>NC_132847.1:65291754-65604357 GCF_048164855.1 Canis lupus baileyi
GTAATGGTATTCCATTGTTTCCCATCCACCAAGGATTTTGTTTCCAGTGCTTCTGTTCTTAAGCTCATTCCTCTTCCCTAACAGAATCTGCAATGAAGGGGGAATCTCAGCCTTCCCACTCAAGGAGGTTTATTCTGTTGGAAGGGCCTCTTAAAATAAATCTTGAAGGTAAGAGGAAGCCATTGAAGGTGTTGGAATAGGGAACAACGTAATCCAGGTGGTGTTCTAGGATTTGTGGCAGAGGGTTTCCCCCTGAATTTCTGGCTTCACATGATGGTAGAACATTCTAGAAGAGAGCTATAAAGTATAAGAGCACAATCGCAGCTACTCAGGAGAATAGCACTGTCCATATAGAATGACAGTTGGCATCACACCTGTTCGCCAGTGAGCATTTAAAAGATTTTGAACATCTTGAACCAGCACTAGTCTGCTCTCTCCCCTCCCCACCCCACCACCTTTCACCAGGCTGGTAATCAATGAGAGAGAATCAGCAACTCGCCAGCTCACTAAACACTTGACATGGAATCGTAGGATTTCCTTTGAGTCCTCTCCCTCCCACCCTGAACATTCTTGTCTTCATATCCTACAGCCATGCTGCCATCTTCCTGAGTACCCAGTTGTAATGACCCAGTCAGGACCTACCAACTATCCCTTCTTTTGCAACCATTCTGACTGTTTCTCCTGTCCTGATCACTCCCTACTCCTTCTTTTAGGCATTCATTCAACAGAAAATTATTTAGCACTCACTATGGACTAAGTACTCTGCTAAGAAAGGAGGATACACCTCCTGGAGCTAAAGAAGAGGAAAGTAAACAGATAAACAGACCTGGGAAAGGGATCTTGATTAGGAAAAACTAGGAGATATGGAAGCAGAAAGCCTTTCTAATGTTACTGACTGCCGAGAACAGAAGAACCACAGAAATCACAAAATTTAGATGAAAACTCAGCAGACATCACAAATATGGGTGTAAATTTCATAGTAATTTCACTCGAAGAGGGACAAAGTGGTAACTTTGTCTGAATGAAATTTAATTAAAATCATAGCAAAATTAGTAGCTTCTTTATCTAAATGTGGCCAGTTCAAGATAAAAACTTGGTCATACTAAGGTTTTCTCCTCCTCCCCTTCCTTTCCCAGCATAGTCTAAGTTGGGGTAAAGATAGCAAAGTGGTGGGGAGCTGCCTAGCATGGGGGTGGAGCCATACCTGAGCCTCCACCATGCTTCTGCACTTCCCCTGCATCTCCCATCACCCACCAGCCACCATGTTGCCAGGCCCACCCTTATGACACCTGGGTCCCTCTGAGTCTCCTCTTCACTCTGTCCTTTAAAGCCCCAGGCTCTACATCTCTAGATTCTCTACCTCCAGAGGCTACAAAACATAGCTCACACTCAATCTCTCCTCTCAAAGAGATTACTTTACAGGCAGAGAAATTGGTCTTCCCTTTGTCTCTTAGCATCTCCCCTCCATTCTAGGTCCCCAGGCTTTATATTTGAATAACCTGTGGCCTTGTCAAAATATGTTTTATAACAAAACATCAATATTCCTCCAAAGATGATGAACTCTGCTAAAATATATAAATAGATACAGTTCTTTAAAAATGAACTTCTTTCCCTTTTGTTCTGCTTCCTGTAAAAAAGGTGAAGTCCAAATCTACTCTCTTCCCCCTGAACTGTGCAGCCCTCTAAGCATTCAGGCCACTTTTCAGTCTTCTTGAATTTATTGAGGCTTGTTTTGCAGTCTAACATGTGATCTATCCTGAAGAATGTTCTCTGTGCACTTGAAAAGAATGTGTATTCTGTGGTTTTGGATGAAATGCTCTGTATCTATCTATTAAGTCCATCTGGTCTACTGTCATTGAAGGCCAATGTTTTCTTACTGATTTTCTGTCCGGATGATCTATCCTTTGATGTAAGTAGGATATTAAAGTCCTCTGCTATTACAGTATTACTGTCAATTTCTCTCATTTCTATTAATATTCACTTTATATATTTAGGTGCTTCTATGTTGGGTGTGTAGATATCTACAATTTTTTAAAAAAGATTTTATTTATTTATTTATGAGCCACACAGAGAGAAAGAGAGGCAGAGACACAGGAAGAGGGAGAAGTAGGCTCCATGCAAGGAGCCTGACGTGGGACTCGATCCTGGGTCTCCAGGATCAGGCCCTGGGCTGAAGGCGGTGCTAAAACAGCTGAGCCACCCAGACTGCCCAATATCTACAAATGTTACACCTACTTTTTGGGTCGACCCATTATCATTATGTAATGCCCTTCTTTGTCTTTTGTTACATTCTTTGTTTTAAGGTTTATTTTGTCTAATATGAGTATTGTTACACTGGTTTTCTTTTCACTTCTATTTGCATGGAGTATCTTTTTCCGTCCCTTTGCTTTCAGTCTGTCTTTATTTTTTTTTTTTCAGTCTGTCTTTAGATCTGAAGCGAGTTTCATATAGGCAGCATATAGATGGGTCTTTTTTCATTATCCACTTGGTAACCCTATATCGTTTGATTGGAGCATATAGTCTATTTACATTTAAGATAATTATTGATAGAGGTGCCTGGGTGGCTTAGTCAGTTAAGCATCCAACTCTTGATTTCAGCTCAGGTCACGATCTCAAGATTGCGAGATGGAGCATTGGGCTCTGCGCTGGGCGTGAAGCCTGCTTAAGGTACTCTCTCTCCTCCCAGCCTTCTCCCTGCTTGTGCTCTCCTCTCTCTCTCTCTCTCTCTCTCTAAAAATAAAAATAAAAATTTAAAAATTCAAAAAATAAAGTAACTATTGATAAGTATCTAATTATTGCCTTTTGTTCATTGTTTCCTAGTTGTCTTTGTAGCTCTCCCCTATTCCTTTCTTCTTCTCTTGGTCTCTTCCTCTGTGGTTTGATGGTTTTCTTTATTGTCATGTTTGGGTTCCTCTCTCTATTTTTTGTGTATCTATTGTAGGTTTTTGGTTTGTGGTTACCATGAGGTTCATATATATCAACCTACATATATAGCAGTCTATTTTAAGCTGATAGTCATTTAAGTTCAAACATATTCTAAAAGGACTACATCTTTACACCCTCTTACCATGTTTTTGACATCATATTTTATATCTTTTATTTTGTGTATCCCTTAACAACTTATTGTAGCTATATTTGATTTTACTGTTTTAATCTCAAAACTATCTTTTTTTTCTTTTTAAGATTTTTTTAAAGTCATCCCTATACCCAACACAGGACTTGAACTCACAACCCTGAGATCAAGAGTCACACGCTCTACCAGTTGAGCCAGCCAGGCGCCCCATAACCTTCATACTATCTTTTAAGTGGCTGATCCACTGCCTTTACTATATATTTGCATTTAGCAGCCAGATTTCTTCTTTCAGATATTTTCTTATTTCCAGGCATGGCCTTTTCTACTTCTGTCCCTTTACCATTTCTTGTAGGTCCAGTTTAATGGTGATGAACTCCTTTAGTTTTTCCTTGTCTGGCAAACTCCTTACCTCTTTTGATTCTGAACAATAACCTTGCCATATAGAGTATTCTTGATTGTAAGTTTTTCCCTTCCAGTGCTTTAAATATATCTGTCACTTCCTTTCAGCCTGTAGAGTTTCCGCTGAAAAATCAGTTGATAGTGTTATGAAACTTCCTTTACTTGTGACTATTTTCTCTCAGTGCCTTTCAGATTTCTCTTTAACTTTTGCCATTTTACTTTTTTAAAGATTTTGTTTATTCATTCATGAGACACAGAGAGAGAAAGGCAGAGACATAAGCAGAGGGAGAAGCAGGCTCCCTGCGGGGAACCCTACGGGGGACTTGATCCAGGGACTGAAGGATCACGACCTGAGCCACAGGCAGCCACTTAAACTCGGAGCCACCCAGGTGTCCCAACTTTTGCCATTTTAATTATATATATTGGTATGGATTTCTTTGGGTTCATTTTGTTTGGAACTCTCTAGGCTTCCTGGACCTGCATGTCTGTTTCCTTCCCCAGCTTAGGAAAAGTTTTCAGTCATTATTTATTCAAATAGGTTTTCTGCCCCTTTTTCTCTCTTATCCTTTTGGGACCCCTATTTTGTGAATGTTCATATGCTTGATGTGGTAGATCCCTTACACTACCCTCATTTTTTAAAAAATTATTTTTTTCTTTTTGCTCTTCTGATTGGGCAATTTTACTATTCTGTCTTCCAGATTACTCATCTGTTCTTCTGTATCCGCTACATGCTGTTGATTCCCTCTAGTGTATTTTTCATTTCAGTCACTACATTCTTCAGCTCTGTGTTCTTTCTTGCAGTTTATAACTCCTTGTTGAAGTTCTCATTGAGTTCATCCATTCTTCTCTTGAGTTCAGTGAGCATCTTTATGACCATTACTTTGAACTCTTTCTCGGGTAAACTGCTTATGTCCATTTCACTAGGATTTTTTTTCTCCTGAAGTTTTATCTTGTTCTTTTGGGGAATTTTTGTTTGTTTTTTAAGATTTTATTTATTTATTTGAGAGAGAGAGAGACAGCAGGAGGAGAGTTAGATGGATAGGGAGAGACAGACATCCCCTGCTGAGCAGGGAGCCCAACGTGGGGCTCAATCCCAGGACTCTAGAATCATGACCTGAGCTGAAGGCAGATACTTAACCAACTGAGCCACCCAGGTGCCCCTTGCTCTTCTGTTTGAAACATATTCCTCTGTCCTCATTTTGTTGGATTATTTGTGTTTGTTTCTAGGAGTGAGGTGGAACAGCTACTTCTGCCAGTCTTGAAGGAGTGACCTTATGTAGGACCATCTCCTGCATAGACAGCATGTGCCTGGCAGCTGGCCAGCTGGAGCTGGAGTGGGTGTAGGCCGGGGGGGTGGGTCCCAGGACATACTGAACAGAGTTAACTTTGGCAGGTTGGCTAGAGCTAGAGTAAGTTCCCAACAGAGGGTTCTAGGGAATTCTGTACTGGGGCTGCCCTGGCAGGATGGCTGGAGTTTGATGGGGATCTTGGGGTGCTCTGTGCTGGGGCCACCGTGGTGGCACAGCTGGATCTGAAGTGAAAGCCTACTTTTGTATGGAAGGATTTTAATGTTGGTTGTTTGTTCAGTTTTCCCAGGTTCCAAGGTGATAAAAAATATTGCATGAATTATGGGAGTAAATTTGCCTACAGATCCTTAACAATGGTTATGAAAGCCCTTCATCCCACATAGACTATTTTGCATTTTCCAGAGGTACATGTTCTACTAGTTGTGCCATGAGCATAATAAATTCAAAATATAAATATCAAGGACTTGGGGTCTATATGGCCTCCTGGATTACCCATGTCTGTGTTCCTTCTTTAGCACAGGAAATGAAAGGTAAGCTCTCTCCTTATTATTTTAAGAGAATATATTTTCAGGGGCCCATTTCCTTAAAAAGCTAAAGATCAGTCAATAACACAAATAGAGAATCAAGACATGTCTACGGTTAGTCCTATGGTTAATTTAAAAACAGAAGGGACTGTTCCTTTCCATATATATCCTCTCACAACCACACTCAGGCTTCCAAATATATCCACTGATTGAATTCCAAGAGAAATGTTCTACCTCCAGTTCCATCAATTAAATTTATATTCCATCTGAACAGGTTAGGCTGCACATGGGTAATCTGAGTTGGAGAGCTGCTTATAAGGAAGACTCTAGAGTGGAGAGGATCCTACAGCCAAGGTCAAAGTAAGAAGGGCGTTACACAAGTCAGCCTGGAGCAGCTTGGCCAGGTTATCAGGTTTTTCCCCAGGAAACCAAAAGCTCTTTGGGCATCAGGACAGCAGAGCATGTAGTGAAATCATAGATGGGTGTGAGATAAGAGCTACTGATGAGGAAGGTGCCAGGGTAAATGCATATTGCTGAGCTTCACAGGGCACTGGTATAATGCTGGTACTAGTGAACGCATTCTTCGTGGGTGCCTACCCTCTAGGATCCAGGCTGACACATGGCCTTTCCTGAAGGCCTATGAGAAGGCCAGGCCCACTTTCCACTCAGAAAGTAGGGAAAACACACCTTACATGTGGTAAGCATGAAGTTAGCTGCATGCTTAGGGCCGTGTGGTCCCCATCACTTCTTGTCTCTCTTTTCCAGGCCTGTGCCGAGCTATAAATTTTTTAGAGAAAGATTTCAGATAAACACAGTCTCCTTGTTATTGGTTTAAGTTCAGAGATCCTTTAAAAAATGACGAACAAATTATTTCCTTGTTCAGCCACACAAAACTCAGCAGCTGTGCTCTCATTGCAAACTTATAAGGTGTGCAGGCAGTCAGAAGAGGCTTTGATGTATGCCCTCTAAACAGTAAAAGTTTATATTCCATGGGCCCAGAGGTACCCCTGGTATTCTAGATGGGAAGAAGAACATCCCTGATGGTCTGTTCTCTGGGCTGGGAGCCTCAAAACATTTGGTTGTACCTAATACTCAGTTGCCCTTTACCACTTAGGGAGAGGAAATGGAGAAGGGGAAGGAATTGTGGGTCGGTCTCACATTCACCATCCTACCCATCCCTTTCTAAAACGGAAATTGTAGCCTTTTAATGATCATTATAAACCCATTTTATACATGATTCTTCCAAGATCACACAGCTGGCATCATGGATTTAGAATTTAAACACAGATCCCCAAACCAAATATCTACCATGCCTTTTTTTTTTTTTTTTAAAGGACTGTTCCTGCCAAAAGGAAAGAGGGGTGGAGATGGAGAACATGACTTATTTGCCAAGGTCCCGGGATATCAAAATTCACAGATTTTCAAAGATGCTGCTAGAGTCTTCGATAGAGTATGTGGTCCTTTTGAAGTAAAGCCAGGGTAATGGGAAACACTGAATTTGCTTTGTTAGAATCCCCTTGTTTGACTCTTCCAAGGTCCAGCTTTTTCAAATAAAATGGCACGCTAACAGCATTTTTGCTTTCCTGAGTCTGAATGGCCCCAATGTGGCAGCTTCCCAGAGCATGCTGGGAAAAGGCAGAGTTCCAAGGCATGTCCAGTGACCCAGCATCGCCTCTTTCCTGACCAGAACCTGCTGCTGCTGAGGCTACAGATGAGTCAGTCTCCTTCCAAACCAAACGGTAATTAAGAGAGGATGCATTTTTAGACTGCTGTGGTCTGGTACTTGCTGGCAGCTTTTGAAAGCTGTCAGAGCTCTGCCAAGAAAAAAAGGATGGGACTACCATCTATTGGTTGAGGAGCTATGACAGACTAGGCGCTGTGCTAAGTGATTTACATACGTAGTGACATTTCATCATAAGAGCATTCTTGTAGGATAGGACGCTCCTGCCCCACTTTTTAGGAGGATGATAATAAGATTCAGAGAGGAAAACTGACTTGCTCAAGGTCACCCAGCTGTGGGACACAAAGCTGCTAGGATTTAACCCCAGATGTGCCTGACTCAAGAGTCTATTTTAATCTTACACACCAGTCCTTGGAGCCAACTTTTAATGTCCCTGGAATTTGCCATATGCTCTGGATTCTGGGCCTCAAGAAAAGAGATCAAAACAATGGAGACCCAGGAATTCCACATTCCATTGTTAAAGTTCACGTGTGTTCTTCTAAATTCGACGTGTCCCTTCTCTTGAGGACTGTGCTTCTTCCTCAATATGTCACTTGTGGACCATGCTGTCTGAGCACTCTCACTGATCCATGATGAGACAAACAACAGAAACCTAAAGTAAGTAAATATTTATAGCTACGTAACAGAGTCATTTTTTTGCAGCAAATCCAATTACAAGGTATTTAGGGATGTATTGTGTGTATCTTTCCCTCGTTTTATTTTTCGTAATTCGTTTTTCATATGCTTTCCCAAAATATCAGTATGTAATGGGTTGGAAATTAAAGAAATGAGATGGATTCTTTGTCTCAAGTTTGAAAAGCACTGTCCCAAAGTTTGAGAGATCTTCAAAAGGACCATCATTCAGTGTCTATCAAATGAGTGCTTTGATGTAGGTCTGGGTAACTCAGTAATCTACCACTTAAGGGACAGCTTCTGGCTGAAAACCATTTCTGACCTATACCACTGGCCACTTCAAGCATTTCTGATCTGAAGGGAGGCAAACCAGTGAGGCAATTAAAAGCATGCTAGAACAAAAAAAAAAAAAAAAAAAACATGCTAGAGTCAGAGGAAATCGGACTTGGACTTGAATCCTATGTCTACTATTTAGCAGCAGTGTGATCTGGAGAAGTTACTTAGTTTTGCTACGGCTTAGTTTCCTCCTCTCAAGAGACAAACATTAGAAAAATGCAAATCAAAACCATAAGGAGATACCAATTTGCATCCATTAGGTTGCTACAATAAAGAAAAGGAAAATAATGTGTTGATTAGGGTGAGGAGAAATTGGAACCCTTGTGCATGGCTGGCTGGAGTGTAAAATGGTACCGCAGGCATGGAAAACATTTTGACAGTTCCTTAAACAGTTATACATAGAATTTTCATATGATCCAGCAATTCTACTTCTAGGTATATACCCCCAAAGAATTGAAAACAGGATCTCAAACAGGTACTTGCACACCCATATTCAAAGTAGCATTATTCACAATACCCCAAAGATGGAAAAAACACTAATATCCATCAATGGTTGAATGGATAACCAAAATATGGTGTATACATACAATGGAATGTTGTTAAAAAATAAACTGAGACATTACAAACTTTGAGAGTTTGGGCAAAAAATCTATGTGAATCAGACAGACCAAACAGGAAATGGTTAGGAGTGTTCCACAAACCCAAGGTAGGGCAAAGATTTCTAGAGAAAGTGAGGAAGAAAAGCAAGTGAATCATTCGAATGGCTCTAGCTTAAGGGTTTGCTTTATTTGAGAAAGTCTAGCTGGCACTTTGTGATTGGTTGTGACTAGGTTTTGATTTCTTAACCTTGAGGCATTTACAGGCGGCTAAGGCATTAGGGCCACCTCAGTCTAATGAGTTCCTTATTTAATGAATTTAACACCTTTAGAAAGGAAGAACATTCTGACACACAGCCCAAAATGGCTAAATTTTGAAAACATTATGCTAAGTGAAACCAGCCAGACACAGAAGGACAAAGACTGTATGATTCCATTTCCATGAGGCATCTAGAGTAGGCAAATTCGTAGAGATAGAAAGTGGAATAGAGGTTCTCGGGGGTTGGGGGGAAGAGGGAACAGGTAGTTATTGTCTAATGGGTCCAGCGTTCCAGTTTGGGACGATGATGGAAACTGAAAACCGATATTGTCCATGGCTGACATGACGAATGTACTCAATGCCACTAAATTATATACTTGAAAAGAGTTCAAATGGTAAATTTTGTGTTCTGTATGTTTTGCCACAATAAAAAGAGAGAGATAAATGGTATTTTCCCTCTTATTCTATTTGTAACTGCTGTTGGCATACGAGTCATGTCGAGCAGAGGCTGGCAGGAAACGTGCCAGAGCATTCCATGAGGGGCTTTGCCATGGTCTGTACTTCCCAAGGGTTCTGTAGTAAGCGGACATTCTTCTCATGGCTGGCAAACAAAAACTAGGCCCTAAAATTTTGTTTGAAAAACAGGATTTAAAAACTGACGCTCTCCGCGGTCAGAGCTAAGACGGCTTTGCCTTTGCTATAGGATCAAGCCACGGAGTGGCTATTTTTATCCAGAGGCACCACCACAATCAGCTCAACCCAGCCACATTTTGTGTGTGTCCAATGTGTTGGGCTGGTTTTCAGACATCTCCATGATTGGGGAAACCCAGCGGCGCTTGTCTGGAAGATATTGGCTCTTATTTTCTAAGGTAAATTTGAGGCACATGTATTGCCATCTCTCTTCTGTCATCCGCCCTTGAAGTGGGCTTGCCACTGAGCTGAACTTCAAGGTTTACCCCAACGGCACTGCCTTGGTCTCCCCTAAATTACTTCCTGTGGTTGGCAGCAGAAAGGCAGGCAGCATTTGGAGGGTGCAACTCGATGTACTCATTCAGCAAATACTAGGGAAACAGCTCTTGGGGCCCAGGCATGAGAGACAGGGAGCACTGGGTGAGGTTTCTGCTGCTGATGGGCTCACAGTCCACAGGGAGAGACAGAGAAGGAAACAAATGAATATCTGGAGTATGACAGGGGTTAGTTACAAAGCTAGCCAAGGACAATGAGAACACCACCAGGGGTCAGACAACTCAGGAAATCTTCTTGTGGCCCTTCCATCTCAAGTGGAAAAGCCTGGTGGCCCTGCCTGAGCTTCCTCTCCCACCTCCATCTGTCCCTCTGCGTCATATCCCTGGTGTAACTGCCTTCGTAGTAGCTCATGCCACCTTGTGTATTTGCTTGTGATTTACATGGTGACGTGGGCTCTGGCGTTGGGGATGCCATGTCTCTCTCGGTCACCACTGCATGTCCAGCATCTAGAAGAGTGCTTAGCTCTGCACAGTGGCACCTACAGAGTTTCTTCCCAGAAGCAACCTACACGGAACGAGAGTCAGGCTAAAGCTCCACTTTTCAGCAAGCCCTTTTATTACTTGTTTGTGATCACAAGTATACTTGGCATGGCTTTAGTAGGGAGGCTGTTAGGGATTCCGGAAAAGTAACTGAAGACACCTCTCTCCTAGCTGCCCCCTTGTGATAACCACTGTCCCATAGCCTGTTAGAACTCCAAGGGGGTGTGGGGGGGGGATGCTGCATATTCATTGGTTTTCGACTTCTAATGCAATTCAAACTGAAGCATTCCAGAAAGAAATTACAAAACTTATGCTGCTTTTAAAATGTTTGCATATAATGAAGGAATGTTTTAATAACAGAAAGAAATGTTTTGCTCTTGGTCACAGAATAATTCAAGTATTTTTAAAAATTTAATAATAATGTGCCTTGAATAATGTGTTCCTACAATGGGGCACACATTTTAAAATTGCATGGTAAATGGCTTCCCTTCATCCTATAGATCACCTCATTTTGAGAAAATGCCTCAAGCCCCAACCTATTCTGATGAGGCCCATGCGAAGCAGTCCCTAGGTCCCAACCCCCCATTTCACCATGCTCAGTATAGGCCCTTCTGGACACATAAATACTGATCACCAAGTGGCTTATAATTAGATGCTAAATGAATACACAAATGAAGGAATGACGTCAAGAAAAGACAGTATATGGGTTGGAGTTTACAAAGATAAGCAGCATCCCTGGAGGCTTGGTGGTAGGACGATAAAGAGCCTTCTAGGATAAGGGGACAGGCAGGTGAAAGTTTGGAATTGACAAATAGAACCATGTGTTCTGGAAACTGCAAACAAGACAGAGCTACAAACAATGCAGAGGGTTCAATGCAATCTCCAACGTAACAGGTAGCAAGAAGCCAAATCCACTGGGCTTTGGGAAGGGCTTGGAGGCACGGAAGGTCTTTAAGCAAAACAGCAAATATGATTCTGCTTGCCTTTTGGAGTCATCCCACTGACCCTAGTATAGAGCAGGGGCAGCCAACTCTGGCCTGTGGGACAAATCTGGCCATCCACCTGTTTTTGTAAATAATCTTCTGTTGTAACACAGCCATGTTCATTCATTTGTGTATTGTCTAGGGCTGCTTTGCCCTGCAATGGCAGTGTTGACTAATTGCAATAGAGACCACTGAGCTCACAAAGCCAAAAATACGTACCCCCAATCCTCTTAGAGAAAAAAGAATTGCTAACCTCCGGTCTAGAGGAAGAGGGAAGATACAGTGAGATCAGAGGCAAGGAGACTAGTTGGGAGCCTGCCAGGAACCAGCAGAGTAGGGATGGAAAGGAGGGAACAGATCAGGAGATACTGAGGGAGTAGAATCATCAAGAGAAAGAAAGGGTGTTCAGATGACTGAACTCTCTCTTGGGTGACCAGCTAGAGGTTGCATCTTCATTGAGAAAGGAAAAGAGATACTGACTTTGGCTTTCAACTTGTTGAGCTTGAGGCTCCTCTGGAACATCTAGGTGGAGTGGTGCTCTAGGCAACAGGAAAACCAAGCCGGGGGCAGCGTGGAGACACAGATCTAGGGGTCTCAGCATACCCAAGGAGGTGGTGAAAGCAGTAGGGGAGAATGTACACCCAGAGAAGAGTCGTGGACTGAGGAGGGAGCTCTGGGAACATCTCAAAGCTCAGTTGGGGGCAGACAGAGGCGTGAAGAACCCAGAGCCTTGGGGAAGGCTACCTTCTACCCAGAAGCTGGTGCTCGGCTTCCTCTAGCCTTGCCCACCAAGACACAGTGGGGTTTGGGGCTTGAGGGAGCCCTGCCCCCCAGCTCTAGGAACACCATCATTTCCACACTGAGAGGCCTGTGGGAGTCTAATCATTTTCTATTTATCACCTCACGCGTTGCTCCCAAGCCATGCCAAAGTGACGCCAAATGCCAGGATGAAAAGAGATCGCTCTGTGAGATGCTTGGAAGCCTGCAGTGATGAACTAGGTTTCTCTCTGTTCATCCAGGCAAAGGAATACCGGTGGCCATTCATTCTCTCAATGTTCACTTAAGGAACTGTCTAGATATTGTCTTCCAGAGCCATTTCAGTCAGGCCTCTCTCCCCAGGATCATTACCTTAGCTCTGGGCTTAGAGGAACCATATAGAAATACAACATATGCACATATAGATGTACGAATGTGTGTACGATATACAGTGTGTGTAAATATGTATATTCACAAGCAGGTATGTACTCGGTTTTAGTCCAACTGACAAACTGATACCCAAAAAGGCGAAGAAACTTGCAAGAAGGTCACCAAGTTAATGGCAAAGCCAAAAATAGCCCATGTCTTTTTATTTTTAAGATTTTATTTATTTATTCATGAGAGACACACAGAGAGAGGAGAGAGAGACAGAGACACAGGCAGAGGGAGGAGCAGGCTCCCTCTGGGAAGCCCGATGCGGGACTCGATTCCAGGACCCAGGGGTCACACCCTGAGCCAAAGACTGAGCCACCCAGGCGTCCCTATCCCATGTCTTCTGACTCAGATCCCAGTGTTCCCTTCAGCCTGTTTTCTCCACTGTTCCACAGGCCTTCACTGCCTGGATGTGGATTTGAAGGGTGTTCCGCTCTCCTTCCCACATCTTCCACTCAAGCCCTTCACCCCCAACCCCCAGCCCAGGAAGGTGTCACACAGACACGTGCAGGCATAATATTTAGGTTTCAAGGGGGGTGGAAACCTTATTCTCCACGCCTCTGAATTTTCTTGAGTACTTTGGCCTCCTGCCCCGGCCTGACTTTTTCTTCAGAGATGCAATGAGTCCCTCAGTTGGAGGGACAGGCTTGCTGTGTGGCTCCCTATGGGTACCTTCATCAAAAATCTTGAGCCTAGGGGATGCTCCCCTCCCACCCAGTGGTTCGGAGGCAGTGATTGTGGCTTAGTGGGTCTGCTCTGCAGACTCCAACCTTCTCATGGCTTAACTATCCCAAAGTCAGGCATGCTTGGCTCTAACACAGAACCCCGTGCCACCACAAGGTTTTACCATATTGAAAGTCGTCTCCTGGTATCCGTCATGCTGACTCTTGCATCTGTCTTTCAATTTGTTCCAACTGTATTTGAAAATTAGAGACGTAGTCCACTTCTCAGAACTTCGGAGAAGCAGGAATTTTCAAAACAAAACCTACAGGGTATCTGTGTAAGGTGTGGAGAAGGGGGAGGTTGTCTCCAATATTTTGTCTTTGTGGTAATTTATGTGAAGCTCACATGCTTTACCCCTCTGAGAAAGAGGAAGTCCAAAGCTGAAAATATTGTATTTGGCTTGGGAACGAGGCCTGTCGCAATCTGGCCTCGGCCTGCCTATCGAGCCTCATTCACCATGGCTGGTTGCTCTGCAGCCAAATTCTTTTTTTCCCTCAGACATGATCCAAACCTTTCAGCCACTAGGCCTTTGCTCACTTGGGTCTTCCCACAGCTACACTTCCAGCCTGAGTCTGAGCGTCTGTGAACCAGGTCTCTGGGAGACATGAAGAAGAATGAGGTATCTCAAGGCATGAACCCTCTGGTCCTGTATTCGTTTCCTAGGACTGCCAGAACAAAGTACAGCAGTCTGGGTGACTTGGAATTTATCCTCTCACAGTTCTGGAAACCGAAGTTTGAAATCAAAGCATCAGCAGGGCCATGCTTTCTCTAAGGGGTAAATCCTCTCTTGCTTCTTCCTAGCTTCTGGTGGTGGCTGGCAATCCTCGGTGTCCTTGAGCTCACAGCTCTATCACTGAATCTCTGCCTCTGTTGTCACATGGCATCTTCCCTTTATGTCTGTGTGTCTCTGTGCTGTCATAGGTAGGGCATCCTTCTCTTTGTGTCATGCTGGATTACGGGCTCGCCCTAAAGACCTCATCATAACTTGATTACAACTTCAAAGATCCTATTTCCAAATACGGTCACAATCCTAGGTACCTATGGTGAGCGTCTCTTTTTGGAAGACACAATTAAACCCACCACAGGTCCGATGCATTTTCTGAGACTCAGTCTAATATCTTTGGAGAAAATTCCCTGATGCCCGAACCAGATAGGGCCTTTCCTTTCTCTGGCCTCCCAGGAACCAGTCTCCGTCTTCTGGTACTTGTCTTATACTGCCTTATAGATGTGGAGGGAATGTGCCCTGTAATTTGGAGAAAGTGACCAAGAGAAATGGGCTATGCAGGGAGAATAAAACATTAAGTTGAGCCCAAGATACTACTTCAAGCTTACATAGCCTTTCATTGACTGTAGAGTTTTTGCATTTATTCTTTGGCTTGACCCAAAATTCTGCATGGTGACCTGGCCCAAGGAAGCCTCTCACGGAATCCAGGGTTGAATGGAGGCACTGGCCCAAACTCCCCACAGCTGGCCAGGAAATCCCTGGCTGACAGATGCCCCATGGGTCCCTCTGTGGTGTGTGCCTCAGCCTGCCTGCCAACCAGTGAGCATCCCCCTACTGCTTTCTCTGGATATTGCTGAATCCAGAAAGCGGGCTCTTCAAGAGCAGCATGTGGCTTGGCTGACTCAGGCCCACTTCCTATCCCCACCCTGGTATTCACAGCTCCCTGTAGCAGCCCAACTGGCAAGTCCAGGCTGCTTCTCCACCTACGTTCCTTAGCCACCCCACGTGGCCAAGATGAATACCTGTAGTCTTGCCTCCAGTACTGGAGAGAGGCTTGCTATTCCTTAAGAGGCCAATTACTGAACTGGGTTGAATCCTAGATACCTACAAATGTCCAAGTTATAGCATTGTCTAGCCCGGGCTACAGGGCAGGAGGACTTTGTAATATAGAAATCATCAGAATGGGATATCTCTGTGTTCTGAATCCCAGTTCTGTCCTTTCGGTAAAGCTCTGGCTTCAGACAAGGTCGTGTAAGTCTGTGATTCATCTCATGTTGAGATGGGTTTAATGATAATTTCTTTGCAGCATTACTGGAAGGCAGCTTAGTGGCTATGAACATGGGTTCTAAAGTAAGCCAGCCTAAATGCCCATATTCAAAAGCAAACCGTCAACATGAAACACATCACTTACCCTATCAAGTTTTAATCTCTTCCACGGGGGCTGTTACTAGGACAACCGTACTAGTTTCCTATGGCTGCTCTAACAAATGATCACAAACTCACTGGCTTCAAGAACGTGTATCTCTTTGCTTATAGTTCTAGAGGCCAGAAATCTGAAGTCGGTCTCACTGCGCCAAAATCAAGGGGTCAGCAGGGCTGCACTCCCTCCAGGGCTCCAGGGAAGAACCCATTCCCTGTTCCTTTTCAGCCTCAAGAGTCCATTCCATGGGTTGTGGCTACTCTGTCCATCTTCAAAATCAGTGGCATGGCATCTCCAGATCTCCCTCAGCTTACATCATTACCTCATCTTCAGGCTTCTGTGTCAAATCCCCCTTTGCCTCCCACTCGCAAGGACACTTCTGGTTGCACTCGGGGCCCACCAGGATGATCTCCCCTCTGAGATCCTTAATTTAATCACATCTGCAAAGTCTCCTTTGCTGTCTGTATAAGGTAACATTCATAGATTCTAAGGGTGAGGACTTAGATAGCTTTAGGAGACATTACCCAGCCTACCCCACAACATTAAAAATATATATTAAGCAGTGTAATGTGGCACAAGCCTCTCAAAATGGGCCTCTGCTTTCCTGCCTCACGCAAGGGGCAGAGGCATCCAGAAGGGTGGAGAGCCACTCAGGGAGATCAGGGCAGCCGCTGTTTACTAACTGGCTTTGAACTACTTTAATATTTTAACACCCAGCCGTAACAGCTAAATATGAGCCCTGCTATTAGTAAATACCACAGAGAGGATTCATCATGATTAGTTCTTAGTACAATGCCTGGCATGCAGTAAGTGCTCAATAAATGTTAGCTCTGACTATTGCCACCAATAGTGACATGGTGCCTCCTAGAAGCCTGAACTCTAGTCTGAGTAAACTAATTCCACCAAAAGACAAGAGTGTCCCTCCCAACCTCTCAGCCCCTGCCAAGCTGCCTCTCCGCTGTCCCTTCAGGCAGCACAGACATCCCTGTGTCCCAGGGCACTTGCTCCTTGGGATGCCAGTTTTCCCCATCTTTCTCAACTTCTTCCACCCTTCTTGGACTTCCTGGACTCTCACTCTCAGCTCCTCTGGATTCAGGACTCAATCTATCTTCTGCAGTTGGCACTCCGATGAGAAAGTTGGGTCAACATACCCATTCATCAGCCCCTAGTTTGCCCAAAGAATAAATTATGCTTCCCACTTCCTCATCTACATATTATGCTCTGTGGCCAAGAATGCACTGGATGCTTCCAACCGCCTGGGAGCTGGCCAGACATCCTGAGCCTGGAGTTTGTGCATTAGAGCCAGCCTCTGACAGTTGCAAGAAATCGGCTGGAAGATCCATTAGCCTGAGCTAATTTGCCAAGCCTGAAAAAAGGCTCCAGGCTATACCCATCCTTACAAGCTGACTGTGAACTTGCCCTAGGAGCCTAAGAGCTAGGCCCTAAAGCAACTGCCCTCTCATGAAGCTGAGTAGATACAGGTCCCCTGGAATCCTCTGTACAAGGAGGAAGGTTCCAGGTTTCTCTTCCCTTGGTGCTAATGGCCAGCTAATCTTTGAAGTTTAGCTCTCCAAATAGATTATATGTGTGTGTGTGTGTGTGTGTGTGTATGGAATCTTTATCTATATATCTATATCTATATCTATATATATGGAATCTTTATCTAATAATTATTAATATTAATAATAATTCTATATATATGGAATCTTTATCTAATAATTAGAGTGCCAATCTTGAGTTATAACTCTTGCCTGGCTCTGGAAATCCAAACTCAGTGATAATAGCTACTTCTTATTAAGTGCTTGTTCTGTGCCAGAGAAGGTTCTAGGAGCTTCCCTCAGTCCTCCAATTGTAGTAAGATGCAGAAACTGAGGCCCACACAGGCTAAGTAACTTGTCAATGGTGTTGTCAAGTCTTCAGCTCAGGATGTCAAAGTCTAGTTACGTTTTGTTTTTTTTCCCTGTAGTACCATACTGCCTGTGAATAAAAAACAATCTTTGACATCAGAAAGTTCTAGAGGGAACATGCTTGGTAATTAAATAACATTCCCTCCTACCATCTGAACAAGGTGGTGGGAGCAGAGAAAATATAGAACTTCTCTCCTATGCCAGAGGATGAGAGCCAGTAACATCCCCAGAGACCACCTGATTTGACTCCCCCATTGTGAACGTGGGGAAACTGAGTCACTGAGAGGGACAAGGCCTCCACAGAGCTTCAATCATGAGTAGGGAGAAGAGCTTGGATTGGAGTGGCCTCCTGTGGCCCAAACCCACACAACCTCTCCTCCCTGCTTCTTCCTACTGCCAGGGCCCCGGGGAAAGGGAAGAGCTGGGATTAGGGCTGCCAGAGTTAGCAAAAACCAAAATAGGGTACCCAGTTCGATTTGGATTTCAAATAAACACAAATATGTCTTCATACATGTAATTTACAAGCAATATTTGGGACACACTTTTACATATATATATATATCATGTTTAGTTGGGTCTCCTGTGTTTTACTTGGCATCTGTGGTTGGGATGGATCCCTGAGCAGTCAGAGTTTTGGGAAGGGGCAGGTTGGGGGTGAGCAGCACCCACCCATTGATTGATTTCCAGTTGATTATGTGAAATTCAGAGAAGTGGTCCAAGGAGCCAGGGCAGGAGGAAAACAAGGGAGAGGTCTGGATGATACACAACTAGAATCCATAGGTTCCAACAAGCTAGAAGGTCCATACTCACAAAAGCCCTCCAGAGGGAGGAAGGGACATGGAAAGATTGGCCAATGTAGCAACAGGAGCATGAAGGAGGCAGCCAGAGGGACTTGGGTGAAGGGCTTCCAGAGAAGGGACAGAGCTCAGAAGAAGCAGAGCTCTTCCAAGAAGGGGTGGTCAACAGGTTAGGGTAGTGGTGGTGGAGGCATCCCAGTCAGAAAAAAAAATCAGTTCAACAACACCTGAACTTTTTGTGCCCTATGCTACCTTTCTCAGTGTCTGGTAGCTCGCTCCCATGGAAAAAAAAAAAAAATTCAAGATTTGACTTAAGAATTTCCAGCCACAGGGCACCTGGGTGGCTCAGTGGTTGAGCGTCTGCCTTGGGCTCAGGTGGTGATCCTGGGGTCTGGGATTGAGTCCCGCATTGGACTCCCCACAGGGAGTCTGTGCTCCCTCTGCCTGTGTCTCTCTGCCTCGCTCTCTGTGTCTCTCATGAATAAATAAATAAAATCTTAAAAAAAAAAAAGAATTTCTAGTCACAATACCACCACTTCCCAACTGTGTGACCTGGACGTGCTAACAGAGTGCTTCTGAGCTGTTTTCTTTATCAAGTGGGTTCCACAGAGCTGTTGTTCAAATCAAATGAGAAAAGGAGGCTACAACTTGATCGAGAGTGCTGGTCTGAATGCTAGCTCTTACCGGAGCGAATGCTCACTCAGTGTCTGCTGAATGAATCTTGGTTTTGTATTTCCTCGCTCTCCCCTTCTTAAACACGTCAGGATCTTAAAGCAAAACCCATATGTGAATTGAGTCCTCTGCTGCTTTATTACTCCTTGCTCTTCCAGTTCGAGAAGAGGATAATTGAATGATTTGCAGCTCTGAAGGGGCCCCTGGGTCCCTGGTTTCTGTCGTCATTTTAGGGAGTTGCTTTGGTTCTCAGCAGCACCCTGGGCACTATTAAATAATTTGCTGGGGCAGCAGTTTGTAGGAAATGGTCCCTTGGTGCATAAAAGTTTTGAGAAGGAGGTCAAATGAGGATTATTGGTGTTAAAAAGCAATTATGTTTCAAAACAGAGGTGGGGGCTGAGACAATGGGAGGGGTGGGGGGAAGGCAGGCAGGAAGGAAAGGTGTACAGTGGAGAAGAGATAGGCCGTGCTAGCATCTGGCTACTGTCTGCCTGGAGGCTGGTGTATGTGGGGACCGAAGCAAATGCTTTAAGCTCCCTGAACCATTTTCCTGACATGAAAAAGAGGAGCCTCTATTTACAGATGGGTTGAGCTGGATAATTACTAAAGAACATCGGCCATTTTACTAATATTTATGTAATGCCTATGGGATGCCTGGTACATTCTGACCTATCATCCTACTTGAATCTCAAATGACTCTAAAGTGGGCAAGATAGTGATTACAGTCCATGTTTCATACTGAGATGCCAGGAGATCCATGATTTTCCCATTATCCACAGGCCAGTAAAAGGCATGGCTGTTATGGGACTAATTCCTCTTCTCTGTGACCCTGGGATCCAGAGAGCACCTGCTGCAGGGTAGGTCTCGTGGTCCGGGCTGAGAGAGTGACATCAGACAAACAAATCTGGTCCCTGTCTTCATGGAACCAACTGTGTACTAGAGAAGAAAGACATTACATAAACAAGCATGCAACTAAGTATGTAATTACACAGCATGCTAAAGGAGACCATGAAATAAAATCATGAAGTCTCCTGGAGAGTAAAACAGAAGGGAGATAACTGAAAGGGAAAGAATGCAGGAGAAGGCCTTTCTGCTGAAGGAAAGTATGAGCTGAGATTTGAAGTATGAGCAGAATTGAGCCAAACCCAGAATGAGGCATTCCAGGCAGAGAGAAGAGCATATTTGAAAGCTCTAAGGCATAAAACTGTAAGGATCTTATTACGGTCCAAATGCTTTCTTTCTTTCTTTCTTTCTTTGAACATGTCTTTTTTCAATGAGGGAGGAACATGAAATTACTTGCAGAGTTAAATGAGGGTAGCTCAGTGGTCCTTAACCCAGGCTTCTTCTAAGAGTCACTGGGGGAGGTGTGAACAAGTACCAGTACCCACATCACAAAACAGAGATCATGATGGCTGGTCTGAAGTGAGCTCTGGACAAAAGAATTTTTAAATAGCTCCCCAGGTGATTCTAATGTACAACTAAGGCCAAGAACCCCTGGGCCTCTTAGAATAGGATGAACTTTCTAGAACAGGATGAGGTGTTTCACTTGCCTCCTAATGGATGGGCATTGAACGTTGTTAAACAGGAAGCAGGGCAACATCAGAGGTGCATTTTTAGGTGACCACTTGGATGCTGTATGGAGCTCTGAAGTAGGGAGATGACTGAGCAGACTTTCAATAGGTCAGGTAAGATAGGTGGAAGCTGGGTCTGGGGTGTGAGCAGTGGAGGTGGAGAAGAACAGAAGGAGTCAGATATACGGGGGAAACAGAATCAGTGGGCAGCATATTTGTAGGGCTCTGCAAGCTGTGATTTCCAAGACTGGTATTTCCCGGATAATCATCTGGATGAATGGAGGTACCATATACTGAAGTCAAGAAAATGGGAACAGAAGCAGGGCTGGCATGGTTTTAGATCCGTTAGGGATGAGACATCCAAGCTGAGCTGCCAGAGAGGCAATTTAATGTACACTTCCAGAGCTCCAAAGAGGTCTGGGCTGGAGATGAAATTTCAGAGTTGTCAGTGGGTAAATGACCTTCAAAGAGACAAGTACCTGAACAAGATTGTGTAGGGATCCCAAGAAGAATGAGAACAGGGCAGAGGATCCTGAGTCCTGAGTATCTCCAGAAGTTAAGGGGTAGAAAGATTGAGAGATGCTGACTGAAGGACTAAGAAAGGAGGGAGGGGGAAAATCCTATAAGGATGCAGCGCAACTGCAGACAAAGGACAAAGTGTTTGGGGACAGGGCAACGATGAGAGTAGTCATGGAATGCCGCTGGGCTGGCAAATTGGATGGAAGGCTCACACAGTCCACTGGGCACAGCAGCATAGAGGCTTCCCACGACTTATAGAGGAGCAGCTTTGGTTAAGTGATGGGGACAGAAGCCAGCATACAGTGGTCTAGAGAGTGAATGGGTACCCTGGGACCCAGCGGTGCCACTCGTTGTGTTAGAAGATAAACTGAGTCAAGCTAAAAATATATATTTGAGTGACAATCTGTTTGAGTCAGGCAACACCAAACCTTAAGGGGTGAGGAGCACTCTACAGACAGGAGCTGGATAAAGACTTCGACGGAGAAGATGCAGAGGCAAAGCCAGGCAATCCTCTGATTGGCTGGAGCTTAAGGGTTTGCCATATTTGGAAAAGTGGAGTTGGCTGATGGTGATTGGTTGTCCTTTGGTTTTGATTTCTTAAACTCGAGTCAATTTACAGGCTCGGCTGTGGTTTTCTTACGTAGGCTACCAACGCTTTGAAACAGCCTCAGTCTAACGACCTCCTTATTTAATTAATTCAACAATTGTCTGCGGAAGACACTTGTGTGTGAAAACAAGGAGTTCCATGGAAGCCTGTTTATTGAAGCAGTGTTTGCATTTGCAGAAACAAAACAAAAACAACTTAACTACCTATCTAGGGCCAAATGGAAAATTAAAGCAAGACAAGGAAGGCAGCTATAGGGTTCAGTGGTCGAGGGTAAAGACCCTGGAGCCAGACTGTCCGGTTCACATCTCCCATTTTCTACTTATTTGCAGTGTGATCACAGGCAAGTTACTGAAACTCTTTGTGTTTTAATTTTCTCATCTGGAAAAGAGGACTAATAGTAGACCATCTACCTCGTAGGAGTGTCTGAGGACTAAAGTAAGTTAAAATGTATAAAAATAAGTTCAAATGAACAACTCAAATAAATAAATCAATACCATTTTGTAACTCAAAGGGTCTCAAAATAATTTTCACCACCCCAGTTTACAGAGAAGGAAGAGGTGGCCCAGGGAGGGAAAAGTGGCTCATCTGCCTCAGCCATGAGCCTGACCCCTAGATGTTTCTGGTACCAAGCTCCTTCACCATGCCTCTCTGCCCCACACTGAAGACTCAGGTCTCATGATTCTTTTTTTTTATTATTTATTTATTTTTAATTTTGTAAATTTATTTTTTATTGGTGTTCAATTTGCCTACATATAGAATAACACACAGTGCTCATCCCATCAAGTGCCCACCTCAGTGCCCATCACCCAGTCACCCCCACCCCCCGCCCACCTCCCCTTCCACCACCCCTAGTTCGTTTCCCAGAGTTAGGAGTCTTTCATGTTCTGTCTCCCTTTCTGAAATTTCCCACTCATTTTTTCTCCTTTCCCCTTTATTCCCTTTCACTATTTTTATATTCCCCAAATGAATGAGACCATATAATGTTTGTCCTTCTCTGATTGACTTATTTCACTCATGATTCTTGTTCAATGCCTTGATAAGGCAAAATGCTTGGGAGGCAACACAAATATCACTTTTTAAAAATATATTTAAAAACACAAGCTCGCATCAAACAACACAAATAAATATAAAATGACATTCATAAGTCCTAGAACTCATCGATGAAATAAAGGAGTTAAATTAGAAAAAAAAATAATGTCTTGGCCTGGAGATTGAAGTTGTTGCCCTTTGTGGCTATTTAAGGTTGAGAGCCTTTGCTTTGGTGACCTCTTTGCTTGCTTTTTTGTTGTTGTTGTTGTTAAAATATAAAGTAATCTGCGTTCAGCCTAAATTTAATCCAGCCTTGTTTCCTTCTTCAGCCTCCTTCCATATTCCTGAGGCTTACTCTGCTCCCTGGTTCTCTCTTCAACCCCAGAACCTGGGAGTGCCTGTCCAGGACCCAGAAGCTTCCCACCCATTCTCTCTGCCTCATATGCTGCCCTTCAGCCCACCCTCCACACTTATACCAGTCACACTGTTCCTTGTCCCTCAGAAGGAAGTCCTCAACATAGCGGGCGAGACTGCTCTGTGACTTGGGGGCTCCCACCTCACCTGTGGCTGTGACTCTCTTCACTTCCATCACAATTCCTCCCCTGAGCTCTCTCTCACCTCCCTACCTTTGCCCAGACTTCTCTCCCTTTCCCCTCTCTTCATCTGCATAGCTCCTGCTTATCCTACAGGATTCTAGTCCTGTCTCCCACCCCCAAGAAGCCCACCTTGGAATGCTTACCTACCCCTTCCCCACTCTGCCATGGGTTGGCCACCCTTATGGGCTCCCATAGCAGCATCCTGAGTTTGAGGCTACCTTTTGCACTCATCACAACCAGCTACTGGTGTTTGGTTGGTCTCTCTTTCTTTCCCTCTCTCTCTCCACTAACCTAGGAACTCCCCTAAGGCAGAGACCCATTCTCAATCCTGTCAAAGTCCCTAGCAGGTCTGGAAAGTGCTACATGAAGACATGATAGATGTGCAGGATGGAATTCTTCAGGGTCTTGAATTTGCTTTGTAGCTGGGAATAGACACAGAAGAACTCATGGCTTCCTGTTTTTCCAACATTTCTAATTGTACACAGTGAGGCACTGCGCATATACTTGCTAGATGTTTTTGAGGTACTAAGAAACTTGTTTTGTCTGTAACTTAGAGCTCTGATGAAAAAAAATCTGTGTTTATGTTTCTCAAGTAAGATAATTAGTTAGAAAGGCTTCACATTGTATAATTCCATAGATACTATGCTGCTCACTAGTTACAAAAATAATTGAGTATGCCTCATAAAAATGACTTAATTTCACAAATGAGTTGTGCTCAAGTAAATATTTACTTCTAAATGCAATTTTGTTGAAAAACCTCTCAGAGCACTTTCATTAAGCTCACATGATGCATAGGCTGTGCAGTTATTAAATCATTATTCAGAGGGATGATAATTTTCAAATAAAGAGAAACATGTTTTCAATGCATCAAACATTTATTTAGGGCTGCTTACGTGCCAAGTCTTGAGGTGACCACAATCCCCTTGATTTCTCCCACTGGACATTTTCTCTCTCTCTCTCTTTCTCTCTCTCTCTCTCTCTCTCTCTCTCTCTCTCTCTCTCACACACACACACACACACACACACTTCATTGGCAAGTCCAAAACAGAACACAATCTCTTACTTTCTCTCCATCCCACCGCTCCAGCTCTGGCCAATGCCCAGTGGACTTCAACATCTCCTATTTCAGCTCATCATCTTTCTTTCTTTCTTCTTCTTTTTTTTTTTCTTCCAAAACAATTGGAAAACATTTATTATACTGAAATGTATACATCTTACTATTAAAAAAAAAGTAGCAAATCTGCTGGTGCCATAATTTAACCTGTCTTTCTTTCTTCTTTTAAAATATTATTCATTTATTCATGAGAGACACAGAGAGAGAGCCAGAGACATAGGCAGAGGGAGAAGCAGGCTCCCTGTGGGGAGCCTGATGTTGGGGCTCAATCCCAGGACTCTGGGATCACACTCTGAGCCAAAGGCAGACACTCAACCACTGAGCCACCCAGGCGTCCCTCAACTCATCATCTTTCAATCCATTTTCTGCACAGCGGCCGAGCAACCTTTGTAAAATTTAAGCCATACTATCATACTTGTCTAATGCCTTCCAAGGACTCCCCAAATTACTTAGAATAAACTCCAGACTCCTTATGTGGACAACAAAGCCCCATATGACCCAGTCACTGTCCCCTTCTGATATACCACTGTCCCCAAAATCTCTATGCCTCAACTGAGCTGGGCAGTTCTCTTTTCTCCACCTTGATCACCCAAGTGGGTTCAGTTCTCATCTGAGCAATTTTGCAATCACTGTTCCTTGTCCCTAGAATGCTCTCTCCCCAGACCTTTGCATAGCTGACACTTCATCATTCAGCCCTCAGCCAGAACCACTTCCTCTGAGAGAGCTTTCCTTCTTTCCTTCCTTCTACTATGTAACTCTGTTTTATTTTCTTCACGACACCTCCCTCTCACTGAACTTAGCTTGCTTCTTTGTCTATTTTTGATTGTTTGCCTCCTCTCCCCAGCCCCTCTGAATAAATATCTCCATGTGAATATGGATCCAGTTTGACTTGTTCACAGCAGTATCCCAGGGCTTAGGATGGTTTCTAATCCAGTGTACCTGTTCAATGACATTTGTCGAATAAAAAAAACTAAGACATGACCATTTGTAAGCCATTTTCTTTTCTCCCCCAGCTGTCATAGGAAATTCTGTATTATTATTATTATTATTATTATTATTATTATTATTTTAAAATATTTTATCTATTTATTCATAAGAGACAGAGAGAGGCAGAGATACAAGCAGAGGAAGAAGAAGGCTCCCTGTGAGGAGCCCGATGCAGGACTCAATCACGGACCCTGGGATCATGACCTGAGCCAAAGGCAGATGCTTAACCACTGAGCCACCCAGGTGCCCCATGGGTAGTCTGCATAATTATTGATAACCAGTGTATATTCCTGACACTTTTGATAATGATACATAAAAATAGAACATTTCTGGCAAATAAAAAAGAAAATGAAGATTTTCTGAGCTAAAAAAGGACCTCTGAGTGTGGAAAATGTTTCCCCAAGGGTAGGTCCACAAAGGTCTCTTTTTTTCTAAGACATTTCCTATAAGTATACAGCGACTACGTGGTGGTTGCATTTTAATAATGCATTAAAAGATCATTTCCATCATTTTTAGTCTTAATTTTCAGAGCATAAGAATTAATAATTTGATTTAAACATTATTACTTCCTTGCCTTCTGATGAAGGTCTTAGCATTTCCAATAGGCCAAAGGCAAACATAAAGCAGGAAGAAGAAAGGCCTTCCTTCCTAGATTACCAACCACCTGCCACTGGAAGAAGACCTAGAGGAGTCGAGTCCACTCATTACATTCCTAAGTATTCACATAGATTGTGATACAAATAAATTAACTTTGAGCTGACAGAAGAAGAAGAAGGAAAAAAAAAGGCATGACCTCTGCCTGAAAGATCATTGATTTGTAGAATTAAATAGAAAACAGGGCAATCTGAGACAAGTGCTATCATGGGAGTGAAGAGGTTCTAGACCCTTTCCCTCCTCACCCTTTGATTATAATGAGAGTGTCCCAAAGACTTCTGCTTCCCTTCCAGTTCCTTCTCTGCAAGGCAGTGAGTGCTCTGTCCTCTACTCACGGCCTCCAGAATAGTATGAATTCATTAGCATCCATACAAGGCAGCTCAAGTTTTGGTCAAGCTGAGCTCTGTCGCTTTACTTCTGGACCCCTCTCTCTCTCCACGTGTCTTTCAATCCTCTGAAACCAAAACCCTTGTAGATGCCAATCAAGCTAGCTTGGCATTTCCTACGTGTTAGGAATATCCTGTTCCCTCCACCTCCATTCGATTCCACTCTCCATTTCTTAGCCTGGCTGATACCTCCTCATTGCTAAAGGTTCACTCGAGACGATTTCTGATCTAGAAGAGCTATATGCTCCCCTTCACCTTTACTTTCTACCACAGGCTAGGTGGTGCCTCCTCTTTGTTCCTATCGTTTTTCATGCTCGGATCCATCCTGGGACTTAGCTCACCTGACCGACCGGAGATTTATGACCAAATGCCACTCCAGAGAAGGAGCAAGCACATCGTACTCAGATACAGCATGATGGGGAGAGCTCCTGGAGCTACTGTGTAGACTGCATTTAGCCAGCTTCTTCTGGAGAAGCAGTGATGGCTGAACAGGATGGCCAGAGAAAGATGGAGGAGTGGGCAATGAAAGGATGGCTCAGAAATGGAACTTCTGGCTTTAGTTTGCTCTTTGAATGTTTCTCTGTTAGGTGGCACACTTTCTATTTAATTAAAAAAATTATCTTTTTAAATTTTAATTCCAACTAACAAACCATCTTGTTAGTTTCAGGTGCACGATATAGTGATTCAGCAATTCTCTACATGACTCTGCTCATTGTGAAAAGTGTTCTCTTCATCTCCTTCATCTATTTCACCCATCCCTCCACCCGCCTCCCCTCAGGTGACCATCAGTTTGTTCTCTATAGCTAAGAGTCTGTTCTTGGTTTGTCTCTCTCTCTCTCTCTCTCTCTTTTTTCCTTTGCTCATTTGTTTTGTTTCTTAAATTCCATATATGAGTGAGGTCACATGGCATTTGTCTTTCCCTGACTGACTTATTTCGCTTACCATTATACTCTCCAGATACCTTCCTGTTGTTCCAAATGGTAAGACTTCATTTTTATGGCTGAGTAATATCCCATTGTGTGTGTGTGTGTGTATGATATATATGATATATATCATATATATCATATCATATATATGATATATATGAAATATATGTATACATGAAATCCTGTTTTATATATATAAAATCCTGTTTTTTATATCACTATATCACTCATATATATGATATATATGAAGTATATATATATATACACACACATGAAATCCTGTTTATATATATATATATATATAGATAGATAGATAGATAGATAGATAGATAGATATAATCCTGTTTTTTTTATATCACTTCTTTATCCATTCACCTATCCATGGATGCTTGGGTTGCTTCCATAGTTTGGCTATTGTAGATAAAGCTGCAATAAACATAGGGGTGCATATATCCTTTCAAATCAGTGTTTTTGTATTCTTTGGGTAAATACTCAGTAGTACAATTATGGATCGTGGGATAGTTCTATTTTTTTAAAGATTTATTTATTTGAGAGAGAGAGAGAGAGAGAGAGCACATGAGCAGGGGAAGGGGGCAGAGAGAAAGGGAGAGAAAGAATCCTCAAGCAGATTCCCAGCTGAGCACAGAACCCGATGCCTGACTGGATCTCAGGACCCTGAGATCATAACCTAAGCCGAAGTCAAGAGCTGGCTGGCCACTTAACTGACTGAGCCACCCAGATGTCCCAGATAGTCCTATTTTTAATCTTTTGAGGAACCTCCATCCTGTTTGCACAGTGGCTGCACCAGCTTGCATTCCCACCAACAGGATATAAGGGTTCCTCTTTCTCCATCCTCGCCAACATTTGTTGTTTCCTATGAACCAGGACACTGTTCTTAATGCAGCAGACCTCACAGAAGAAAAGAAACAGAAACCATCTATGTGTCTCTTTTCTCTCACCCAATCTCCTTTTGAAGCAGTGGTAAAAGAAACTCTTCTGCAGGTGGCTAGGGTGCTTTGAGTATGTCCTCCAGGTTATACTTGGTTTCCAGTGCTGAAACCAAACTGGTATTAGCGCTCTGCCTCCAACAGCTGCACCAATTAGAGCCAGCCCTCTCTGAAGGTAGGTCTGTTTTTTACACAGCTCTACACATGCCACCTGCCTCCCCACACATTCTACATATATGTATACATGCACTTTCAGGTTGTATAATAAATCATTCCTTCATTTATTCCCTCAATATGCATTTACTGAGACATACTGGGTTACTGAGGATACAAAGCTGAGTAAGTCATAGAGTAATATTAACTATGCAGTTTTTCCATTTTGAAGAATCTTGGAGGTTTTTCATTATTGTTTGGTTTTGTTTTGTTTCCATCACCTCGAATGGCTAATGGACTTGAGCTCCTAACTATCTACAGCTCTTAATTTCTTAACTAGGGGTGTTCTTTGGGGCATTTCATAATGAGGTCCCTCACTTATTCCCAGAGATGATTTAGTTTTACTTTTTCCAAATTGCTTTGTCAGGGCGATAACGAATCTTCCATCCTTCATGTAAATATCAGACTCTGGAAAAGCTTTCTCTGCCCTTGCCCTTCTCAGTATTAATTATTAGCAATTTCCTCTTCAGTGCCCCCATAAGCATGCTGACATTGCATTTCTCTCACTTGATTGAGATGCATTTGGTTCCATGACAGCTGTGAAATTTAATTTCCCTCTGAGCTCCAGAGCATTGCCCAGGGCCTGGTATGCAGTGGATGCTCAGCTAGTGTGGTCCTGAATAAATCTAACCAGGCACAGATATATCTGCTCTGCTCTATTGAAGTCATTGTCTCATTCAAAAGAGCACTTCTGTTAGTCTGGAGGACAGACGTGTCATGCCAGCCTGTTAATCACCCCAAATAGTGGAATGGCTCTGCCTTGCTGTAATGGCCTTGTGGAGATGTATGACCTAGCAGCTCTTGATGTGTTGAGCTCCACTCTTAGTCACCATGGGAAGGACCCAAAATGAGCCCCAGATCTGAGTGAATGGGAGGACGTTAATGAGTGGCCTGGATGAATTAGACAGGCCTGGTTTGCTTCATATTGTGCCTCATCCAGTTTCCATGCATCTTAGAAAAATAAGGACAAATATTTAGGCAACGTTGCAAGCCAAATAAAACAAAAATGTTTTGTGATGTATGTGTGGGTCACTAAAGGAGCATATAGAATGCATACCAAATGCCCGCCTAGGGAATTGTTGAAGGGAGAAGCTAGATGTCTTGGAGGATTTGGCAGGAAGGCTGCTGAGAACTGTGTGCAGCCCATCAGAGCATCACAATTCCGTTTCGGGGCTTATGTAACACAGTGGAAATGAGGCCCTTGGCTTCCTCGCAGAGGAGAACAGCAAGGCTGACAGGCATGAGTATGGATCACTTTGGCACTACTTATCATTCCTGCCACTACTTACTGCTTCTAATAAAATCCACAGCCTGGCAGTTTGTTCGCTACCTCACAAAAGGAGGTCTCACCAGAGAAGAGCAGTACGTGTCCAATCTAATAATATTTCGTTATCTTTAACATGGTAAATGTTAGGGACCTGAAATGCATCAGAGAAGAAACAGCTTAATTAGACACATATTTCTCCATCAATTCATTGTTTATTCAATGTGGGTCACTCACAGACAGGGGGAGGGGAGTCTAAAAGGCAACCAAACAAAGAAGATCCTCATTCTCCTCCTCCTCACCCATTCTGTTGTGCTTTAATGGAAGCCGTAAGTGAAACAGATGGGAAGCTAGAAGTATATCTTCTTGTCTGCAAGGACGTACCCTGAGGTGTGTTCAGTAGTGTCTTTGAGCACTAAGCATGTGACAATTTATTCTCTCTCTTAACCACTATTCTTCCAAGGTATTTTTAACTGTGAAATATGATGTATGTACACAGAGGAGCTTAAACCTATAGACATAGAGTTTACAAAATGTTGTTGAAAACCCATTTACCACCACCCATGTGTGGAGATGGTCACCAGCACCCAAGAAGATGCCCTTCCTAATCCTGATGCCCAACTCCTCCCATCTGCCATGGTCCCCACCCTCCTAATCCTCAGGGTAATAATTTTGTTTATCTTCACTGTTTAACCATTTTTCTATCCCTCCTGAAACAATATACTCTTCATCTGCGTTAAAACTTCATATAAACAGACTTCTTATTGTGTGTATTTTGAGTACGATTTCTTTTATCCTACATTATTTTTCAGATTCATCCATGGTGTTGTATGTATCTGTAGATTCTTTTTTATTGCTATATAATACCCATCATGTAACTACTCTGTGACATTTTGATCCATTCTACTGGTTGACAACTATTTACATTGCTTCCAATTTTTGGCTGTTTGGATCAATGCTAATATAAATATCTGTGTTGGAATTTCCTAGTACATATGTGTACACATTTATGGTATCTGCTTAGGGTAGAGATTTCTGGCAAAATGGTTATTCGTATCTTCAACTTTGATAGAAATGGAAAAATGTTTTAATACAACAAATGTCATAGTATCTTTACTAATAAAAAGCATTTGATTTTAATGTGGGTAAATACACTAAGAAGTTCTCATGGACAGATGATTCAAGCTTATTTTGGGGATTTATCACACACACACACACACACACACGAACACAAAGACATCAGAATGTCACTATGCCTATTTTACCAAGAAAACGGTGGATTTCCTTTACTGTGAATATTCTCTTAGCCCCTTATTCCAGGGGTTCAAATTGGGAATGGGAAATCATAAAATGGTAGATGTACACATATTTCTTACTTAACTAAGAACATATATTTTTTAGAATTAGGATGGTTTTCTGTCATACAATAGAAGATAACATGGGCCTTCTAGTACTCGTTCTATCCAAGGTTCTAGAAGAATAAATGAATTTAAAAACTTAATAAAAGAATTAAAAAACTTAATAGGTAGAAAATGTTTGGGAAAAGTGAGATAAGGACATGCGTTCTGAAGGAGAGGTAACAGAAACATGATCTTAGCACCCTGGTTTCAGAAAGGCCCTGGTGGGGAATAGCAGATAGACCTCATAGCAAGATTTTAAAAGAAATACATGCATTTATTTAACAAACATTGTATTGTGCTAATTACAGGCCAGACACACTCCTAGACCCATGAGTGGACTCTCAGGAGGGAATACGTTAGATGAATTTTCCAACAGGATGCAAAGCCTCATCATAGGGAGACCTCTTGTCTCTGGAGGTATGGGGCCTCAGAGAATGTTCTATGAGCTGTGTGGGGTGATTGATATACAGGACATGAGAGCTGTTCTGCCCTAACTTTGTGGCCATGGGCAAGTTATTGAACATTTCTGGACCTTAGTTTTATGATCTGTAAAAAGGGAAAGGATAGTTAATAATAATACCTTCCTTATCAGAGCTGTGGGTATGGGAGTGGCTGCATGTTTTGCATGATGCTTGGCACATAATACATACTCAGGATATCAGCTGTTTTGTTTGCTATTGTGGTTATGCCAGATGACCTCGAAGGTAACTTCAGATGCTTATATTCTATATTTCCACACAAGTAATAAGCACAGCATAGACTGATGATTGATTGATTGATTTGACAAAGACCATCATCTACATTTTGGCTGCTGTATATGTGAAGTGCATGAACTTTGGCAAGTTAAAGTTTGTAACTTGTCTCTCATTTGTAAAAGAACAGTAATCATAGTCACCAAGTGGTTGTCAGAGTGATCAATGGGTATGTAGTGTAAAAAGTATAGCATGTGCCTGGGGATCCAGTTGACCCTGGTGATCTCCTTGTTTCTAGGCAAGCTACTTATTTCCCCCAGAATTCTATTTGTTTTTGGTAAAATAAGGAGAATAATACCTGCCACAGTTTAATACAGGTAAAGACCCTGGGATGGGCATAATCTGTAGTGAGGCCTGAGCCCTATCTTCCCTCTCTGGGTTTCTGTTCACTTTTCTATAAAATGGAGAAAATGATGCCAGTCTTTTCTAACTCACAGGATTCTTGTATCAAATAAGATAATGGAAGTGAAATCACTTTTTAAAGTAAGAGGAGCATGACAATAATAATTTAAATTAGCAAGAACCTAAAGCAGATGACCAGGATTAATACTGCCTAGCTTTATTTGAAAAAAAAAGCGAATATGAAAAAAAAATGCTTTTAACATCCAAGATCCTTCCAAGTATTGTATTCATTTATTTATTCGATGACTCAATGAACATATGCTAATCAGAGTATTTTCCTAGTAGAATCGTCTTTTTAAATTATTCTGATCTAGTTCAAAAGATAATCTCATAGCAATAATCAGAGAAAGAGGGATACAAAAGTAAATAAAGGAAGAAATTGCGATTAAGGGAATAATAAGAGTATATAAAAATAAAATGAAGTCAGAGGCAAGATTAATCCATGAAAACTAAGATATAAATCTATACTCTGATAAAGATAGGCTACATATTTTACTCATAGGGGACAATGCAAAGAGAAAAGCAATTGGTTATTGAATGTTTTTCAAAGAGTCACCCATTGACTTTGCATCAGAATAACCGGGGATGCTTTATTTCCTTTTTCCGTCACTTGACCACCTGAAATTCCACACATGTTCACGTTGCTGTGAATATTTGACAGAAGCCCTAATGCCTTAATGCAGAGTTATCAAATCACCATGTTGTACTCCTGAAACTACTGTTAGCATTGTGTGTCAACTATAATTCAATAATTTTTTTTATTTAAAAAAAAAAAGCCCTAATGCCTATGTAAAGCTGCTCTGTTATTTGGAATTCAGGATACAAGGAATAATATCCATGGCACCCTTGGTAAAACCTTTGGAAAATAATTTGGCAAAAGTGGTAAAAAATGTTAACAATCAATATTTGAAATTCTTAATTTTTTTCCTAAAAAGTGATTCAATGAAAAGAAAAATAAAGACTAAGAAATAAAGAGGATAATTGCAACTCTATGACTGGCTAAATTGAAAACAACCTGGTTGCACAAAAATAGAGAAATTCCTAGTTAAAACATAGAATACCTTTTCCATTGATTACTCTGGAGACAAAAAATAATAATCATGACTTTACCAAATTGGCTCAGTTTCTTCACTGAAACTTGGAGAGTGAAATTTAAAATGACTGCATTGATGTAAAATATATAAAGTGAAGACTAGAAAATAAAACTCAAAATAGTATGATATTTTATTATGGATGTATCATAAATGATTTGGTTTCGCATTTTTTAAATTGTCTTTTATTTTGCTTGGGTTTTGGCTGTGTGTGTGCTTTTCATTCAAGCCTAGGCCAATTTGTTATCTCCATTAATGTGCATTATTAGAAAATGAAGAATCAAGCTTTAATTATTTCTACTCTTCCATTTCTGGGCAAGGTTAGGGTGGAAATAAGCAGTGAGGTGAATAGGCAAAGCTTATAACATCACTGAGAGAATCAAGAAAGACCATGGAAATATAAATTCTATGCACAACCCTCAACATCTCTTGGGTTTTTGGTGTGTGTGTGTGTATATGTGTGTGTGTGTTTAAGCATGCTTTTCTTGGCAGCTGCATTTATCAGCATATGTGAAAATATTATCCAGGGTGCATTCTGTATTTTCAGATATGTGACATGATAACATCCCTTAAAGAAAGGGATTTGGTGGTGAACATCCATCAGTTTTCACTCATGGGACTCCCTGAGGCAAGACCTTCTGTCCCATGTCAACATCCCCCCCTCCCCGCCGCCTAGCGAAACTGGGAGATATAAGGAGAGATAGCATCTCAGCATCTTGTCATCATTGCCTTCCTCACCCCCGATCCACCAAACCTCCTTCCTCTTGTGCAGGCCAAAATGACAGGAGGAAAAATGTTGCGGCTATTGCCTTTTTTTTTTTAAGAAATAATGTCAAAGATAAACAATATTTACAGATTTAACCCAAATGTTAGTCATAAAATGATCTTCCAATGCTTGGATGTGTAATAAGGCATCTAGCGCCAAGTTAATACTGTCAACAAAAAACCCATCCAACTTTCTAAACTGTCTTCATCTGAACTTGGGGCAGCTCTCAAGATACTATGAGGGATAATCCCATAAAACAAGTCAAAGGGTATATTTGCCTCGGTTTTGTACCATTAGATCCTAATTTTTCTCCCATTACAAGAGAGCATAGAGTTCTTTGAGGAATGATGAGGGGGGCAGGAAGGGAGGGGAGTCCCTTGTTCAGCTGTCCTTTCCAGAAAGAATAAAGCACTAGATCACTCTTTTCAGGACCAACCCTCTGCTTTTTAAAAGGCATGTGAAACTCTCTTTCTTTAGCCACTACAACATTGCACTTGATAGTCATGTTCCCTTCAATGATGGTGCAAAGAAAAGATACATAAACTGTGTTGTGAGACATAGTCACGAGAACCCTGGGTCTTATACTTCTGAATTTGGGGTAGACAGTGGGGTTTTTAGAAACTGAAAAGTTTTCTCAATGTTCTTGGGGGCGGTAGCCCAAGCTGAAGTGACAACCCTTTCCCTAAATAACTTACGCTTCTAACTTTCTTCTCCCCAAAGAAAATTGAATTGGCTCAATTTGCTGTCATTCAGCTTGGAATATCTCTATTGGTAAAAGTTTCCGCCTGGACATCTCTGAAGTAGCTGGCTTTCTCCAGCTGATCTGTCCAGTCAGCGGTGCCCAGGAGCAGAGTTGGTTTTTCTCCAAGCACACTGGGACAGTCATAGTGATTTATGTAAAAAAAAAAAAATTCAATTTAATACTCTTTCATCCAAAACATATTGTGCATGTGGAATTTTGGGCTCTATAAACTCCTTAAATCCTCTTTATTATAGGGAGATGGTTCTATAGGTCCAAAAGGGTGCTTGGAGGATGAGTTATATTGCATACCAATTCCAACCATACATGGGAGGCCTTCCTCTCCCCTTTGTTGCAGAGCTTGTAATACAAGAAGAGGACAAGGCTTGTTTTCCACTGGAATAGTGTGGGACAACTATAAAAGCTTCTTAAAGTAATTATAATAATTATGCTGACTCCTTTTTTTTTCAGTGCCCACTAGAATAAAACAATTTAGCTATGACAGTGCTGATATTTAAATGGGTTCCTCTACTTATTGTTGGTACTAAACTTAGGGATAGAGAGAATCTGAAAAGCCTTCCTGACCTTCCCAAAAGGTCTTCCTGACCTTCCCGAAATGTTTTTCACTGGTAGGTGGAAATGCACACTACTTTGCCTTTATTTCCTTATAGCACTTAGCACCCTCTTCAAAATGCAAATATTAGCCAAAGATATCCATATAAGATGGTCAGTTGACAAAAGGATAGAACTTCTCTTTTCCTACATCCTTACTGAAATTATCACAAGGTCATTTTTTAAAAACTAGGAAAAGGCTGTCTTTGTGCATCCTGGGGAACAATCCCTCTATTATAGGGACCTCTGCTAAACGGAACCAAAAAGTTAAGAGGAAGTCGAGGAGGCAGATGTCAGTCCCATGTCTGAGAAAGTAAAGAAGCGGAAGAGATCCATGACAGCCCCCTGAAATTTCCAAGTGGAAAAAGGCAAGAAGAAGACACAGGATAAACAGGAAGCTCTGCATTCAGACACTTTTACGGTAATTATCATGGTTCTGACACAGAAACTTTGCCAGAAAGTTAGCAAAGGAACTGAGTTTTCCTCTACTCACCAGGCTCTGGTACTGGGCTACGGCACACTTTGTACCTGGACCAGAAATAAGATCGGATGCGAAACCAGATGCGGGAAGGTGACCCTTGGAACAATGATTTAAGCAAACATAGAGAACAGGCAAACAGGCTTATAGCTTCAGCTCTCCTCCTTCTCCCCTCCTACTACACTTTATCAGTCGACTGGAAATAAATATGGATATCCACTTACCTCCGGCCGATGATGCAGGGGACCAGGTGAACAGAGAAGGGAAGCTTATTTGCACGCCTGGTAATTTTTAATTGGAGGGATGGGGTGGGCAGGGGAGTTGGAGGAGAAGGAGAAAGCTAATTTTGCAAAAATGGTCTCAACCCTGGCAGAAGGCATAAATCAGCATAAAAGAAAGAAAGCTGCACAGAGACAGAAGGGAAGAGAAACTGTCAAGAGTGAATGACGCATGTTGCCTTCCCAACTCCATGTTCAGGTTGGTAGCTAGAAACCAGAGTGCAGAAGTTTTTACACCACAGAAATAGGCAAATTCAACAGATCAGGGCTTCCCCTCCTACCCTTTGGAGAGCCTGCTATTAAATATTTCCCATGACTGGATTAAAAGCAAGCATTTAAAGGGAGGTCAGGCCTAAAACTTACTAAGCACCTTTGACACCCATGCAACCTTATGATATAGTTATTACCCAACTTTGCAGGATAAGTAGCTGGGAGTCAGAAGAAGTTAAATTATTTGCACAAGGTCCCACCCAGCTAGAAAGCGGCCGAACTTGGACTCAAACCCAGCTTTGTCTAGCTGACTCCAAAGCCCATGGTCTTTCCACCGTGTTATGCGGTTTTGCTAAAATCCAAAGTCCATGATTCTAGATGGCTCACTGACAGCACTTGCTTATCACATTAATTCTCCTTAGCATTTTTATTTCCCCCAGTGACATTCAGGCATCTGAGAGGCCACTGCAGCACTTCCAGCACATTCATCAGCCTTGCTCCCATGGCTCCAAAGTCAGCCTCCCCATTAAGATCCATCTTCAAAGAAACTGTCCCAGAGTCCAGCAAATTGGAGTTCAGTAACCACTCTGCATTTTCTGACATTGGGAAGATATATTACTACACTCGGGTGACTGTGATGTTTAGAACAGCTTTGGAAGAGTATTGTATCAATTATATTATCCCTTTGGGAGCCCTATTAACATTAAAATGTCTTATGAGACTAGCTAAAGACTTGAACAAAGAAAACCTCTCCTACAAAGGCTTCCTCATATTTTATAGTTGTTAAGGACCGGAAAAAAAAAAATCCACCTTGCCTCTCCCTTTGCATATGACACTAGGATAAATGGCTCTTCTTGGACTATTTTAATCAAATTATCTCAGAAAATGAGGGGTTATCTCAGATTACCTCAGACCAAAAGCAATGCTGTGTAGGAAGTGATGTGAGGCAGTATGGGTAGGAATTACGCATACCTGGGTTTGAATTCTGGCTCTCCTACTTACAATATCAACAAAGCAATAAAAAATGTAGTTATAATTTACGGAGCAACTATCATGGGCCAGGGGCCTTATATCAAAATAGTCTATTTTTTTGAATTCCCACATCAACAGAGCAACGTAGCTATTCTTCTTCCTTTAAACATGGGGAAATGAAGACAACAAGAGGCTCATAAATGTAGGCATCTCAGACAGGTAGTGTGGCGGGCAGCTTCACATCCTTGTGTGATCGCCTCCTCTTTGGCGTGGGCTAGATCTAGTCACTTGCTACTAGTGGATAGAACACAGCAAGTGAGACGGGCTGCCAAGATTAGACTAGAAAAGACTGACTGCCATCTTGCTTATACTCTCTCTTTTGCTTGCTCATTTTGCGGGAGCCAGCTGCCTTTGTTGTCAGCCACCCTCTGGAGAAACCCGTGTGGTGAGGAATAGAGGGCAGCCACTTGCCAACATCCCATAAGGAACTAAGTCCTGCCAACATCTTCTGATTGAACTTGGTCATGGATCTCACCTCAGTTGAACCCTGTGATGACTGGCCCTGGCCAACACCTCGATTGCAGTCTTATAGGACATTCCGAGCCAGGAGATCCAGCTTAGCCCTGCCAGGATTCCTGAGCCACAGAAACTGTGAGCTAATAAGTGTGTGTTATTTGAAGCTGCTAAGTTAGCGAGTAATTTGTTATGCAGCAATAGATAATTAATACAGGTGGTAAGATACCAAGATGAGGTCTGAAGCCAACTTTCCAACTTCAAAGCACAAGCTCCTTTCCCTGAGCTAAATGGTCCCTTTAAAAGCCGTGTGGACTTTGGGAAAATTACTAAAAGTCTCTGAAACTCATCATCTACATGAATAAAATAGGAATGATGCCTATACCACAGTGTTTGGGGGCAGCTTAAACGAGATAACATATGTAATGTCTTTGGCTTCATTGTCAGTTGAAATATAAAAGCAGAGAAAACAGTGAAAGGTTATCAGAAGACAATGTCTTAACAATGCCAGGCAGTAAATGATGGGGAGCCTGAGAAATAGTTCGAGGGCAGACTGCAGGCAGCAAGACCAGAAGTGCAGGCAGCGAGCAGTAGTCATGTGACTTAAGTCCAGCCAATTTACATCCTGGGCCCAGTTTCCCAGGGACATGATAATAACGATGTACACCTTACAGGAGACTCCTGAGGATTAAGTGAGATCATGTTTGTGGACTCACCCAGACAGGACCTGGCATATAATGGATAGCTAGATTGATACTAGCCAGTTTTACATTATTTTCCTAATTAGCATGATTTTTATGAATCATGATGGTGTTTCAGGGACCTGTGTGCAGCTGAGTACAACTTCTGGATCAAGGCCTTTTCAGAAATCCTCATTATTCTGTACTCCCTCTCTACTCCTTACAAACATCAGCTAAGTCTCAACATCCATACGTTGGTTCTCCACCTCAACCTCTTTTCCCGGATCTATTTATCAGATCTTGCAGCGGAGCTATAACCAACAGTTACACCCTACAACAGAGAAAGGCTCCATCTATGTTAACCTGTACAGGGATTCATCTGAGGAATTGGTCTTCAGGTATCTGGCTTCCTGATGACATGGGTGCCACTACTGATGTCTCCACAGAAAATGGCACACAGTAGGCACCCACCATGACCTACTTGATATCTTTGAGAGTAAGAGAAGAAACTATACAGATCCTGCTTCTTTTAAAAAAAATATTAATTTATTCATGAGAGGCACTGAGAGAGGCAGAGACATAGGCAGAGGGAGAAGCAGCCTCCCTGCAGGGAGCCTGATGCGGGACTCTATCCCTCCAGGATTTCTGGGATCACACCCTGAGCCAAAGGCAGATGCTCAACCACTGAGCTACTCAGATGTGCTCAGATCCTGTTTCTTTTCATGTCCCTAGGGTCTGGCAAAGGGCCTTGCTTGGAGTAGGTACTCAAACATATCCCAAATTAATGAAAGAACTGAAAAAACATGCTGGCTTTTTTACTCTTCCTAGACAATCATTGTTTGATTTTCTAGAAGGCAGTGTGTCCATCAAAAATTTTAGTTCATATGATTGGTTACTCTACTGGATATATGCAACACTTACACTTTTGTGTTTTCTTTTTCCCTATTGTCTTCTCTTATATCCTGGCAAATCCGGCTGAAAAATACAAGGGTTTGCCTCCCATACACAGATTCAGGATCTACTCAGTTTCCTATGAAAATGAAATGAAAGAAAACAAAAGAGGTGAACATCAGTGATGGCCATTATATATATTTTGCTTAGTGTGAGTTTACTCAGGTGCTGAAGCCACATAGGACTGCCGTTAGCCAGGATTCATTTCTACTGCCACACAAGACTCTCTCACTGGAGGCACTTGGGCCCAGTCACCTTTTTTTTTTTGTTTTTTTTTTTTTAATTTTTTTTTAATTTTTATTTATTTATGATAGTTACAGAGAGAGAGAGAGAGGCAGAGACACAGGCAGAGGGAGAAGCAGGCTCCATGCACCGGGAGCCCGATGTGGGATTAGATCCCGGGTCTCCAGGATCGTGCCCTGGGCCAAAGGCAGGCGCCAAACTGCTGCGCCACCCAGGGATCCCCCAGTCACCTTGTTTTAAACCTCAAAGATAATGTGGACATATTTAAGGATGTAGAAAGTCATATAGTTAATCCTCCACTAAACAGCCCTATAAGTTTATGTAAATCACCACAGCCCGCTAGCGTCAAGGAAGTCGATGAGGATAATCATTGGCATTGCATTTTGTACGCTACCCATTGATTTATTTCCCCTAGACCAAATCAAAACTACCAAATATGCAGACCCAAAGAATTTGCACAGACGATCTAGGGATGGTTATTTTATAAAGGTCACAACTTCACTTATCCCCCTGTTTTTTAATGCATTTGTTCAATGGGATTGGGATGCTGAGGAGTTAAGGAAAGAAAAGATTTATTCAGTTAGAAAAATCAGCAAGATGTGAACCACATTTTAGAATTAGAACCAGCAGTTGTATTAAAAGGGGGAAAAAAACCACCCCTGGACTTAGAATTTAACACGTGTGTGTGTGTGTGTGTGTGTGTGTGTGTGTGTGTGTGTGTATGGACATGCTTATCCTTGGCCTCCTTTAACTGGCGGAGTAAATTTAAGTCACTTCATCCCTGAGAGCCTCAGTATCCTTATCTGTAAAATGGACAAAATCATTCTGACTTCCCTCTGGCCCTGTGGTGACGTTTCAGGGAAACATTTAAAAGAAACACCAACGTGCCAGGCATTAGCTCTGGGCAATAGCAGGCGCGCAGTAAAAGTTTGTTAAATCTCAGTATGAATTGGAATGGCTAGCCACAAATGAAGTATAATTAGAAAATAAACCTTTGAATGGTTAGTGGTGAAAATAAAAATGTTTTTTTTCCCTCCCTATTCTATTTTCTATTTAACACTGGGCATACTGGCACAATTAAGGGCCCAGACTTTGTGACAGTTACTGCCACAGAAACAGCCGGATTTATTAATACCAATAATAATAATAAACAATAGTTATTGCATTCACCACGTTCATGTTGTTTAAATTAAAATCCAGATCTCTAGGTTTTGCTAAGAAAAACATGAAAAATGTCTACCTCTGCAGGAACAAGTTACACTTTTCAGAATACTTGAATGTCCTCCATGGTTGGACCACCGAGCCTTAGCACTCCCCAACAGATGATGGGTTCACAGTCTTTTTCTCAGGTCTTTCGGACTCCTGATTTTTATCCCCAGAGGGAAGTTAACCTCACTTTCCAGAAGACAGGGGAGCTGCAGGTGGCTAGATGACTGTGTCTGCTGGGCCCTGGCTCATTCAGAGTTCAAGTTTCTCTTGGGACTTACTCTAGCTCTCGCAGCCCTGGCACCATCACGGTGCCATATGGGTCTAAGGATTCTATTCTCTTCTCACACGCTTACCTTGAAGTGCTGGTTTTTGCAACCTCTCCTGTGCTTGCATATTCCCGATCATCAGCCCAGTTTTGTCACATCTCCAACACGTCCTGTGCAAGGACAAGTTGGACGCATGTGCCACCATGTCCCATCATGTACTAAACCAATGCAGCTTATCCTTCTCTTCACTAAACCTGGTTCCCTCTCTCCAAGAATAGCACCATCATCTGCCCAGGAACCATGAGCCAGAGACCTGGGAGGATACCTAAGCTCCCCTTTCAGCCTCCCCATCTCCCAAATCCAGAGTTTCCTGATCATCTCAATCTTCATCAATCAGACCCATCCTCTCCCTGCCTACCATCACTGTTCTGCTTCAGGCTCATAGCATCTTTTATCTGCCCTATTGCATGTGGTCCTAAAAGGTCTTCCATCCCCTTGGCTTGTGCTGCTCCAATCCATTCCCCACATGACAACTATAGCGGCATGTCTGACCATGGCAATCCGCTGCCTACCGTATCTCTATACTCCTTCCAAGGTTGGAGGCGATATAACTTGGCATCTTAGACCCTCTATGTATTCCTACTGGGTTCTCCGGCCTTGGCTTCCACCACTCTCTTCATAATAATATTCAAGCAATACTAATCTCCTTAGAGTAGCTTCCACTGTGATTCCTGCTATTTCACAATGCTGTGCCATTTTGCCTGACATTCCTTTACACAGAATATATTTTCCTCTTCCAAAATTTTTTCAACTCTTCCAACTCGATTGCTTTTTTTTTTTTTTTTTTGGAACACTTCAGTGAACTCCCAGGCTCCTTCAAGATCACACGAGCACCTCCATTCTGGAATGAGTTAGCAATAATGAATTTTTTTTTTCTTTTAAGACTAGTCTGAGATCATTTTTAGAGCAGAGAACTAAGCAACACAATGTGATCTTCAAGGATACAAACTCTGAATCTAGAACCTTGGGGTTGGAATCCTATCTCTACGAGTTACTAGCCAGTGACAAACTACCTGGATTCTTTGAGCCCCAGCTTCTTTATCTTTTAAGAGGCGCTAATAACACTGAACTCAATGAATGATTATAGAATTCAAAAAGCTGAGTTTTAAAGGATGAGAAGGACCTGGCCATGCAAAGACTAGGAGAACGCACACTTCAGGGAGAGAGAACAGTAGATACAAAGGTCTGACTGATGAAACACTGGGCACTGAATAATTTACAGCCAATGACCCTGTCCTTCCTCCAGCATGCACTCAGTCTAGGATTATAGTTTCTAAGAGAAAACAGTCAAAATCTTAGAATTAACACATGGTGCTTTGTACAATCTGATTAGCTGTAATTTACTTCATTTCTTCTGTCCCATTGAGATTCTTCCCATATTCTACTATCACACTTAAACCTTGGGTGAAACTCTAAAGCCCTTAGAAGTGGTGAAAGGGCCACACTGGCAGGGCTCCAAGGGATGAACCTGGATGCTGAGTGCAGCCCTCTGGCTCAGTGAGGGCACCATCCAAAATGGCATGCCTCTGAATGAACACTGCAAATACATACATTCAGGGAACGCAGACTTCTTGTCAAACGTTGACAGCAGGTTTATTTCAGCATGAGATGCATTTGCCAAATGAGCAGAGACTCAAAGATCGCACTGGTTTTAAAGATGATTTTTGCTTTGTAGCAGAAAAATCAAATGATTTATGAGTTTGTCAGGGAACGGATGTTGCCTTTTGAAAAAAAAAAACTTCCCTGTTCCAAAGTGTCATGAATTGCAAATGAACCAACGGACGATGTGTATGTGTATGTGTGTACGTGTGTACGCACACATGTATCTTAGAGCTCGTCCTCTCTCTTCTTTGCCTCCGTGGTTTGGAAGCCAGCTCTACCGTGTGCCTTCACTGATGCTGCAAGCAAATTGTAATTATAATGCCGAACAGTCATTTCCAAGACAAACCAAATCTGTGTTCCATTAAAGTCATGGAATAGTTAAACATTATTTTTTTCCCCCAGCCATAATAAAAAACAGGCTCCCCATTCAATCTGATGCTCCAGAAGTCAGAGGATTCCACATGGTCCCCTCCATGATATTTGGAAATAGATTCTGATGGTGTCCCAGGCATATCAGCAGGAGGTCAGTTTAACTTATGGTTTATCTTGCTCACTGTGGTTTGGACAGCGACTGCATGGAAGTCCTGAAATGGTAATCGATTTCCTCTCTGAGATGCTAAGCCTGCCTGCCAACTAGTAAGCCTATTCCCTCAGTGTGTCCTTTCGAGATTTTCGATGGAATCACAGAAATGAGAGCTGTACCTTCTGTGGAACTAGAGATGAGAAAACGCTGCTCTTTGGGAGTTGTCTCAGGAGGGAAAAATTATGCTTGAATCTTTTTATTCACCAGTTTGCAAGAATCATTCCGATGATACACTATTGTAAAACGGTCTTTGAAATGAAAGCTTCCTCTATAACTCACCAGTTATTTTATCCCAATGCCCTAAACGTATGTGTATTCGGGGAGCATTTTAATCATAAAAGTAACTCTTCAAAGAATATTAGGATTAAAAGAAATGTTCCAACACCCACTAACAACCATTTACGTCCCACAGAAAGTCTAGTTTATGTGAGCTTTCTGTCTTCTCTTCTCTTCCCATGCTGAGAATTACCAATGATTTAAACTTTCACTTTCAAATATCATAAACTTTCAGCCAATTCTTCATGTTATGCCTCTCGATAGAGTGGGGGATCCTGCTCTGTTTTGGTTTCTAAAGATCTCCCTAGTTTTCTAGTCTAAGTTCAGCTATGCGCTTGAACAGTGGATTTCAAATTCTGGGAGGGACTCACGTAAAGCTGTGCATTTATGTTGCAAACCAGTACACACAAGAACTTAACAATTCATGCAATGATACTTTTCCTTACCATCTACAGTCCACTCTGATATTTTCTTTTCTATTCTATTCCATTTCATTCTACTCCATTTTAAAGATGCTTGGCCACAACCTACTAAATTGATTTTCCTACACATCAGTGGACAAGGTCTGCAGCTTCAAAACTCTAATTCACCAATTTGAAAGAATATCTCTGATCCTCCTTCCCTTCCCTCTGTTCCTTCATCAGTATTCTACCCAGAAGTTTCATGGATTTTGTAATATAAGGATCTTCAGGATATTGAAGGGATCATGTTTACTCTTTACAACTATAAGTCTCTTTATCCTCATCCCTAAAATGAGAATAAAGATAGACAGTATTGATAACACAGGATTATTGTAGGAATTAAATGAGATCATTTATATAAAGCACTTAGCTCTGTCCCTGGCACATAAAATGTTCCCAATTAATGGTAATGAATCCCTATGGCAGAGTCCCACCTCTAATCTCTTCCTTTTTACCCCACAAGAAATATCTTTAGATATGATAAAAAGATGGAAAATTAGTAGAATGAGCCTTCTAGCTCTCTATTTGGTAGTTTCTGCCTATTAATAGTCATTACTTGTTTTGTACTCCATATGGGGTATGGGCTTGTGACTCTCAGAAACTACGGAATTCCCTTCGCCATTATAAATAATGTTGGTCACATCTTAACATGGAACACAGTGCATCCTGAGAGAAGTTTGACCAGTTATTTATTAAAGAGTCCCAACTGATAGCCAGAGGCTGTGCTTTTGAGTTATTTAAATTCACCTCAAATACCACAAAGGAACAAGTCCCTGCCAAGTGGGCCTTGGTGGGATGCTCCACAGAGATTCTCTACTTCTCGCTTTCTTTCTGATTTCCATCCTTCCCTTCATGACCTTCTCTATCAGCTGCTTATTTCTGCTCCCTTTTCTTAGAATGTGAAGAATTGGTCCTAATTCCTATTGTTCCTTTTTATGTCTTTCAAACCCTGCAATTCTTTGACCATTCAGTTCTTGATGGATAGCCAGATGGATAGAAGATGGTGGTTGGGTGTGAGGGATGTTTTCATTTTGGCCTGTGGCTCTTTTTCTCTGAATTCCTTGATGTTAAATATAATATGTAGCTGTGAGAATTGAATTCCTTCTGTAAACCACCTCGTCTATTTGACATGAGCCTTGGATGGTCCTCCTATTAACATGGTTTTGATTATATTCCTTAAGAAATTATAATCCTGGCCTTAGAATGCTAAAGGCCCATCTGCCTCTTTCCTTCTCTGAGCTGCACTGGAAAAAATACCAACATTAATTAATGAACATGTCTCTGTCTCTACCATCCAGATAAATGATTTATCCAAAGAATCTCCCCATGGCTTCTTCGTGCCTCCTGGAAGGACTGAAAGTTTCTCACCATGACTTCTGATGCATTTTATGGCTTCGCTCTCACCTACCATTCCCTCCCTATCTTCTGCCATGGTTGGTCTGCTCATCTACCATTTATTCCTTCTGCCCTTCTATCTCTGCCATATGGAATGATTTACCATTCTCCCCATTTTCTAGACTTTCCCCCCAGGACTTTGTCCAGGCTAGGCTCTCTTCCTCCATGGAACACCTTCCACCCTATTCCACCGCTTCATCTGACCATCATTTATTCATTCCTCAAAATTCTTCCCATATTGTAACCCTTCCTTCCATGACTCCCCAGGCTGTGTTAGGCCCTGCATGTCATACCATGCACTTCTCAACACTGCAGTAGTGGCACACACTGTAATTAGCTGTCTCTTTAACTCTTTTTAATTCTTAAAATTTTCAGAAGTAAAGGCAGAATGGGTGTTCAGCAAATATTATTTGGGGACTTAGTTAACTTATTAATTAATCTTAAGTCTAACCTCTTGTACTGATTCAAAGCTGAATTACTTGGATTCTCTAGAACCACAAGATGAGAATGGATTTTACTGTCCTCAAACCCATGAAATTTGCTTGGTCTTCCTTTGCCTCCTGTCCCATCTGGAGAGACATCTTTTGGTGCTTCAGTGTGGTTTGAGTTTAGATGGATACGGTCATGTGTGTGTGTCCATGTATGTGTGAGAGAGATGTGACAGCTTATCTCATCTTCTGTGTGCTTTTAGATTCCTCACTTTGAGCTCATGTCCAAACAGTCAACTTATCAGCTCCTGAATTATTTATCGGCATTTGAGACAATGGAATGTGGTCCAGATGGGGATTTCTATCTAATGGAGAAAGTGCTTCCTCACAAACCTCCCCAGTGTTCCAAAACTGAAGCCTGTGGAAAGTGCAGAATTCTTCATCTGTCAAGAAGATTGGCTAACCACCAGTCAATAAGTGGGATCAGACTTACAGACTACACATTCATTCTTCAGTCACTGAGCCCAGCATCTTCTCCCTCTGCCATGTTTTGTGCCAGGCATTGTGCTGCACAGGTGTTCAGACTCCGTTCTTGGCATCAAAGAGCTCAAAGTCTGTTGAAGTGAAGAAGAAAAGTGAGCAGATCATTAGGATGGGCTGTGATAAAGGTACGTATAAAAGTAGGGAAGACGGGATAGAAACTAATGAGGAAGGTATAACAAGACTTGATGTAGGGAGAACAGAATTCACCAGGTCAATAAGGAAGCAAATATTTTTTCAGATGTGCCATATGAAAAGTGATTTGGGAACGTCCAAATTTGAGGAGGACCCTCAATTCTGTCCATATTGGTTTGAATGCCATTTGAAGCAAGATTCTTTAGAACATTCTGGGGAATCAGAGAAGACAGTTGAGTAGATAGATGATGAATGGTGAAGGATGAAGTCAGCATGAAGGCATGAATGTGTAGAGAAGAAACTGCCACTTGGGAGACTTCCTTTTTCACTCTATTGGCTGAATGTTGAAGCAGGATGAAAGTAGCGAAGCAGAATTCAATTTAATTATTTTTTTTTTTTTTTAATTTTTTATTTATTTATGATAGTCACAGAGAGAGAGAGAGGCAGAGACATAGGCAGAGGGAGAAGCAGGCTCCATGCACCGGGAGCCTGATGTGGGATTCGATCCCGGGTCTCCAGGATCGCGCCCTGGGCCAAAGGCAGGCGCCAAACCGCTGCGCCACCCAGGGATCCCTAATTTAATTATTTTAGAGCAGTAGCTAGAAACCATCCCCTATCATTCTGAATCCCCTGGTCTTCCTGCTTTCACCAGGAAAAAGTGGCAAATAGGATGGTGAAGATAAGCAAGTTGACTCTTCAAGTTGCTGCCATGCAATTACATTATAGTGAGACCCGTGGCTGACCTCAGGATAGATTTTGTGATGAGTAAAGAACGCTTCAAAATATGAAAGTCAGGAGATGATCTATGCTCTTGAGAGCCCTGATGCTGTCCCCAGGAGTCATCCTCAAGTTGTCATTGACTTTGCTATTATCTCCTAAAGAGTTTCTAAACCTGGCTAAAGAAGCTTGGCCCTCTCTGGTTCCTTTCTTCTTTGATATGTGACTCATCTTATGATCATTTATATAACAACTGCCATATTGACTTATAGGTACCTGAACTGGTACAAGCCTTCAGTCTGGGAGATCTACTCTACTATCTTCAAAATACCTATCTCAAAGATGGCAGAAGAGAGGACTGGAAAGGATTTAATACCTTGCCTATGATTATACAGTTAATAAATATTAAAGAGGGCATTTAAACCAGGAATGTTTGGTTCTATTTTTTTCTACTATATTGTTTTGGGAGAATAAATCAATGCTAAGAATCATTTGTGTCTCCTGAGGGAAACTCATCTCTCAAGTACCTTGAAGTATCCCTAAACATCTAAAGGGGTGTATCTTGATGTGTCCTTTAAATGATTTGTAGCAAACTTTATTCTTGAGAAAATAGGCAAAGATCCATGGGGGATCTTTGTCTTGTCCGTTTCTCAAAGGGTTTTATGTGACTAGATTGCATCTATATGGCTGGAGTGCCTTAGGCGAAGTACTTGAACTTCTGCAGTGACTTATGCTGTCTGAATTGCATCCAGTGCCCTGATTCTTCACATAGTTGGGAAGATTTGTCACATGTTTATGCTATTTTGACAGTAGCTAGACTGAAATAATCCAGAGGCAAGTAATATTGCTTCTCTAACTGGCATGCCTATAGAGCAGGGAGGTTCACCATTAGTCATTAAATGGCTGGGACAAATGGCTTGGATGCTTCTCTTGAATGAGGCATGCAGCAGGGCCACAAGAGAATCCTGTCTGAATGATGACAAGGTCATAAGAAAGCAGAGGCTGCTATCATTGATACATTCCAGGCACCAGTGAACTATTTTATACAGTATCTGAACAAGAAGGAACTTAGAAGTTCATCTAATCCTAAAAGCCACCAATTAAAGGAGACTAAGGGCTGAGGGGGTCTTCTCTCAGGTCATAAAGAACAGATAGAATTTAAAACTGCTCTTACCCAGAGTTTGAGCCTCTGGTTTAAGCATTTGTGAAGGTTAAGTAGGGTCAGGTGTAATTATTATATTTACAAAGTAACTGAGGCAACGATTTGATAAATTGTGCCCTCACACACCTGGGTGGCTCAGTGGTTGAGCGTCTGCCTCTGGCTCAGGTAATGGTCCAGGGGTCCTGGGATCGAGTCCCGCATCAAGCTCCCAGTAGGGAGCCTGCTTCTCTCTCTGCCTATGTCTCTGCCTCTCTCTCTCTGTGTCTCCCATGAGTGAATAAATAAAATCTTAAAAAAAAAAAAACTGTGCCCTCACAAGGTCCGCATACAGCTCACCTGACTCAGATATATAGATACTGTTGACTACCTAATTCAACTGTCAGACCCTACTTCTTCCTTGTTAATAAAACTCTGATTTGACTCACATGGTCATGTGCACAGGTCCAGATAATCAGTCATGATTGGCATGAACCAATCACAACAATGCCATGTCCTTTCATCAGTGATTTACTCAGAGTTGAGCAGACAACCCAGTTCCAGCCAATGGGATATAAAGAGAAGTCATAGGGACTTCATGATGCTACGAGCTGCAGCACACATCTCATGACCACAAGAGGAGACATTGCATACAAACTGAGGATGGTAGAGACAAAAGAGCAAAGGAATTAGAGTCCTTGATGGCATTGTTAAGCTGGCAACCACATCTGGATCCTCACATCTCTGGATAGTAAGCTAATCCAACAGCAAATGGCCTTATAGGTTAAGCTATTAATATTGTTACTTGCAGCTGCTCTTATTTTAAAGATATATAAAGAAAATTTCCAAAGATGGCTAAAACTTTGAAAACTAATTTGTTCATCAATGGACTAGCACATTCCTCAAAAGCAGAGACTGTTAGGTCTTTCAGTTTTATATTCCCAAGGACCAGGTCAGGGTCTGCCATTATGTGGATACTCACTAAATGTGTGAAGCATGAATACATATGCCCTTATAGACAAATAAATTGCAGAGTAAAGTTTGGGATGGGCATGACTAAACTTGAAAATTTAGTATTTGTTGAGAACCTAACACAAGCCAAACCAGTGGATTTCCCAAACCAGTATGGTACTGAGGATAAGATGATGTGAGCTGTCTACACTGGGTGCAGGCAGTAAGGGGTCCATTGTCTGTAAGGAATTTTAAAACAATGCCACAAACGGACTGAAAAGTTGGTCTGCTCTTTATTATCACCACGAGTCAGAAATTCTAAACAATGTCTGTGATAAAATACCCTTTCTTGAGAAAATTCTTTTGTTAGTCTAAATTCTAAACAATTGTTGTGGTTGACTATTGAGTTTTAATAATATATATGTAAGCTTTAAATTAACGGTTTTTTGTTATGTATCCTTTAATAAATATATTCTATACAGAAGTTAATTCCAAGAACTCTCAGCTATCCTGGCAGCACCCAACAGGCAGAGACCTAGCTATGGGTGTTCATGTGAGGATTATGTTTGTGACAATTTAGAACCATTCCAATTCACATCCTTAGCACTTGTGGTATTACCTATCCTTGTACTTAAATGGGTGATTCTGAATCAATATCAACAACATAGTGATTAAAATAGATGAGGGAATAAAACTGAAGTTATCGCAAACCTGACATTCTGGGTGACCAGCTGGAGAACTATTTTGCATTTAAAACTTAAAACAGGGATCCCTGGGTGGCGCAGCGGTTTGGCGCCTGCCTTTGGCCCAGGGCGCGATCCTGGAGACCCGGGATCGAATCCCACGTCGGGCTCCCGGTGCATGGAGCCTGCTTCTGTCTCTGCCTCTCTCTCTCCCCTCTCTCTCCCTCTCTCTCTGTGACTATCATAAATGAATAAAAGAGAATCCTTTAAAGAAAAATAATAAAACTTAAAACAGAGTCAAAGTACAAGATGTTATGTTATTGGCTAGTAAGTGCAAATTTTAGCTCATAAATGCAATCTTGTTCTGAGTGTGAAATTTTCTGAAGTGAATTTTTTGGTGCTAATTCGGCACCAAAAATACTACTTTCAAACAGCCAGAATCAGCCCCATCAATGTACCTTAGAAAATCATCCTTTAAAATTAGTCCTTGATGTTTAGGACAAAGCATTTATGGAAAAGGTCATTAACTATATAGCAAGATGTAAGGAAATAAATATTTTGCATAAGAAAAAGTCAAATTTCAAAGAAAAATGCAGAAGCAGCAATAAAAGATGTTAGTTTTACATTGCTAGGAGAAATCTAAAGGACAAAGGATGTTTGTCTCATTTTCTCAAGAAACTGGAAACTTGTGCTACAGCAACTGATTGGATAATGTCAATATTAGTTATCATGGAGCCATTATCTCTGATTTTTACAGATTTTATAAAACATAAGATGTGTTTGATAAACTTTCTGGTGAAGTTATTTTAGTGGGAATTTTTTTTTCTTTAGTCTCATAGAGATTTTGAAATTGGTAGTATTGATTCCAAAGACACATAATCTGTGTAACAATTTTCTGGAATGTGTTGTAAAATAGAGTTTTTAATGCATCTGCCAAACTTATTCTATGTATAATATTTCCTAAAAAAAAATTTTTTCCTTAACTATTTGTATAGCTATTGGTTCTTACGAAAGATAATTTTTTTAATTAAAATTAATAGGGTTGCCTTTTCTCTGCATCCTCTCCAACATTTGTGGTTTCCTGCCTTGTTAAGTTTCCCCATTCTCACTGGTGTGAGGTGGCATCTCATTGTGGTTTTGATTTGTATTTCCCTGATGGCAAGTGATGCAGAGCATTTTCTCATGTGCATGTTGGCCATGTCTATGTCTTCCTCTGTGAGATTTCTCTTCATGTCTTTTGCCCATTTCATGATTGGATTGTTTGTTTCTTTGGTGTTGAGTTTAATAAGTTCTTTATAGATCTTGGAAACTAGCCCTTTATCTGATACGTCATTTGCAAATATCTTCTCCCATTCTCTAGGTTGTCTTTTAGTTTTGTTGACTGTATCCTTTGCTGTGCAAAAGCTTCTTACCTTGATGAAGTCCCAATAGTTCATTTTTGCTTTTGTTTCTTTTGCCTTCGTGGATGTATCTTGCAAGAAGTTACTGTGGCCGAGTTCAAAAAGGGTGTTGCCTGTGTTCTCCTCTAGGATTTTGATGGAATCTTGCCTCACATTTAGATCTTTCATCCATTTTGAGTTTATCTTTGGAGAGGATGCGGAGAAAAGGGAACCCTCCTGCACTGTTGGTGGGAATGTGAACTGGTGCAGCCACTCTGGAAAACTGTGTGGAGGTTCCTCAAAGAGTTAAAAATAGATCTGCCCTACGACCCAGCAATTGCACTGTTGGGGATTTACCCCAAACATACAGATGCAATGAAACCCCGGGATACCTGCACCCTGATGTTTCTAGCAGCAATGTCCACAATAGCCAAACTGTGGAAGGAGCCTTGGTGTCCATCGAAAGATGAACGGATAAAGAAAATGTGGTTTATGTATACAATGGAATATTCCTCAGCCATTAGAAATGACAAATACCCACCATTTGCTTCGACGTGGATGGAACTGGAGGGTATTATGCTGAGTGAAATAAGTCAATCGGAGAAGGACAAACATTACATGGTCTCATTCATTTGGGGAATATAAATAATAGTGAAAGGGAATAGAGGGGAAGGGAGAAGAAATGGGTAGGAAATATCAGAAAGGGAGACAGAACATGGAAGACTCCTAACTCTGGGAAACGAACTAGGGGTGGTGGAAGGGGAGGAGGGCAGGGGGTGGGGTGACTGGGTGGCGGGCACTGAGGGAGGCACTTGACGGGACGAGCACTGTGTTTTATTCTGTATGTTGGCAAATTGAACACCAATAAAAAATAAATTTATTATTAAAAAATAAATTAAAATTAATAAAAACAAAGACGCTTTGATCAACTATCAAAGAACATAGATTGATAAGTATGGCTATACTGTCTATCGAACATAAATAGACAAAGGAAACCAAATTTCACAAAATTATTGACATATGTGTACAAGGAACAAAAACAAACTGTATTGTTATTATGTAAATGTAAATGTAAATGTAAATGTAAATGTAGGGTTTTTTTCCCTTTTCAAAATTTTTTAAAAGATTTTATTTATTCATTTGAGAGACAGAGAGCAAGAGAGAGAGAGAGATCAAGAATGAGTAGGGGGAGGGGCAGAAGGAGAGAGAGAAGCAGACTCTCCACTGAGCAGAGTCCAACACAGGGCTAGATCGCAGGATCCCCGGAGATCATGACCTGAGCCAAAGGAAGATTCTTAACCGACTGAGCATCATATATATATATATCACTGTATTTTTTTTCTTGCCACTATTATTATTCATGCATTTCATGATTATTACTGAAGATCATTTTGTTGCTCAGAGGAGGGGGGTGTTCAACATTATCTGTCTTTATGTGTCAGACGTGCTAGGCTCACCACTTTTTAGCAGCTGTGCTTTACAAATGAGAAAACCAAGACTAAGCAACATTAAGTGCACAAGGCCCTAAATTTAAGAACTCTCACGAAGATAGTCCTTCATGAGATTCAGGATTCACTGGTTCAGGATTCAGCAGATTCACTGCTATCCTTAGAGCCCACACAGCTCACCAACTCAGCCCATGCCTGAGTACAGTGTGGGGTAGAGTTAACTCTAAGCCAATAGAAGGAACGTTGTGGTCAACTCATACGTATTCATAAATTTTACTTGAATATAAGTCAACCCTCTTCTTCAGGCCTTTCACCCAGAGTCCTTTGCTTCACCCAAACAAATTTTTCCACTAAAAAATAAATATCAACTGTGAAACAGCCTATTTATGTAAGCAAAAACATTATCTAATCCTCATTTATTATGATTCATACATATACAATGTACTTGATTATACTTTTTGGTAATGTTACATTTCTAGTAAAGTTTATTAAAAACAGAACTCTTTAGGAGATGCAAAAGGAATCACTGTGAAAATCCACAATAAACCCCATACTCCCAGCCTCATTCCCCTAGTTAATGTCGTTCTTGAAGATATACACAGGAAAGGCGTATGGGGGCCCCTTCTCAGTTGTGTTATACTATATGCTGTTTCCATGGGAATACATACTCAGGAGATGAAATCATAAAGTATTCTAGAAGGTGCTAATATCTCAATGGAGCATAATAACCCGCTGAAAATATCTATATTCACATAAAATACAGCAAAGGAGAACAATGGAAATTTGGAGGAGGAGAGAAAATGAGCATCTGCTATGGCAGTACAAGTTGATACTAACACCATGCTAAGTTTAAAGCTGTGTTTAATAACTGTGAGTCACATGGAATATTAAAATGCCATTGGTTGCTATTTAATTTGGTCAGGGTCAAGTTTCTCGCTTTCGATCCCTCTCCCGCAATCCTGTAGAAGTTCAACCCAATGAATCCTTTACATAATTTTTTCTATCATTGTCATTATTCTCCATCTTCAAATTTATCTCTTAGTTTTCATCATGTAAGTACCAAGTGATTTACAAGGATCACCCCAGCTACAGTCTAGAAGGCTCTGATCACGTAGAAATTACTTTCTTTTCCATTTCGCTGTTGAGGATATTGAGAATCAGAGAGGCCAACATAGCTCATAAGCAGGATGAAGACTCAAACCTAGGTCCCTCTGAGGCTACACCCCAATTTCTTATCAATGCCATGGTGCATGCGGCCCTGGATTCACCTATTTCAGATCTGGCAGCTTACAGACATCCTATGAAATGGAACAGTTTCTTGCAGGTATGACAAGGATCTTAGTTCAGCTTCAAGCTATCCCAGTCCAGTCAATAAGTCAGGACAAAGGTGTGTTCAGAGTTTTCTCTACAAGTCAGATGTCATGAATATATTGACTAAAAGATTGTAGGTTCAGGGTATACATATCTAAAGGGAAAGCACAAGAGCAAGGGAAATGCTACAGTGAAGGTATCTCAGAGTGTTTCCTGCTGGACCCCACGAACTCCTGTCAAAGCCCTACAGAGAGAGAGAGCTGAAGGAGCTCTTCTCCTGAGGGGCTCTGAAACAGAGGTGTCAGCTAGTACAAAATGTAAAGTAGAGGGGGAGAGAGTACACCAGCCTAGCCCCCCATGGAGAACCATATGGTTGGTGGAGGGGAGATAGGGTCGATTATCTGAAATAACAAAATAGACTCAAAAAAAGTGTAATGGCTCAAGCTTAGAAGTGTTTCTTATTTGCTTGCTTTTGGTTTTATGTTTTTGGGGTGTGTGCACATGGCGTGAGTACGTGCTGACTCAGAAATAGCCCACGGTTGGCAGCCCATACTGGCGGAATGATTCTGGTCCCAAGTCATTTGAAGATCTAGGCTCTTTCACCTTCAACACATAGTTTCCAACATCATCTCAGGCGTTAGTTAACATCTAGGAAGGGAAGTGCAGAGAGGATCCCCCATGAGAAGTTCAATGAATCAGGCCTGAAAGTGACACCCCTCACTTTTCACACCCACTAGTTTGAGAGGGGTCATATGATCAAATCTCACCGTAAGGGAGCCTGGGAAGTGTAGTCTTGCTGGGTGCTCAAAGAGGAAAGGAATCTGGCAGGTGACCACCCAGCAGACTCCAGGGAATGCATCCCCACTGGCAAGGGCAGTTTTAGGAACTCCAGGTAACAATTCTCAAAGAAGATTCCAGTCCTTGCAGTGGGAAAGCAACCCCTTGCAGCTTCCCAGTCAGCAGGAAAGGCCAGAGTTTAATGGAAATCTACCGCTAAGAGCCAGAGGAAGATGGCTGTTGTCCTGAGGTAACAGATACCTTCTGAGGGCCCACAGGAAAGGGGCCAGGGTACTACTGCAAGAGTCAAAGACACCAAAATTAGCTTATCTGCTAGTTTTTTAATATCCAGACAGTAAAAGAAGGACTAAAAAAAGAAATGAATGTTATTAATAATCATTCAACTTGGAGTTTAAAATTATTAACATTTTGGCGTATAGCCTGCCAAATGCTCGCTCGTTCTCTCACTCGCTCACTGTCTATCTACATTGTTTTTGTGTATACATGTGTGGTATGACACATATAGATATGTATATGTGTATAGATATGTGTGTGCTCTTTTTAATGATACATATTTGTTTTCTGCTTTTTTCCCCTTAACCATTAAAGACTCTTGCTCTTACGTTAAGTAGATGATTGTATATGATCAAGTCAATTCTTCATAAACGAAATCTTAGTCTTTTTCTTCTTTAGAGTTATCTATATTCTTTTTGCTTATAAAAAATTTGCAGTGAAAATCCTTGTTCACATGTCTTGAATCGCTCCTCAAATCATGTACATGGGAAAAATTCCCAGACAAAACAACTGATGGATCACACATCATTCATACCTGCAAGCTCAGGTACATGACACTCAGAGCATACACATTTAAAAATTTGAAATGCATTTTCAAACTTCTCTCAAGAAAATTATACTCATTTACCTTAGCAGTATACGAATGCTTGATCCCTATAGTTACAAAAACTAGGTATTTTTATAATTTTTAACATTTGTCAAAAAACCAAAGATGAAACTCCCATTTTTATTTTAATTTGCATTTGTTTGATTATTAGTGTAGCATGACATCTATTCAAATGTTTATTGGCCATCTTGTATTTACTGTATTTGAACATCTGGCAGCTCAGTGTCCCCTTCAATGCTAGTTCCTTTCAGAAAATTTTTACTATGCTAATGTTTATTTTAGATGAATTTTAAGATAATTTAATAAAAAATTGTTTTTACCAAGATTCTGTTAAACATACAGGCTTGTTCAGTGAATAATGCCATTACTAGAGGATCCCCATAAGAACCAAGTGTAACTTTTAATTTATTCTCCCCTTTTCATGATATTTGATGGACCATGTAAGCTCTGAATCCTTAATTTTTCAGCTTATTCTTAAATATTTTATGTCTTAAGCTATATTTTATACCAGAATGTTCACCATTGTATTTCCTATCTGCCCCTTCTTGTTATATGAGTTTTGTAAGTTCATTTTTTAACCAGCTACATTACTGGTTTCTCTTTTTACATATAAGTTTCTAGGCTGACTTCTTGGGTTTTTTTATGAAATAAGAAATTTTACTTTTTTCTGAGTTTTTCTCTTACTTTATTTTCTAACTACTTGCATGGCTTATTTTTCCAAAACAGTGTGAAATAATAGTGCCGATAACAGACATGTTTGTCTTGTGTCTGACTTTAAAGGAAATGGCATTGTGTGTGAATGTATGTCCATATGTGTGTGTGAATATGTATGTATACGTATGTTTATATGAAGGAAATAGCACCTTAATTCTGTTCCTCCTAGACTTTTTTTTTCCCTCCTAGACTTTTAACAAGGAACAATGGATAAGTTATTAAATGCCTTTTTTTGTTAAGTAGGCTCCATGCCCAGCATGGAGCCCAATGTGGAACTTGAACTCACAACCCCAAAATCAAAACCAATCAAGAGTTGCATGCTTAACCAACTGAGCCACCCAGGAACCCCTACTAAATGCCTTTTTAAAAAAAGATTTAGTATTTATTTGACAGAGAGAGAGCATGTGTGTGCATGAGTGGGGGAACGGCAGAGGAAGAGGGGGACAAGCAGACTCCCTACTGAGCAGAGAGCCCAACAAAGGGCTGGATCCCAGGGCCTTGAGACCATGACCTGAGTCAAAATCAAGAGTCAGAGGCTTTAACCAACCAAGCTACCCAGGTGCCCCTTAAATGCTGTTTAAATATCCATCAAGAAAGTAATTCTTACAGCTAGATTTTACATTTGTCAGGGAGTTTCTGAGCAAAAATGGGGGAATAATTTTAGTTATACTGTATTCATTGCCTATAACATGGAAGGACAAATCTTTAATTCTGTAAAGCTGCATCTCCAATAATCTCAAATTTAGCCAGTTATCATAGAACAACCTCAGTGTACTCTTTAAAAAATAAATGATGATGCAAAGAGAGCAAAATAATTGTTATGAAACTGAACAAAGATCAAGTAATTATGCGGAAAATCTGGAACTTCATTGGTCTTGGGGATTACAACGTGAAACTAAAGATTTCTATGGGCAGAACAGAAAGGGTATTTGGTTGCTTTTTGCTTGCAAGGAAAGCCAACGGTTGCTTTTTAAAATAGACTTTTTTTTTAGGGTCCTTCAGGGCGATGAAGGAGTTGATCTTTAACGTCCCTTTCAGATCTGCTAAGCCAAAATGAGGGACCACTAAGTAAGGCCACTAACAGCAACATGGCAAAGCACGTCAGAGATTTAAGAAGAAGGGGTGGGGGCTAGTTTTGTTTTGAGCTCGTTGACCTGTAAAGACTCTCTTAGCCAGCAGGGAAGGAAGGCAGAGTGTATTTTCTCTAGGAATCCTTCCCGTATATCATCTTCCACTTCCATTCCTAATAAAACTGGACTCTTCTCTGCATCTAAGCCTACACTATTTAGTCTGCTTCTCTTTGGCACTTTCTCTTCTAATTATTTATGTACGTATCTTTTCCCAACTAGAAAATAAGACCATGGAAAGCAAAATTCATGTGCTTCTCTTACTCCCACCCACACCCTAGGGCACCCAACACTGGACCCTATGTACAGCAGATGCTGTGTAGTAAACACTCATTGAATGAATAAATAACTATAAGCACAAGCTTAACTTAGATCCCTTAACAGAATGACTACTGATAATAATAAGAATGGTAACAATAGCTAATTTTTTATGAAGTGCCTAGTATGTGCCAAGATTTTAATATGAATTATCCCTTTAATCCTTATAATGGTCTTGGCAGGTAGATATCATTATCCCCACTCAAGAGATGAAGAAACAAGGCTCAGAGATGTCACCTAACTTGCCAAGGCTTACATGAAAGAGACTGGAAGGCCTTTGTGACATAACAACTATGTTCTTTCCAGCTTACAGAGTTGTCAGATGTCAATAGGAATTTCAACTTATGACATGAGCTGTTTGGTGTTCCTTTTCTGCAGAGATTCCTTTGAAGAATTCTAGAAGGAAAAAATATGTTCAAATGTGGGTGGGATTTCCAATGAATTTTGAAATTGGAGAAAATGTATTGCCAAGCACTAAACAAACATTGAATCTGTTTTATGAGTTAATGGATTAAGTTGGATTTCAGTGGCATTCCTGTATTGTACACAGCATACACATGCTCATGCCTTTCTTCAAAGCTTCAGAGCAGTTGGTGTTGATCACAGACACTGCCAACTAGCTAGGCTGTTTCAGAAGAATGCTACACACAGAGTTCGTATCTCAGACTGTCGCTTTTTCCAAAAAAGTTTGTAAAAGCATTTTGAAGCCCAAACGGCCCTCCTGAAAACAGAAGAAATGGGCTCCCTAAAATTTCTTTTCTCAGTTTAAAATATAAAGTATTTGGAGGCAGGAACTCTGTCTTCTTTCTATACAGAGAATCAGCTGCTGCGTAATAGTTGCTCAATAATCATTTATTAAAAGAATGGAGCAAAATTTAGCACTATGGAGTTTAAATCAGGTACCAGCAAATCTGGTTTTCTGTAAACAATTTGAAAAGTCCTGAAAGGGAAGCTTCAAAATGAGAGGTGTGAGCAAAAACAGAGGAAAATAAACAAAATCCTTGGACGCCAGCTGACAAAGGGCCTTATGTATCATGTACAGAGTAAAATAAAAAAAAAAATTCACTAGAATAAGCACATTGAAATACTAGACAACCAGCTTTAAATTTTGATAAGAGGATAGAAAACTGTTTTCAATTGGCATAATATTGATAAGTTGTTAATTCAATTTCTGGAGCTTCATGCTGAAAAGAGTCAGGGACCAGACACAGGCTAGGAGAGGAAAGAGTGTCGTGATCCACACTCCTAATGCCTGGTAGTCCTCGTCTTACTGGGCACAGTGCTGGTGCTCAGGCGTGCATGGATTGAATACCCTTGGTTTCAAAAGAAAAAAGAAAGGTTATGCTTTTACGAGAGTTTGGTCTGCCGGTCATTTATTCAGCTATAGGACTTAGTAAAGAAGCCATTCATTTCTCTTATAAAATATATTTGAGTAGCTGAATTGGTAAGGATCACTTTTCCTTGATTGAAAACTATTATGGCCTTGGCCTAGCATACATTCTGCTTCTTTTATTAGCCATGTAAGAAGGCAAAGAGGAGGACTGTAGAACCTTCCATCTGGCCCCTGCCCCGGCCAATACACATGCACAGCCCCGCCTGTGCACACGGGGGGAAGTGGGACAAGCGAACTCACCAGAGCTGAATGTGAGCATGAGGAAGCCAGACCATGGAGGACTCTGAGGCACGACTGCAAGGACTCCCAGTGCCAAACCACAAATAGTTGACGAAAAAGAACATTGGTCCTTTGGTCCTCTGGTTTTCACACGCTGAGGAGCACTGGGAGTTGGAAGTTTCCCTAGAGGAGAAAGGAAACCCAAACTGCTGGCTAATAGCAGTTGAACTCAGTGAAAGAAGATATTTGATTTTCACCGAGCTATTTGCATGTCTTGAAATTTTGCTGCAGATTTTAAGTTTGAAAACAACGGTAGATGCTTAATGATGATTTTTCATTTAGAAACAGTATTGGCTACAATCTGTGTTAACCGTCTTTCTTGCAGTCCTGCAAAGCAACAAGGAACATCTCTTTTAAATCTGTTCAGCTGTTTTGGTAAGTCTTTTTTTTTTTTTTCTTCTGGTGGCAAAATCTTTAAGTGGTACGCAAAATAGTAAAAAATGAATGAATTACGTCATGCCTATACCTATAAGATGACTGTTTTTATGATGAGTTTAAGAAAGTGTGCCCATTGTTCTAGGAAATGGAAGACTAGGAAAGTCCAGAATTGTAATTTTAAAAAATACACATTTGTGTTTCTTCATCTTAGCCAACAGCAGTGTCTCATTTCTTTTTTTTTTAATGTTCAAACATAGTTTTATTGTTTCTGTATAAAAAAGAAAACAAAATATAGGCATTGTAAAAAAAATCAAACAACCCTGAAAAATATATCAAGAAATGTTCACTGAAGTCCCACCTTCCTCACTCTTAATTCTTTTTTTTTTTTAAAGATTTTACTTATTTATTCATGAAAGACAGAGAGAGAGGCAGAGCAGTGTCTCATTTCTTCACAATATCTGAGTCTGCATGATTTTCAGCATTACTATATCTGAGCTTTCAATTAGAAAGTGCTTGGAGTCTGTTCTGAAAATGGGATATGAAGTAAACATACGAACAAACAAACAAACAAACAAATAAGCATTGCTTAGATCAAACTCCAAATCCAGAGCTCTTCCACCACATGATGGTTTATTCTGCTGGACTATTTTGAATAATCTTGAAAAGAAATATGAACATTTTATTAATGAAGGATCTCAAGGAATGAACAACTATTCCAGCTGTATAAGTCTTAAGATATTGATGATCTTCTTTAGAAGCCATTCCAGGGATATACTGATGCATGGTGCTGGATGTACTGGCCACCAGCAAGGACCCAACAGTGTGTGCTCCTTGGTTCTCTTCAGTCCAGGCTTGCCAGGAGTCCCCATCACACACATACCATCCCCACTCTTCCCCCAAGCATGATATCATGAATCATGATAGTAAATTTTCTACTTAAATCCATTCTACCAACTATTGTATAACTTTGGAGGCCTTGACCCTGATAACATATTATCCAACCGACTCGCTGCTCTTATTCAATTTCAATGGATATTTTAATGGAAGAGAGTGGCTGCGAACATTTTATGAGTAGCTCTACTTGCTGTCCTTCAAATATATCTTTGATCACCAATTCTGTCTCTTGGTTTATGTCTAACCTTCCACAGAGATGGTTTCCTCTTGTGTCCAACTTCTTTAAGGACCAGCTTACTTTCCCGTCATGTTTTCCATGCTCATCACTGCTAACAGTGATCTTTCATTTGAGTTTCTGTATCATTTATGTGTGCTTCCTCTCCCTTTTTTCTTATCAAATAAAATAGTTTTTATTTATTTTTATTTTTTTAAAGATTTTATCTATTTATTCCTGAGAGACACAGAGAAAGAGTCAGAGACACAGACAGGGAGAAGAAGGCCCTGCAAGGAGCCCAATGCGGGACTCAATCCCAGGACCCCCAGACCTGATCCAGGGATCAGCCCTGAGCTGAAGGCAGATGCCCAACCCTTGAGCCATTCAGGGGCCCCAAATAAAATAGTTCTTAGCTGAATATCTTAACTTCCCTAAAAGAAGGCTAGTTCTTCCAAAGTAGGATCTCTTCTCTAATTCGTTAGGTGCCAAGAACCTAAGAAAAGCTCAATAAATTATTTTTTAACTATGAATAAGTGAAAAGATAGAATTTTAAAATATACTGCTAATAGATGTTATCAGATTAATATATTATCAGATTATGTACTGCTCCTAGGACCAACAGTCAAGTTTTGAATTTTTACGACAATGAATCATGGTTACCAATCTTTGAAACACACAGTATCCTCCCACTGCTTGATTTTACAGCAACATACCTCCCTAATCTGGAAAATGATTCATGGCATGATTTTTGAAGAAAAAAAGTAAAATTAAGTTTCTATTAAAATATTTCTTTGGATAAGTGTTATGAAGGAGGTTTCATTTCAGGGTTATAAATCATGGTTAAGTAAAACAATGCTTACAGGCACGAACATACTCATCAGGGCTATATTAGTTTCCTAGGGCTGCCATAGCAAAGTACCACAACTGAGTGGCTGAAAACAACAAACATTTATCCTCTCACAGTTCTGGAGACTGGAAGTCTGAAATCAAAGTGTTGGTAGGGTGTACTTCTCACACCATCACACTGGGCATTGATCAAGTCTCATAACCAGACGGCAACACAGTTGATAAAATCTTAGCTTCCCAACTTTTGGACAATGCTTTCTACTGCCTCAATATGTATGAAATGTTGCCCTATTTCATATGGATGAGCCTCTTCCTCTTCAACAATCCCTACTCCAAATGTTCCTACTTCCTTCTCATGGAAGAGCCATTTTCTTCTCATTATATCAATGTTCTCTTTGATCTTAGCAAGGCACAGAAGGCTGTGTGCCCACAGAGAAACTGAAAAAGAGTGTATTCTTTGGAGCTGGAATCCAGTGAATTATTGACAAAGCCATCATATTTTAAAAATCTCTTTCATTTCAACTTAATATTAGGATCAGCAAAAGGGACTGAAGCTTGGTTTTGACATTAAGAAATCCAATCCTTGTTTAGGAGGCAGATGCATGAATTTATCATTTATAATATATGGCAGGTTCTAATGAGCATTACAATTCGAAAACTGTCTTTGACCTAAGAAATGCAGCACTCAGCGAAGTTTACATGTAATTCTCTCTCATCATTTCTCTTTGAAGAAAATGAGTAAGTAATTCAAAATACTTTTTATAGAGATTAATACTCATCAGCTTTGTTACAGGGTTGGTATTTTCACTGGAAAGGACACATAACCTCCATACGGAAGCATGCACACAGGCATATAAGCAAATATTAAAAGACCAAGTCCTTGAGTTTTGTCCATAATAGCATGGTTGATTTGCCAAGGGAAGGAGGAAAAAAGACAGGGAAGGAGGAAGAAGGAGAGAAAAGGAAAAGTGAAAGGAGAAAAAGGTGGGGTATAGAGGGAGGGAAATCTTTTCTGAAAACAAGAATGGAAAAAAGATGACTTATGAAGCAAAGAGCAGAATGCATCCAATGCATTCCAGTCTGTGTGATCTCTGAATGAAGCTCTTGAGTTTCAAAGTCCTTATTTGTAAACTGATGGCTTTGCTACCCCCTTGGCTCATGCAGATTTAAATGGCAGGTTGCTGGTACAATGCAAACTCTCAGCTACTGGTATAACGAGTTGTTACTCACATTAATTGAACACCTACTTGAAGGGAGCTGCCTGTCATGATTCAGTGTCTCTAGCATTAGCAGATTCAGTTATTTCAACAAAAATCCGGTCACAGTAACTCCCTGATGTTGCAGACACACACATAAAAAATGATCAGTGGTTGAAATTCTTATTTTTTGACTAACTCAGTGCCATTGATACATTTCCTTTTCGTCGCACCTCTAGACACTCACATTTTCTAAAATTAACTCATATGGCTCAAATCACAAATTAAATTCCAGTAAAAATGAAAGTTTCAATAAGTCAACCCACCAAATCTTGTACTTCAAGGGTGATTTCATACATCGAGAGAAAGTTAAAGATTTTGTCTTGAAGAAAGCTCTACGTATCAGAGAGATCTTCTGAAAAGTGAATACTCTGTGGCTAAAATAGGTCCCGAGTTGACTTTTATTTTTTTTTTTAAATTTATTTATGATAGTCACACAGAGAGAGAGAGAGAGAGGGAGAGGGAGAGACACAGGCAGAGGGAGAAGCAGGCTCCATGCACCAGGAGCCTGATGTGGGACTCGATCCTGGGTCTCCAGGATCGCACCCTGGGCTAAAGGCAGGCGCTAAACCACTGTGCCACTCAGGGATCCCCCCGAGTTGACTTTTAAAAAGATACCTAATTATCACAGTAATCTGGAGATGATTCAGGCTTATGCTTAGGGATGTCATTGAAAAGGTGCTACTTCTGAAAACTTCTATATTTACGATGCTGCACCAAAAATGCAAAGCTTTATCCTGACTATTAAGCGACAGTCCCTTTTTGTAGATGTTCCCTTGTCCTTGCTGCAGGAAGAAATTTTAATAGTTCTTCTCCTCAAACAGATTTTCCCCATGTGTTCTCCCTTGCTGCCATGCTAAGAATTTTATGAGAAAGCTGAATAAATATTCCAAAGCATGATAATATTTTCTTATATACCAGACTTTCGGGGTTTTTTAAATTATATTTGGTTATTTACTATAAGCAGAGCTCTGTACTAATAACTAGTTACTTGGATTCAGGTGAATTTAGCATATATTTTCTCATTTAATCATCCTAGCACCTCTGTGCATGGGAGATTCTTAAAATCACTGAATGAGAAAAGACACTACGACTTAGAAAACTCAAGTAACTCAAGTAAGTAATGGAATAAGTTCCACATTCTTATAATAATGGAACCAAGACTCAAGCCCAAGCAGTCAAAAGGCAGATGTCAAGCTCTTCATCACCCCTACTCTATGCGGTCACCTGGCTGGCCATGACATATTAAGTGGAAAATCCAAGTTTCAAGATATACAGCATATACAGAATAATCTTTGGCGTGATATAGTTCCTTGGTTTATGTGGATAGACATAAAATATGATATTTATATAATATATGTATATATAGGCATGTGTACTTTTATATAATATAAATATTAAAAATAATGAGAGTTATGTAGTACTTTTTATAGTACACACTTCCTATATGCCAGATGTTTCACATACATTATCTCATTTGCTTCTCAAAATAACCCATTAATATGGATACCATTATCTCCTCCATTTTATAGCTGAAGAGAAGCTCAGAAAAGTGAAGAAATTGAACCAAGGTCATAGAGCTAGCAAGTGGTTAGGAGTCAACCATATAATGATACTCACACATACATATACACACAGTTGTATATGCACATACATACACATATGCAGGTATATGCATATGTATACACATACATATACATTTTTTAAAAGATTTATTTGTTTGAGAGAGAGAGCACTTGCATGTGGTGGGGGGCAGAGGGAGAGGGAGAGAGATGGTCTGGAGCAGACTCCCTGCTGAGCAGGAAGCCTGATGCAGGGCTCTATCTCACAACCCTGAGGTCATGACTTGAGCCAAATTCAAGAGTTGAATGCTTAACTGACTGCGCCACCCAGGCACCCCACACACATGTACTTTTTTTTTTTTTTTTTTTTTTAATTAAAAAGGACCTTCAACTAACACGGCTTGAAATATCCTTTCCCATTACAAAATGAACTTTAAGAAATTGAGTCCTAGTATGTGATCTCTACTGGCCAAGGTCATCCTTTCCTGAGTCACTTAGGAATGGGCACTGTCCTGAAATGCCTCATGAGTCTCTTTTGTCTTTTCTTCCATGGTTTCACTGGTTAACCAGATTCCCTTCAGACTGGCACATTCATTTTTCAATGGCGGTGATATCTTCAATTAGATCACTATAAGGTCTTGTGGACCGAGAGACATTTTATTTCTTTCTGGTGAACGCCCCTCTATTCCAGAGGTCAGCAAATTACAGCTTTGTTAGTTTGTTTTGTACGGTTCATGATGTAAGAATGGTTTTTGCTTTTTAAAAATGATTAAAAAGTTAAGAGAGCAATATTTCATGACATACGAAAATTATATGAAATTCAAATTTCAATGTTCATAAATAAATGATCACTGGAACACAGCCATGCCTATTCATTTGTGCATTGTCGAAGGCTGCTTTTGTACTGCAATGGCAGAGCTGAGTAGCGGCAACAGAGACCATATGGCTTGCAAAGTCTAAAATATTTACTATCTGGCCCCTTCACAGAAAATGCTTGCCAACCCCTACTCTACTCTAATGCATTGTGTGTTTATTTAAAGTTCAACTTTCTGGGAGCTTCTATTCTTTCCAAATTCATTCGGGGCACCTCACTATTGCCCCATGTCCTCCTTTGATCCCTCAAGGACAAGCCACTTTCCAACAATCCTTTTCTAAATATGGCCAGAGTCAATTGTTTCCTCATTACACAGGAATGTTGCTACAGTTCTTAATGGTCCTAGAAAACCTGGGTATAGTACAGTGGGTGATCGATGGAGAGTCTAGTTACAGTCCTTCTCTTCTCTGGGCCTCTATTTCCCCGTCCGTAAAATGAGTGCCTTGGATGAGATGGCTGAGCACTTAGGTACTTAGAGATAGATGTGGATCCAAGAGCAATACCCCATCTATTTAATTAACATGTATTGATTATCTACCGTGTGCAAGACTCTGCTGCTACCCAGTCTGTGATTCTCTCCCACCACTTCCATCAATGGTTCCTCATTCCCAAGTATTGGCTCCACTTGCATGATAGTGGATACATATCATAGTGTATGATAATGCTTTGAATGATTTCATCTACTAAGGAAATAAAACCTAATATGTAAAAATTTATCTTCCTCTTACCAACATCATACAGAAAACTCAGAGCCTCAAATTCCCCCTCCTAATTATGGGAAAACTCACAATTCTGAGCAGTCATTTTGAAGTTTGTAGAGGACCTGTAGGTCAGCCCTTAGGGGTTTAGAAACCACAGACCAAGGACCGCTGTTGTTCTGGCCTTGCATCACTAAATGCTGACCTCATAATGCCCCATCAGAACCAAAAAGCTAGCAAGATGTGTTGCTCAGCTAGGTCAGCAAAAATGAATACATTCTCTCCCTTTCTTCCTCTTTCTAATTTAGAGAGAATAATCACAGCCTTGAACCCTTGTCCCGTGTCCTGAGCAGAATTAAACAAGTTCCATGCTCATTAAGTTCTTTGTGTTCTGAAGGAAACAGGGGGAAACTGTTTGTGATGAGAGATAAACTGTCCTTTGGAATCGGAATTACTGTTTCCAGGCTGCAAGAATGGAGATGAAAAAGGCTCAGAACAGCAGGGCACACATGACCAAAATGAAGGAACCAAGAACTAGGCTCGATTGCTGAGAAGACATAAAGGACAGAGAGGTGGTATAAGATTGCTCAGTCCCATGTCACTCATGCCAGGGCTGATGCATGCTACTTAGAAGTCTAGATTTTCTTTCTAGAAGACAAAGGTGGAATTCAATGAAAGTGGAGTCTGAGAAGTTGAATCGCTTTAGTGTGGCAAACTATGAGGAGAGAAGTGGCAATGACACAATGTGACAAAGCTGCAGTACATGACAGTGACCAAACATGAGCTTCCCTCTTCCCTGAGCCTCCTGACAGATCCCATGAGCCCTTCACCTCTACAAGTGTCACTTTCTTTGGTCTCAACTCTCTCCCAGAAAACTGCAGCCTCTTCCACTTATGGACACCATGGTCCCCAGAGATTCACAGTGAACTTTCATGAAAGAATAAACTACACTCATCATCTCTACTTATTGACGGACATCTCATTCACTCTTCAATTTGACTGAATTTTTTTATTCCCCTACTGCATCCAGCAATGCACTCACAGGGGCTTCCATGTGCAATGCCTGCCAAACACACAGGCACATTTCAGAATTGCTTTTCCTTGACACTGCTGTCCGTTCCTTCTAGAAACTACTTTAATCATGGGTTTTGGTGATACCATTTTCCCAGGTTTTTTTCCCTTTCCCCTTGAGTAATTCCTTGGGCTGTTTCCAAATTTTTCTTCCTCTGCGCATTCCTTAGGCTTGGTGGACACTAGAGTCCAAAGGAGAAGACTCTTCTCTATGCTTTCTTCACTGATGATATCTCATTTCCTTGATGGCTTCAGCTATTATCCAAACTACATGCCTAGGAGAGACTATTTCCTTGCCCCATCAGCCTCTGGAGATTGCTTGCATTCCTTGGCTCTTGGCCCCTTCCTCCAACTTCAAGGCCAGCAGTCCATCATCTTTAAATCTCTCTCTTCCCTCTCTGTGATCTCCACACTTGTCATCATATCTCCTCTAACTCTGACACTCCTGTGTCCCTCTTACAAAGAAACTTGTGATTACACTGGGCCTACCTAGAGAAACCAGGATAATCTCCCTGTCTTAAGGTTTTTAATTGAATCACATCTTCAAAGTCCCCTCTGCCATGTAAGGTAAAATTTACAGGTTTGGGGGATTAAGACATGAACATGCCCTAGGGAAGAGGGAAGTACATTATTCTATCTACCACACTATCTATGCTTGCTTTTTCAACAATGACACACTCTTTGCCAAGTTGTCCAAACTAGCAACCTACAGTCCTCTTTGAAGTTTTGTTCACCGCCCCCCCACATCTAAGCCACCACCAAATTCTACAAACTCCACCTGCTAAATCTCCCTCCATTATTCCTCAGCACACCTACTTCCTCTGCACCGTCTGAACCTTTTCTGCTTGAGTCTACATAATATCAATTCCAATACTAAGTCCTGAGATAAAAATATATAAATCTTGAGACATGTTTGGGAAATTTTTTCCTGATATTTTAATAGGAAGATAAAGCACTGTCAGAGAGATCTAGGTATGCGTTCCATTGAGAGGAAGCTGTAGCAGAGCAGCAAGTCCTGTGGAAGAGAGATCCAGGGCTGATTTTGAGCTATGTCTGGCTGTTCTGTAACCCCTGACATCTGGCAAGTTATCGAATGTTCTAATTCTTGGTTTCCTCGTCTGTAATACCTAACTTATAAGTTATTCAGAGACTCAAACTGCAATGACGTAGGTATTTATACTGTTCATATGTAAGTTGTTAGTAACACACTTTTGATTCAAAGGACAAGCCATTATATAATAATGTCAGCCAGAGCCTGGAAACATTTTAATATTCAAAAACTCAGCTGAGGCAGGCTCAAGCCAGTAAGCACCAGCTTGTCCGTCTCTCAAATATTTACAACGAGGCAAGGAGCAACTTTCTGCTCATTTTTATCTAGGGGTAGATTCCATTGTTATTTTTATACAATTGGAGAGGCACTCCTCAGGAAAAATAACACTGAATCATGAATACAACATTCATTATAAAAGGGGGGGATCAACTTAGAATGCGAAATGAAATCACATACACAAAAAAATAGAAAATCTTTCTTTGCAAATATTAGAGAATCACACGACCATGTGAAAGAGGTCTGAGCAAGTGAGTAGCCTCGAAGCTTAAATTTTCACAGCTTCAGAGTAAATCTCTTTCTGCTTTGTCTATTCCTGTATAAAAAGGATCCACAGTCTCTATGTTCTTGAACATCGCGGTTACCCCCAACCCTGACACATATAAAAAAAACTTCCTTATTTGCAAAATTGAGGTGCTAAATATACTACTAACAAATGTTACAAATAAATGTCACATGGATTCTGTGGCTTGCTAAGAATTAAACATTCCTGCTCCAAATTCGTTTCAGTACTGCATTAACACAAATCTGACTGGTATGGGGATTCATTCTAAATTCCAAACAGAGCTGTGAGGAACAACAGAGAAAATCTTTGCTCCTTAAAGGACTAGATACACCTACCAAGAGGCAGTCGAACTTGTGTAACTGCTACACATCCCAGCGTAACCAAAATAAGTAGTAAATAAACTGTTCTATTATTTTTTTCAAAAATGGAATTCATGGAGTGAATGTCACCTCTCCACGCCATCGGTTCGAATGGATAGGTACAGGGCATTGCTGTGGATGCCATAGTGCTCTCGCCCAGCTCTGCACTCTTCAGAGCCAAAACATCATTCCCTGGAAGATGGGGATGTCAGTCATACCCCTCACTGGGGATTGCCCTCAGCTTCGGGAAACTGCCTCTGGTATGGCTACATCCTCTCCTGCTGATCTGCTGCAATGCAAGGCTACAAATGCGCAGCCCTTTGCCTCGGTTTGGAATAACTCTGAAGAGCCATCCTAGCTCCAGAGCTTCCCTGGGACCTGCCAAGGTGCCACTGGCAACCACATTGGGAGGGCAGCTCCTCCTTCTTCCCAATCCTGCCTGCCTCACTGTGTGATTACATGTATACCACCTGAGAGCATGTCCTCATCAACTCTTATCTCAGAGTCTGTTTTTAAGAAACCAATCTAAGACAGTAGACACCAGAAGTGGTCCTAAAAGGCACACTCCAAAATGAGATCAGAAATGGATCACTCGATGGATGGCTGCAGAGAATGTTAAACTTTTAGCCCCAGATTTTCTACACGAAGTAAGGGCTGAAAAGGGAAGGAGTACAATAGAAGCAGAGGTGGAGGCTCTGACTGAGCCCAACAGCATGGCTTCCAAGGCATCAAGGATGATCTTGCTGTCACCATTACCAATACCTAGAAACAGAAGCCAATAATAAGCCCCCAATGTGGTACTGCCCTTCAAGAAAACCAGTCAGCCACTTGGAGGTAAAGTGACTACATTCCTTTGTATGTGATTACAATTCCACCCCTTTCACTATGGAAAGAGCAGTGATGCATATTGACTGAGGTCCATCTATTTTCTAGAAATGGGTTTGTCCTTCCTGCCTGCAGAGCCTTGGTCAGCACAGTTATCTAAGAAATCACAGAATACTTGATCCGCTAACATGGCATTCCACACAATACTGTCTCAAATCAAAGGCCCTATTTTTCCAGGAACAGAGGTGCAACAGTGGGCATATATCCATGAGAATCCACTGTTCCTTTCACAATCCATACTCCTCAAAACCCACTGTCCTGACATGGTAGATGAGCCTCTTGAAGGTTCTGCTGAGGTGCCATCTTGGAAAAGATATCCTGCTAAGATGAAGCACTGTCCTCCAGGAGGTGGTTGTACCCTAGATCAGTGATCCTTTTATGGTGACATATCCTCAGTAGATAGAAGATGTGGATTTGGGAGCCAAGGGATGGAGTCTAAAGTGATAATTGAGCCAGGGCTCAATTACCAGGATCCCCTGTGATGCACTTGGAGGATTTATACTTCCCATCCCTGAAGTCTGAAGCTCTACGGGTCTAGAGATCCTGCTTCCCTTAGGGGAAATCCTTCCACTTGGAAACACAATGGAAATCCCATTGAACTTTAAGCCCTGGCTACCACCTGGTCACTTTAGGATCCCCATACCAAGAGAAGAGCAAACAAGGAAAGAAACCACCACATTTACAGAAGTAATTGATAGTGATCAACAGCAGGAAGAAGTTGCTGAGAAATCAGCTATCAACCTGTCGATTCTTAGTCCATGATCTTATCTTTGTAACTACTTCTAAGATATTTTCTTTACCTTTGGTGCTCCGAAATTTCAGGGGCAGATATCTTTTTACTGATCTTGCTTGACATTATTAAATCTGAGCATTGGTTTTTCTACACCAGCCAATGTTGGAAAATTTCTCAGGTACTATCTCTTCAAATTTGGCTCTGTCTCTATTATCTCATTCCGGAACCCCAGTTTAACATATATTGGATACCACTAATCAGGGGCCATTAAGTTAAATTTATACTTTGTGGTTATTCTCAAAAGAAAGATACACTCTCATCCCTCCAACTCCTTGCCAGGCCACTCTACTCCAGTCAAGTCCAAAAAAGGTCAAGTATACTGCTCTCTGCTCCGTGGAGCTGGTCTTACTTCTATCATGCATTCAGCAGAACTTGGTGGATTTCTGTTTCTTTGCAATACTTTCTATAATCACTTCTCACAATGCTCAAGGCCTGGACCTTGTCTCCTATGGTCTGCTTCCCTGACCTATTAAAACTAAGGACCCAGCTAAGATCTGCAGAGTCCATCAGGCAACCAGCACTCATTTACACCTCTGGCATCACCCTCTCTTGTATTTTTCTCTAAGTGTTTTTCTCCCTTCACCACAAGCTCAGTCATGCTTTTACAAAATGACCCGATTTAAGTCTCTAGGTTACCTCTACTAGGAGTCCTTCTCTGCACATCTCTTCTGCCATATGGTTATAAAAAGATGTTTAAAATCTCTCATTTTTAATAATTTCCAAAATTCTCAACTAATCTTTTGATCCTCAGAAGACCTGATTTACTACCTTCTGACTCTACAAATGGGACAAGTTAATTCACTTGCCCTTTCCTCGGCTCTCTGTAAGCAAATAGAAGAGACGATGATCTTACTTCACAGGGCATTGTGAGGACTAAGTGACCCTAATCTCTATGCTAGTGCAAACAGGGGCACAATCTTATTTACTCTCAGTGTGAGCCATGCTGTTCAATTAGAAGGAACTTGTGTCCTTTCAGGGCTAACTGACCACATTCCTTCTCTAGCAATTACAGATCTGCTGGGCTGCTCTGTGTCCTCTGACACTTCCACTAGAACAACCAGTGGAGGAGTTACCATAGCAGATGGAGCCAGGACTCGAGCTGGCCACCCCTTGCAGAGGTCTCTTAGTTTTTCCTGAGGTGAAAGGCATTCAGGACATTTGTTAAATGTTCATCCACTTTGCCAGTTTTACCCAAGAGTTGATTCTATTTCATGTTTTCTTTCCTTTTTAAAATTTTTATGAAGCAACTGAAGTTGTACGCATTTCTCATATGTTCTCAGAACTGCTGAAGTTTCTTTCTCATGTTGTAGCTTGTTGCTGCTAAAATGACCATGCTGTTCTTTGCAAACCAGGCCAATCTATTCGCATATCAAGAACCATCCTGGAGTGATTAATGTCCCCGCTGCATCATCCTAGCTTAATTCAAATATAAATGAATGGTAGGTACACACAAGGGCTTTCCATTCCCTAAGACAAAGCTTAAAAGTCTAATCCTCTTCGCAACTTTCCCTAACCTTCCCCCACCACCCCCAGACAGATAGTCACTTTCTCCAGGGCCCTCCCTCAGGACTTCACGCAAACATTATCTTAAAAGAAAAAACAAACCTTATCCACTTTGGTTTGGTGTCTTGTCCCTATTTGTTTACATGACCCAGAAGATGTTCAGTCTCCTAAGAAAGGGCACCTAGCATAGTGCCTACCACATAGGAGGTGACCAATATTTACTGGGTCAAAACAAGAACCTTTTAAAGTTCAGTTATATTACAAGCCTACAATTACATAAGATTACTGCTTAAATTCAATGAAACTAATATAAAAAATGTCAAGGCATAACTACTATATCCTAGTTAAGAGATAGTACTCTCTGGGACACCTGGGTAGCTCAGTGGTTGAGCATCTATGTTCCGTTCAGGTCGTGATCCCAGGGTCCTGGGATCAAGTCCCGCATTGGGCTCCCCGTAGGAAGCTTGCTTCTCCCTCTGCCAATGTCTTTGCCTCTCTCTCTGTGTCTCTCATAAGTAAAATCTTTAAAAAGAGAGAAGGAGAGAGAGAGAGAGAGAGAGAGAGAGAGAGAGAGAGATAGTACTTTCTAAATGTACTTGAAACGCTTTGAGGCATAACATTTCCTGAATTCTATTTGGTGTTATTTGGATGGCTTGATTATGGGGTGCTTTTTCTGAAGGAGGAATTAACTGTATTGCATCCACAAATGCCAGAGCAAGAAGAGGACTTTGAAATTGTGCAACTTGACGATGTCTATTTCCTTTCCGTGCTTTATTTTCTTCAGAGTACTTATCATGGATTCAAAGTATATAACTTTAATGTTTCCAGACTCTTTTTTCTATCTCGGTTGTTAGATTATCAGTTCCATGAAAGCTGGACCCTTACTATCAGGGTAAGGCAGGCCCTTACTGCCATGGTCCTACCTCTTAAAATAATGCCAGAGGCATAGCAATGTCTTACAAAAATATTTGTTGGATGGATGCATGAGGAGATGTAAGGATGGATGGCTAGGAGGATGGATGATGGGATGGATGAGTGAGGAGATGGAAGGATGGGTGGTTGGGTAGATGAATAGGAGGGTGGGTGGGGGGATGGATGGATGGATGGTGTACAGATGTGAAAAGGGAATTGTAGGCTTAGACTCAGGTATTCTTATTCCCGGTCCAGCATCCTTTTACCTTAGAACAGTGCCCCATCTTTATGTGAAATAGTTCAAATCCCCAGAATTAAATCTCAAAAATCTCCATCTCATCCCTTTTTTGAAATTTCTGGTGGGTTGCCATAGTCCAAGTTCAAAAATTCTCACCTGTAAATACATTTCTCTGTCTTAGACATGCATCATACATACATACATACATACATTAGAATGACATCAGCCAGGTATTCAAAAAAAAAAAAAAAAAAAAGGAAACTCTTTCTGCAGATGTACTGATGAAAAAGCCCAGGAGCACCCAGCCATTCATTTACCCAGTGAACATTTAGGGAAAGCCTATTATGTGCCAAGCCATAGTTCTAAGTATTTGGTTACTTCAGTAAACAAAACAAACAAAAATCCCTTTCCCAGTGGAGCTTAAGTTCTGTTGGGAGAGAGGGATGGGGAGATGGACAAAAAATCACCATAATGAGTAAATTAGATAGTTTGGCTGGACAGTGATAGATGCTGTGGAAAATAATAGAGCAAGGGAAGGGGGTGAGAGCGCTGGGAAATACCATTCTCCCCGGGCCACTGGGTCAGCAATGATCTACAGAGGAACAAGGACATAGACATGGAGATGTTCAGGGAAGCCAGAGAGAGTTCCACCGCACATCTCACACCCACACACACCCACACACACCATACACACCCCACACACCCACATACACCCACACCTCCCCCCCCCACACACACCCAGACAGGCAGACACATACACAATCACAAATCATCCATCCATACGGGAAGCTGACTTATGCTGAGCCCAAAAGGAAGCCCTAGAGATGCACACACAGTACTTGCTCCCTAACCAACTGGCTGTGCATCTCCTCCTTTGCTTGGATCCTTTGTAACATTTCCACCACAGGCGTACCCGGCCTTCTCTCACATTTTCCGGAACAAGGCCTTTGCCCTTATTCAATGCAGCCAGCTTGATTTTCAGACATCTGGGGTGGTTCTTGCATTCTTGAGTTAATCTAAGTGAAATCTGCCTTCACAGTTTCCATCCACGGCCCTGGTTGAGCAGACATGGGAGGAAGTGGGAAGGCACGGAAGCTCTGGAGCAGTCAAGGCCTGTGTTTGGCCACAGCCCCACTGGTGCCGAACAAAGGGACTCCCTGCGAGGCGCAATGTTTTCAGACCCTCGGTTTCTCATTTATAAAATAGGGATAACAGTTGCATAATTGGGGCTCATGAAATACTAGTTCCTTCGTCTTGCCACTAATCTGAAGACCATATTTACCAAAATAAAAATAGCCCAGCCTGTGCCTTCAAGGGGCAGACCGATCTTCCAAGCATCACCTGTTCCTTCAGCCACTGCTCCTGTATAACAGACCGAAGTCCTCTCGCTTCCAGGCATGCCTCACTTTGCCTCTACTTGTCCCACTGTCTAGCCTTCCCCTATTTAGATTAATTGGGCTTAGGAGGCATCTTTTTGAAAAACTACCTCTAACCTCAGGTTGGATCAGAGCAGCCTGGGTAATGGAACCATCTAGACTTAGATTCAGGAGTCCACGGGGCCCTGGTCCAACTCCATATCCAGTTCCCTGTGCAACCTTGGTCAAGTCATTTTCCTTCTTGAGGACTTGACTGCTCTATTTACATGGTGAGGGACTTAAATGAAGTAAGTTTGTACACTTTGAGTTGTAGCTCAGATGCCCTAAAATTCTAGAACTCGGAGGTGGAGGGAGAGGCGGTGGCGAGGGGATCCATCCTGAACCCTTGGTGACATACCAATTCTTTGATAATTATGGCTTCAAGCCGAAAAGTGTTCTGGGCACTTTTATAAGCATTCTCACTTTATTATTTTGAAGCGTCAGCAGTATTTCCGCGTGGTAATGCAAATGGCCCCGGATTAATACCAGGGAATGTTCTTGGAGCTTCCTGCTCACTGCCACCTATAACTGCACCTGTCTCTTCCAAAAAAAAAATTTTACTTCTTAATTGCAAGGCCTGCACTGAAAAATAGAATTGAATCTAGCATGTGGAATGAGAGATGTGTGAGTGTCTGAGGGTATGTGTGTGTGTGTGTGCGTGTACATGTCATGTGTATTTGTCAAATTTTAAGAAAATGAGTCAGAAGCCATTTAAAATCTTTACCAAGATTACACAGCCAGAATTATCCTAAAAATTGTAATGAAAATCCAGAATTAAGTGAACCTAGCAAGATCAATTCCCAAAAGCTGCCTTTATAGTTGGCACGTCTCAACACCTGTTTTTCGACCTCCAGAGGCTCATTTCCTCAGTGGTTGCTCTAGAGTTTCTTCCCCTGGGAAGGGAGGATGGGGGACTAAAGGGGTCCCTCGAGGAGGGTAACGTTGGGGCAAGGGAAGCCACCTTCCTTTGTTTGGGTGTTTCGTCTGTAAGAGAAGAACCTGGCTTATGGAAAACCTCTGGATCCCCAACTTGCCATCTTCCAAAATCAGGAAGAGACATTCACTCAAACCAGGTGGGGAAGGGCAGTTGGCAGCACAAGTCTGAGTTTGGGGACAGCAGCATTACCTGGAGCCCCTCAGTGGGAAGGCGGTAGGGACTGCCCTCCATTCCCCCTGGTTCCTCCTCGGTGCAGGTTGGCTTTAATAGGTCTCGACTGGCTGGCTCAGCCTCTCCCACTCCTCCCTCTTGGCTCCATGTCCCCAATAGCAGCAGAGAGTCGAGGATCACCTTGACATCCGGGGCTCCAGGATTGCCAGGGAGCAGAGCCAGGGTGGGGGAACAATGCATCATTCTCATGGTGGGTGGCAGGCTTAGAGGCCCACCCTCTTCATGGGACCTGTGGCTTGGGGCTCTCCAGATCTGCAGAGTGGCCCCCGAGCCACCTCCGTGGTCTGTGTTCACCAGGGGAAGCCCTGTTGTGATCGCTTGGGAACAAGAGAAGGTGGCCTCACCTAGAACTCAGGCCTCGGAGAACTTGGATAGGAGACTCCGATGCCTCTGGTCCTTGGCTCTCCCTTCACTCCTGGGCTCCTGCACCCAACCTCCAGGCCAGGATTGCTGCGAAAATGTCACGGGTGTTACTGAGTGGATCCAGAAAAGGAACCAAACTAAAATGACCAGATGGAAGTGCTTTCGGGTCTTGATCCATCTGGTAGCTTTCCCACTGGTTTGTCGGAAATTTTTGCTGCATGATCCCCTCACTCTAGATTTTTCTTTCGAAAGATACTTTTCCTCTGGTGCAGATGATAGACACCCTGCCTATGGGGCTCGACAGTCACTATCAACCAGAGCTTAGGAATATCAGTGTGGAGGAAATTGAGAACCGGGTGAGCCAGCCCAATAAAATATATGCTTGGAATGACTTTTATGTAAAACCAATTATATGTTAGGGGTCTGCTGAACAGCCTTGAACCCAGAGTTATGGGCGGGAATTGCCGTGTCCCCCCAAAAGGCATATGTTGAAATCCTAACCCCTATCATGACCAAATTAGGAGGTGAGGCCTTTGGGAGTAATTAGATCATGAGGACAGAATTTTCATGAATGGGACTCATGCTCTTATGAGAAGAGACCCCAGAGTGGTCTCATCCCCTCTCTGTTGTGGGGAGAATATAATTTAAAAAATGAGCCTATCTGCAATCAGCAAGAGAGCTCCCACCAGAACCTGACCATGTTGGCACCCAGATCTCAGCCTTCTAGCCTCCAGAGCTCTGAGAAATAAATTTCTGCTGGTTATAAGCTTCCCAGTCTATGGTGTCCTGTTATTCTGAATAAGACACCCAGTAATAGGCTCACGTAAGAAGTGGTAAGTAAATGAATTAATCCAGTGGCTTCCCAAGCATTCGCACAGCCTCCAAAGCCCTACTTGATCCTAGGCAGCCCCTGGGTGCCTGCCCAACCTCATCAACAATCAGTGTTGACTTCTCTTGCTCCACATGCCACACTAGCCTTCTCGCTATTCCCACAACATCAAGCAGCAGGACCTGACCTCCGAGCCCTGCTCCTTCCTCGGCCTGTGCCGTTCTTCACGAGATGCCCAGGGCTCCATCCTCCCATCCCAAAGGCCTCAGTACAACCTTCCCCGGCCAGACGACTTACCATAGCAGCTGTTCTCCCTCCATCTCCGTGTCTGGCCTTACTCTTTATTATCACATTAATCACTATCTGGAGTTGGGTTACAGAGCTTTCCATTATTTTGCATCTGACTGTTCCACCAAAGACATAAGCTTCATGAGGCCAAGGGTTTCAGTTCTTGTTTGATCTTCAATGCCTGAAATAGTACCTGGCATACGGAGTCCTCTCAATAAATACCTGCTGGATTGGTTTTTAAAGGCTAACAAGTGGATTTTTTTACTGTCTTATATTTGTCAGATACCATGGTGAACATTTTCAGGTATACAGTTTCACGAGGGCCCTCTCTATTTGCTTTTTATCACCCCCCTCCATCTCCTTCCACCCGTCTTCCCACCGGCTAATGGAGTTTATTGCCTCGCGGCCTATGATTTCAAACAGTGTTGTCTGGTTTTTCACCCACAAAATTTAACACACTTATTTCTTCTTGTCCATACCTGTCTCGCCCTAGATCTTATGCTTCCAGAAGATAGCAGCATGTTCTTGTCCATCTCTTTTCCCAGAGCTGAGCCAATTCCCAGGCATACCTAAGAGTTCTCTACAAATGTTCACTGAATGAATGAATAAATGAAGGAGTGACCTTGCATGTAAAGAGAAAAGAATAAGCAGAGGCAGAGAGAAGACAAGTATCTGACTCTTTTTGGACTTTCAGAGGCAGAGTGTTTGAAAATAGAATTTAGAATCAGTCAGATTTAGATTTGAACCCATCTTCACCACTTACAAATTCTTTAGTCTTGAGCAATTTACATATCCTCAGCTTTGGTGTTCCCTTCTGTAAGCCAGGAATAGATCCTCCTACTTAAGGATTAAGTAATATAATGTAGGTAAGTATCTGGCATGCCAGTTCCTTTCTCCCCCGTGTGACACGAAATGGCTACACATTCTCAGAGTGGGATAACCAATCTGGTTGAATTATAGCTCTGGGGAGGAGTGAGAGAATGGGAACGGAGAAGCTGATTACCCATCTGTCTCTATGATGGCTTTCTCTATAGGTGATTTTTGTCACTTGTACATTGGTGACAAGAGATGCAATTCTTGGGCCAGCGAGAGTTCCTCCCTATTGCTTTAGCACTGAGGGTCCCTTCAACCTGGAAGTGCATGGACGTTCAAGATCTTTCTATGATCACATGAGGAAGACACATATACAAATTTCTCCGAGGGCCCTTTCTTTGAGTTTAATTATTTGTCAAATAACAGAATCTTAAGGGGCCTTGGAAGGATCTAGCTTCAGTCCAGCATTTAAAAAGTCTTTCAACATTCATTTGTTTTGGCTCTTTAAATTTTTTCTCTCAAAAGAAGATCCTGCTGCTGCTGCATGATCTATGTGTACCTGTATCTCATAATCATGAGAGGAAAGATTTCTCGAAAATGAAACAACTATTCTGCTTATAAAGTTGCTTTACAACTTTAAAGGGGGGTTGCTTAGGGAACCAATGATCACACCTCTCCCTAAGAGTTCTGAACCTATTAAGAAAGAAACACTGGGGTCAAACAAGAGTCTAGATATTAGTGTTATTGCTGGGAAAGTGGTATTGGAGAATGTGACATGAGAGGTTCCTGTGAGCTTCTATTCTTTTTTCCTAAGTTCTAGATCTTGAGACCCGCACCTGAAGCAAGTCAGGCCTGACAGCTTCCAGCTACAAGGAGCATCATTACGTGTTTCAATGAATATAGAAAAGTCAAGAGACAAAGGCCACTCCTGAGTAGCATCATTTTATCCCATCCAAAAATGCTCTCCGGACCAAAGTAGACTTCTGAGGTCTCACCAATCAGAGATAGGAGGCAGGAAACCGAGCCATACTTTTAAGTAGGAAGTAGTTCCTATGTCACAGTCCAGAGGAAGATGCGGGTGGGGGTGGCTACTGGTTGTTCTGCTGCCTTTATCTTGCCTTAGTAGATCCCTGGCCCCTCATGAATTATTCCTTCAGAGTATGGCCGAGCATATGGCCTCCTTCTAAGCCAATCCTTATTTACACCATACCGGCTCTCTTTAGTTCTTCCCCACATTTTCTTTTTCAGAACCAGTGATTATTTTTGTCATCTTATCCCTGGATCTTCTCTAAATTCCATACTTTTTAAGTCAGGAGATCCTCAGAAATAACTGCTAATGCTAAGATCAACTATATGAGAATTAGATTTTCCAATAATAGGAAAATTTTCTCCACACTGTCTGATGCACAACTTATGGGGACTTATGGGGACTCCGAGTACTTCTTTCTGTTAAAAAAAAAAAATTGATTGATTTAGAGGGAGAGAGAGAGAGAGAGCAGGGGGAGGGACAGAGGGAGAAGGAGAGAGACTCTTCAGCAGACTCCCTGCTGAGCACAGAGCCTGATGCAGAGGGTTGATCACATGACCCTGAGATCATGACCTGAGTGAAACCAAGACTCAGAAGCTTAACCAACTGAGCCACCCAGGAGCTCCTGAGCACTTTTTTCTTATTCAGTAAACAGTAAACAGCCCTCTTCTGAGCGGCTGCATTGTAGTTCCCCCAATGGCCTTCACCGATCCATTTGGCCAACCCCAAGGGTAAAGAACACCCCTAATTGTAATCCAGTTTTCCCAAGGGCTTGCTCTCATACCAATTTACATAAAAGTATAGCTGCCCTTCAAGTATCAAAGATGCTAAATAAATTGCTGAATAAACTGCCCTTCAAAGATGTTAATTAAGTTGCTGAATACTTCAACTTCCTCCAATTCACTCAGAGGAGAAAAGAGCCCCTGAATAGCCACTAAGCACCTGACCATGTTCAGACTCTAATTTCTTTTTTTTTAATAAATTTATTTTTATTGGTGTTCAATTTGCCAACATATAGAATAACACCCAGTGCTCATCCCATCAAGTGCCCCCCTCAGTGCCCATCACCCAGTCACCCCCACCCCCTGCCCACCTCCCTTTCTACCACCCCTGGTTCGTTTCCCAGAGTTAGGAGTCTTTCATGTTCTGTCTCCCTTTCTGATATTTCCCACTCATTTTTTTTCCTTTCCCCTTTATTCCCTTTCACTACTTTTTATATTCCCCAAATGAATGAGACCATATAAAGTTTGTCCTTCTCTGACTGACTGACTTACTCAGCATAATACCCTCCAGTTCCATCCACGTCGAAGCAAATGGTGGGTATTTGTCATTTCTAATGGCTGAATAATATTCCATTGTATACATCAGACTCTAATTTCTGAGAGCCATGGAAGCACATGAGCAATTCTGGAAATGAGGACTGTGGTCCCAAGGACCAGGAGATAAAAGTTTAACTAACAGGAGATCGGAGGCGATCTGCTGAGGGTAATGAGGACCAAACACATGACAATTGTCTTTTGGAAACTAATAACAATTATGGCAACCAAGATAATAGCCCCTACATGATATTATACCCTGAGTCCTTCCTTTTCTTGGGGAACCTTGGGTCTCCCTCAATTATCTTGCTAATCAAAGAGGCAGTTGATGTTAGGTAGACCAAGCACTAAGCTTGGTATCAATTTTCTGGTGCTAGCATTCTCAGAGCTGTGACTTTGGGCAAATCACCTTATTTCTCTGAGCCTCAGCTTCCTCATCTGGAAGTTGGGCATGATACCTATGTCACAGTTTGTTGTATTGTTCAAATGGGATGATGGATACAAAAGCGCGTCGGAAACTGAAGAACTATGCAAACTGAAGGTATTTTTATTGCTAATAGCAGTTATTATTCCCCCATCCCTGCAAGGCATATAAAGGGATGAATATTACATTACCCATTTTACAGATGAGAAAATAGAGGTGCAGAGGCCCAAGTGATGGTAATGTTGGAAAATACCATGTGCATCAGAATCAGGTGGATCTGAATCCCGTATTTTATTTTTTTTTATTATTTAGAAAAGATTTATTTTTATTTATTTATGATAGACATGGAGAGAGAGAGAGAGGCAGAGACACAGGCAGAGGGAGAAGCAGGCTCCACGCTGGGAGCCCAACGCGGGACTCGATACCCTCAATTCCCGGGACTCGAAACCGCTGAGCCACCCAGGGATCCCCTGAATCCCATATTTTAGCTATATGACCTGGGATTAGTTCCTTAACTTCTCTGAACTTCAATTTCTTTTATAAAATTGGTGTCTTGGGGCAGCCCGGGTGGCTCAGCTGTTTAGCGCCACCTTCGGCCCAGGGCCTAATCCTGGAGACCGGGGATCGAGACCCATGTCAGGCTCCCCACATGGAGCCTGCTTCTCCCTCTGCCTGTGTCTCTGCCTCTCTCTCTCTCCCTCTCTGTCTCTCATGAATAGATAAAATCTAAAAAAAAAAAAAAAATAGTGTTTTTGTGGGACTGGCCCAAGATAACACAAGGAAAACACATGATACATTTATCTAACACCTAAGAAGTGTTTAAGAAACGGTAACTGTTGTAATCATTTAATGAAGTCTGCTCTAGGTAGCAGGCTTGTTTCAGCCCTCGTTATTCTCCTGGAACTTTTAGTACTTTAATCAATGTTTTTGTTATTTCTGAAAGACCACGATCTGCAAAGCCCTTAACTACTTTTACTCCTTGAATCACTTTGTGTTCGTGGAATACATTGCCAAAAGGGAGAGAGGCAGTCACACAGTAGGAAGCTTAGGAGACTGTGTTTTAGCTGGACAAGCATGAACAGTTTCGCCTTTGGAGAGCCACAGGCTCCTATTGGTAGCAATGTTTAAAGACCAAGCTAATTGGTATCAACTATGTATTACGTAAAGCAAAAGTGTTCCCCCCCACACATCACTTAAAAATACGTTTTTCAATAAAGGAAAAAGTGATGTAACATGAGCCTTCACAGCTGTAAACAGAGAGGCTTGGAGCCGAGTGGCAGGGCACCCCAACCCTTCCTCTGTCTTTCCTAAATAACAAAAGAAAAAGGTTGGCTGAGACAGGGTGTGGGTGAGTGTACCCCACGGTTCTGGGCACTGTGACTCTCAGCTCCCATCTGTTGGCTGTCTGGGCTCCCCACACCTCTCCCACACTGCTGGGATAGGGTGCCACCATTTGTCAGAAGACTCCAGACAGCCAGCAAGATAGTTCACTTAAAAACCTGTTCTGGGGGACGCCTGCGTGGCTCAGTGGTTGAACGTCTGCCTTTGGCTCAGGGCGTGACCCCAGTTTAAGGATGGAGTCCCACATCGGGCTCCCTGCAAGGAGCCTGCTTCTCCCTCTGCCTGTGTCTCTGCCTCTCTGTGTCTTTCATGAATAAATAAATAAAATCTTTAAGTAAGTAAATAAAAAATAAATGGATAAAAATAAAAACTTGTTCTGAGCCTCCTAGAGAAAGGGGCCCTTGGGTATTAACATCTAGGCACAGCCCAGGGCAGAGAGTCCCACTCTGATCTGGGCAGAAGAATAGTGTGTGTGTGTGTCCCTGTGTGTGTGATGTGTGTTTATGCAAATGTGTGCTAGTGTCTGTACATACGTGCTTGCGTGTGTGTATATACACACATACAACTTAGATTTCTCTGGAGTCCGCTTACTGCCTCAAGAGAGAAAGGCTGAGGTGAGGATTGGGGCCGACGTGTCTCCGGGAGGCCGGGGGTCTGGCTGCCTGCCAGAGCTCCCTCTGCCTCAGATGCATCTCTTGCCTTTTCCTCCTTGCTCAGTGAACATCTCGTCCTCCCGTTCTCCAGGCACCTGGCCTTTTCCAGCAAAACCATCCTTGATCTCTAGCACTTGGGCAACCCTCCCTAATTACAAACTCCAAAATCGTGTTCCTTTCCCTGAGTCAAGCATTCTCCTTTGTGGTATTTACCAGGAGCATGTTTTGACATTGCTCTGAGTGATCCTTTTGTCTCACTCACTGGGCTGCAGTCTTCAGTGGGAGAAGGGGCAATGCGTGTGGTTGCGGACCAGGGTGGCTGAGCACACAGCAGATCCTAGAAAAGATACCTGGTATTCCAGGGAGCCTTGAGTGGAGTCATCCCTACTCTCTGCCTACAGTACCTCCTTGTCTAGTGGGCAGGGGAAGCCTGCAAATAGATCCTTACAGTCGAGTGTGCCAAGGGCTAGGGTGCAAGTTTTTACTAGCAGCTGTAAGATTAAATAAAGATAAGGAGAACTTTCTCTGCTCGGGCAATTCAGAATTCACCAGGGCAAGGGAGGTCTTCTAGGCCAAAGAACTAACAGCACATCCACAGAGGAGGGCCGTGGGAGGGAAAGCAGACCGGGGACTCCCCCGTATCTAAGAGCCAAAGTGATGTAGGCCTCAAGATGATAATGGAAAACGATGCCAGCGAGGGCAACTTGACTTGCATTCTTGCTTAAGAAGAGAAAGCCGATCCCCAAATTCTTTGATGGAAGCGAAGATCAGAACAATGGCCAACTGAAAGAATGTGGAAAATGGTTAAAAAAAAAAAAAAAAAAAAAAAAAAAACAGCTGCAGCTCCCTGGACTCCCTAGAGCGGATGGTTTAGACCAGAGGTTCCCCCAGTGTGGCCCCCCCAGCCAGCAGCATCAGCGTCACCTGGGAACTGGCTAGAAATGCAAATCTGCAGGTCCTCCTCTAGGACTACTGAATCAGAAAGTCTGGGGGTGCAGCCCAATCATCTGAGCTTTAACAGACCAGCAGGGGGATCTGATGCAGGCTGCGGTTGGTGAGCTACTGGCTTGGTGGGGGGGCAGAGGGCTACAGCTTTTTCATATATTATATGTAATATTGTATATTATATAATTCACAGAGGTTGATAAATGAAGAAGCTCTTGAAAATAGCATTTTATTTATTGGCCAGTAAACAGGGGTTTGACATATTCAAGGAGCCTTAAGTCTTAAGCCACTATCCCTTCAGGGCCACTGAGCTTTGCCAGCAAAATCAGTGCCTCCTGTTGCAAGACAGGTACTTTTGCCCAACAGCGGAGAGGAGGGAGCCTTGCTCAGGGCACCAGCGCAAACCTGGGACCTCGTCCGGCCACAGCCTGCCAAGCCTGCCTATGGGTCTGGAAATCAGGACAAGACAAGATTCCCACGTACAAAATTAGATCTTGGAAACAGGTTAGTTATCTTGGACAGACTTAGCAGGGAGGAATGTTATCGCCGTAGAGATCTACACACAGATCTGTACGAAACTGAACTGAAACTCCGCAGTCTTTTAAGAGAAAGCCACCAGCCAGAGAGAGCAGAGGAGGTACAGGATGCCCGTGCTCCTCCCCGCATGGAAAAATCAAGAACTGGGCTTCTGTGGCCTATGTGAGGTTGACCTCTCCCTCCCCATGGCCATGGCCTACTTTCCGCTCAGGTCTAGGCGCATGCAGCCTTCAGGGGACACTTCTAGATGTACGGGCCTCCCGCAATCACCTGTCAAAAGGAAGGGACACGAAGTCCAGGAGAGAGTGGCCACTCGAGGTGTTTAACTTGCTTAGAGGCAGACTGTAATTACCCCGCGGAGTGACTGAATCAGCAAGGCACCGTGTATGGTGTTGCTTGACAACTGTGAAAGCAGCTCTGGATGTCGTGTAAATACTCTGTTCCTTCACCCAGGTCATTAACTTTTAGCACCTCATTCGTTGTTTGGCTGCCTCCCTCTCCTCGGTGATCTGGCCACTTCTGTGGCATAGGGCAGGAGAAGCACTAGGGGTTTCAGAGGCAGCCGGACGTGGGCGACACGCACCAGCTGGGTGACCTTGGGTAGGTCTTTTCGCTTCTCTGAACCCCAGTTATCTGGGAAAGCAAGAAAAGAGGAACCTGCCGTTTCTATGAGGATGGAGGGAGATGCTCTTTACAAAAAAGCAGGGACAATGACTGGTCCCCTCTAGGAGATCACCGGACCTTTTTGGTGCCTTTTCCTTCTCCGGGGTCCTTGTGAGACGACCTGAGATCATCAACGTGAAGGGCACTGACATACAAGTGTTGGTCGGCTATTGCTATTCTTCTTCTTTTTCCTTTTAATTTTTACCTCCAAGCTTTTCTTTACCATAGTTTTACTTTTCATAGGAATTTCACAATAGTAGCTTTAGAAAAGACACCAAGTGTCATGCCCACAGGTACCGCATGTCCCTTTTTTTTTTTTTTTACAGTTAAACTCCACTCCAAGGAGTTACCTGTGGTTTTGCAGTCAGGACCAGCTTTTGAGCCTACCTCGGTCTGTTGCTCCAATTTGTCCCCCTGGGAGAGGCCTTGGAGGTCCTTGTCACCCAATGCCCAAGCTGCAGCCACCAGGGACTTGTCCAAGGTCACATAACAAACCGCAGGAAGCACCAGGATTGAACTCACAGCTCCCAGAGCTCAGCTCCAAGATCTCTGCTCCTCTGTGTGTTTGAGTCACGCTCTCTGGACCCAGGAGACAGGCAAGCTCTAAATCGTCCTTTCCCAATCACAGAGGAACCTCTGCTTTGGCAAAGAATTCTCAGAGGTTGCTGACTTTGTGCAGCGTCTAATCCCGGAGTGAGGTGGGGAGGCTGGGGGGTGCAGGGGGGTGGGGGGGGGAGGGAGATCTTTGGGAGCTTAGTTCCTGTTTATCCGTATTTCATTCTTTTAGTCCCTGGGGCTATAATATCCATTTAGAAAGATTAAATCAAACAGGATTGGGGACAGAGAAAGGGGAGCTAAGGCAGAGGCAGGGAGAGAAGAACGTGGAATTCTCTAAGCATTAAAATAAAGAACCTAAGACATTCCTAATTCTCAAAGAGGTCTCACTTCTTAAAGACCAGCTGCTCCTTGGGCGATCACTGGCAGGTGAAAGCAGTTTGTGTGATTTTTTTTTTTTTTGTCCATGAACCTGGCTTTTCTTTCCAGCATTCTCAGGTGCACTGGAGCCCCTGGGAAGAGAGAGGACTTTTTCAAAAGACACTTCCACCTCCTAATCCCTGTGCCTACAAACCAAATATTGATCTATTTAGTAAACCAGCCGGTGGGAGGAGAGATTGTAAAGCCCTGTTTACTCAGCAGTTGGGCCCCCCTGACAGCTGTTCAATGGGGGATTATGATGTCACAGTGGTAATTACACTATAAACAAGGGATGGGGGGAGAAGAAAGCATGAAAGGAAACTGTGGGGCTAGTTACCAGGCAACCCAAAATACGTAACCTGAGACCCGACAAGCACGTTAATTTTCTTGCAAGCCTCCCAGATGTCCTCACTTTATGGCCAACGCTCAGTTTCAGTTTCAATTTGTTTATTTGCCCTTCTTTGGTCACAAATGTGGAGTTGAAAATCCTGGAAGAGAGGAGAGAAAGCCGAGAAAGATGGGAAAGGAGGAGGGCTTGTGCTTGCCCCCTGGGAGGCCGGCAAGTCCTGAGAGAGCTAAGGGGCTTGCTGGTGTCTTTTCAGAAGGAGGCGGAGGTCACTGCCCAAGGAGGGAGCTGAACCAGGTGCATCAGTGAACGGCACCTGAGAAAGTGACCCCGGGGGGGAGAGAGGAGAAAGGGGAAAAGGAAGAGAAAGTGAGATGAAGCCCGTGAAGTGAGAGGAGGAGAAGATTCCACTGTGGGTTCACCCCCGCCCTGCCCCGCAGGCTAGAAGGGGCCCCGGAGGCCCACAGCCCCACCTAGTGGTTGCCCCCACATCATCTTTCCTACCTGTCCTGACCAAAAGCTCTCTATAGGGCCGGGCAGCCTGGCCCCTTCTTCTTCTTTTTTTTTTTTTTTTTAATTTTATTTATTTATTCATGAGAGATACAGAAAGAGAGGCAGAGACAAGGCAGAGGGAGAAGCAGGCTCCATGCAGGGAGCCCGACATGGGACTCGATCCCAGGTCTCCAGGATCACACCCTGGGCTGAAGGCAGGTGCTAAAACCGCTGAGCCACCCAGCCAGGCCCCTTCTTTAGACAGCTTTATCCAGAAGGTACATTGTTGAGCTGAAATCAGGAAACGTAACTCACAGGCCCACAGGGACCCAGAAACAAGGACTAGGACACCCTGGGTTTTTCTGCTGGATTCTCATCCCATTCGCAGTTCTCCCTCCCAATGGGCTTTTGTTCTTGCTTTTGTTTTAATCGGGTTCTTTCCTCCCCCACTCCCTGAACAATTTTTCCATTTGTCCATGTTCCTCTTATAATCCGGGCTTTGAAACGAGACACCCGGTGGGGTGAGGTCTGACCTCAGGGAACTAAGCAGGATGGACCTCGGCACCACCTCGGGGCCCCTCTCTTTGCGGAGCAGTAGAGGTGTGATGACCCAGCCTGCGTGGCCTCCGCCGAGCTGACCGTGAGACTTGCAGCAACTCGGCCGCTGGTGTTGAAGTCATCCAAGTCATCCGTAGCTCAACACCTGCCGCGGTGACAGTATTTACACCACGGTTATTGGCAAACACAACAGATCAGGGCTTCGCTTCGCCATCCTCCAGACAGCGATTCAGCAGCTCGCTACTCCTGCTGGCCAGTCACCCCGGCTGGGATCCAATGATTCGCGGGGCACTGGCGGAGACTGTGGCCGGGGCGCCCTGCAAACCACAGGCCTCCACACAGAAGCTACAGTTGGAACCGGATTCTAATTCCCCTTGACTGTCTTCCACCCACATAGTGGCCACAAGATGCTGAAGGGCCAGGTTGGGGGTGGGAAAACAGGTCCCCCGACCTGGACGGTGGAGGCGGCTGCTGCTCTGGGCACCGGCGCCAATCCAGCAGCTGGTACAGTCAACTGCGTTTCTGCAACCTCGGGGATTCCATCACATTTCCTCTCCTCCTAAATTCTAGTAATAACGGTCTAGAATGACAGTTTGGTGACAAGGCTAAATTCCAGTCCTGGCTCGGCCACTCCTTCAGTATCTGATGGGAAGCCCCTGCCTGTCCTTCCCTGAGCCTCAGTTTCCCTCGCTGTCAGCACGGGGCTTGAGGCTGGGGACCTCTGACTGCAGATGACTTTTGCAGCTGGCTCCAGCGTGGGCCACGGCACCAGCAGCCTCACGGGCGCCCAGAGCAGAGCTCAGTCGTGGGGGAGGAACGATTTTCCACCCCATAATTCTCACTGTGTGGACTTGTTTCTCGCCCCCACTCCTGCTGTTGTCCTGGGGATGGTTTGTTTGTTGTGGCTCTCCTCAGATGCACTACGAGTCGGCCCCGATATTGCAGCCCTAGGCCACGTTCTCTCCCAGGGACGCTCACCCCAGTCCAAGCTGCTTCTCAGTCACTTCCTTAAACCCGGCCACCAAGCCTCAGACGTGGCACAGATCCGGGCAGCTTGGCAAAGCCTCCATCCCTCTGCGGAGATCTTCCCTTTGGCTCTCACCTGAGCCTTTCGCAAGAGAAGATGCGGAAGGGGGTGGGGGGGGTTCTTCTGCCAACATGATGACAACTTAGGAAGCGGCCCAGCGTTGCTGCTCTGCATCCTCAAGCTGCCTCCCTTTCAAGGGCCCAAGTTTGGAAGTTAGAGACTTGAACATCGTTTGCTAGCACATTTCTGATCTCCTCTCCCATCGCAGCTCCGCCTCCTGCAGCATCTGGACACTTCTTGCCCCCACTTCCCGGATCACTTGTCTTCCCACACGTGTCCCTGAGACTTGATTCCCCTGAGTGTCTGTTCCGATGGTACATCAGGCTTCCCTTTGACAACTCTGTGTGCATAGCAACGCTCCTTACTCCTCTCCCTTCCAGTTTAGCCTGTCAGCGTGTCGCTGTCTGAGTGATGTATTTACCTGCCTTTAACTCTTTCCCAAACCTTAGATCCATGAGCACAGGCGTTTTGTTTTGCTCACTTCTGAATCCCCAGTGCCTGGAACAGTGTCTGGCCCATGACAGATACACTGTAAATACTTGCCCAGTGAGCGGATATACAGTCAATCCTCCTTACTTGCATATTCCATGTTTCTGAATTTTCCCTAAAATTTATTTGTAACCCCCAAATCAATATTTATGACAGTTTCATGGTCATTCACAGACTTGCCCGGAGTGGTGGAAAATTTGCCCAGTGCACCTGTTCCCAGTGGAGGTTGAGCAAAGTGATGCTCTGCCTTCTTGTTTCAGCTCTCTTTTGTTTGCAGTCTACTTGGTGGCATGTTTTTCACATCTCTTGTTGGTGATTTCACTGTTTAAAATGGTCTCAGGCATAGTGCTGAAGGGCTGTCAGATGATCCCCAATGCTAAAAGGCTGTGACGTGCCTTATAGAGATAATACGTGTTTAGATAAGCGTCATCCAGGCATGAGTTATAATGCTATTGACCATGAGTTCAATGTTGATGAATCAACAATATGTATTAAATAAGGTGTCCTTAAACAGAAACACACATAAAACAAGGTTCTGTATTGATGGGTGATGAAAATGTTGCAACCAGAGGCTTGCAGGAACCTAACCCTGCATTTCCCCTAAGAACATTGGCTCCGTATTCTCCAATTCTGTGTTCACAGACACTTGATAGCTACCATGAATAATGAAAATCACGTGTACCTGGGTTTGAATTTTAAGTACTAACCCACTAAAAGCAGCAATTGAGTGATTATGATTCTCTGAATCTTAGATTCCTGTCAGTTGGTAATAATAGTGCCCATCCTCATAGCTGTTCAAAAGAGTAAGCTAGATGATTACTGTAACCAAATGCCTAGTACAGCATCTGGCCCATCAAGGATGGACCATAGTCATTCATTCCTCTTACCTTTCTTTTGTTCATAAACATATTTGCAATCCACAGGGAAAATACATTTTGCTTTCTTGTGTCATCAAAAGTATTTCTCCAGGTAGTTCTCAGGACTTTGAAACAGCCTATCAGCTGTCCTGATCCTTTCTCTTAGTGTTGGACATGAGCTTACACCAAATTTTGAATTATGCAATGAACAACTTTTTTTTTGTTAATGTCATTTTTTTTCTCTTTTTAAGGCATTTATGTCTTTACAATAAGCTCCCAGGAGTAGAATTACTAATTCAATGGGTACAAATGATTGGATAGCCCTGAAAGTAAGTTCTGATAGTGGTGATAAGAAGAGACTTCTTGGCAGACACTCTGCTGGGTGTGTGTGCACGGGACTTAGAGGTTCACCAAGTGATTCACCCATTTTCCTGCAGCTTTCAACTTCTCAGAGAATCTAGACCTGGGAAAAACCTTAGCAATTGCCTCATCATATCAAGAAGGAAACTGAGGTTGTAGGAAAGAAAGGTGGTATGACTAGTCAGTGCCAGATGAGGACTGAGCCCCAGGTCCACTGACTCTCAGATCAGTCTTCTTTCTACCACCCCTTGGCCATAATGAAAAGTAAAGTGTTTCTACTAGATGTACTAATGCTGCTTTCTCAAGCTTTTAGGACCTATTGCTTTGAGGAAAGGAAATGTGACAGAGACAGTATGTTTCCTACAGAGAAATTTAAATGTGCTATTCTGTTTATTTCTTCCTTTTTAAACTTCTGTGTCAATATAGTGTCAAATTGGATAAGACAGAGGTTTTGTGCTTAAAACAATGGTTCAATATCAGAGAGACCAACACAGAATCTAAAGCCAACCAGCACAGCTCTGTCTCTACACCTGTCATTGAAACTCTTCTCACTACATTCTTTCCATGGGAGGTAAAGACTACAACTCCCCCCGTAAGACTGTGTAACACACACTGAGCAGCACTTTTCTGATACAGTGATGGCATAAACCATCATGGTGGTAATTAATGGTTCCTAGAGAATGACAAGGCCTCGAGGAGTCGTCTGTTCTATTAATCCAATTTTCAAACCACGCTAAAACTTAGTTGTCTACATTGCCTCAAAAAGCTCCCTGTGATATCAGGATAGAACAAAGCAGAATTGGAACTACTCAAGAGTCCCAAGGAGCTTTTATGATTTTAGAAAATACAGCTGTTGTTCAGTCTCACCAAGAAAGAAAATTCCCCAGATATTCATGGAACCTGTCTCCATGCTGGGCCGATGGAGCCAATGATTCTTAGGTTGAAACTAAGTAAATAGTTTCACAGAGACTTATGCCTCAGTTACAGTCTTGAGTTGAGAATGATGAGATGGGCTTACCTGTCATCAGAAGAATTGCACTGATGTAAGAACAAACTTTCCATTTTCTCTCTATAGAAGCAAGAAGCCCCATGTGTTTGCCCAAGATTGCCTATCTTTAGGCAAGGGAAGGGAAGGGAAGGGTAAAGGAAGGGAGGGGAAGGAAAGGAAGAGAGAGGAGGAGAGAAAGGATAACCTTTTAGTTCCACAGAAATCTCTCATACAAAAGAAAAATATACATAGACCATATAAAAAGAAATGCATATCCCATTTCCTTACTTTTTAGTAAAAAATATTTTCTCTTAACCAAAACCTAAGAGTTCTTTTCTTTCCACTTGGATATGATTAAGTGTCTTTTATTCCAATCAGCAGCTATCTTGTATGTCTTGGATAAAGGGTCAACCTCTTCTCCCTGGAGCTAGCTCTTATTTTTCCATAAAGACACTTATCTACTCTAACATTGGTACCAAGGATAATAGCCAAGATTTTAGCTATGTTTAATAAGGATCCATCAGCAACTATGTGTCTAGTATCCAGCAAATACTCAGCTCGGTCCTAGGGAATTAGAGATGTACAAATCACTGAACAAAAATGTATTCAACTATTATTTAGCTCCTGCTCTATGATGACAGACATATTTCCATCCTAGATCCTGCCCTTAGGGATCTCAGAAGGGAAATGGTCAGATAAAGAAAAAAATTAATCTGAGTGACACAGGAATAGTAGAGAGGAGTGTAAGTTACAAAAATAATACAAAGGGAGAAAGAATTGTCAGGGGAGTAGGGGTGATCATAGAAGATTCCACTTAGAAGTTAACTGCTGGGCAGCCCAGGAGGCTCAGAGGTTTAGCTCTGCCTTTGGCCCAGGGTGTGATCCTGGAGATCCGGGATCGAGTCCCATATGAGGCTTCCTGCATGGAGCCTGCTTCTCCCTCTGCCTGTGTCTCTGCCTCTCTCTCTCTCTGTTTCTTTCATTAATAAATAAAATCTTTAAGAAAAAAGAAAAGTTAAAAAAAAAGAAAAAAGAAAAGTTAGGAAAAGAAAAAAGAAAAAAAAAAGAAAAAAGAAAAGTTGACTGCTGATTTGTAAGTTTTGTAGAATAATTAGGATGAATGACCTAGAAAGAGGAAGGACATGACAGTCAGTTGGAACCTTCAACATGGAGGCCTTGAGCTGTCATCCAACAGAGGGGACATTAGATTGGAGGTATAGGTAAAGGACCAATGATAAAGGCCATTGAATGTCATGGTGAACATTTTAGACTCTAAGAAGAGGCACCAAAAGGATTTTGAGAACTCCCTTGGGCAGCAATATGAAGGGTAAGCTGAAGGCATTAGAGATAAGATCTTACAGGGAAGAAGAGCTCTTTGGCATGGTCTTAGAGAGTAGAAGTGAGGCAGGGAGAGCAGTAAGGAAGGGAAAGCAGGGGAAACCATGTCAGGGTACTTGACCATAGATAAATTGCCCAAGAAGTGGAAATCCTATCCAACAGGTCAGCATTTCTTAGGAGGGATCAGAAAATGCCCAAGCCTGGTAACATACCATAGGATGGTCCTAGACAACTACCTCTAGTTTCTGAGCTTTCCTTTCTTAATCGATTCATAGTCCTTTAAATGAAAGAAAGCAGATATTGCTCATAAGTTTTCTCTGGATCTGTTGGATGCACAGCTCTCTGACTTGGAAGCGGTATTAGCAGAAATCATCCTAGGCTGAGTCTCACAGCAGAACGAATGCCAAGGTGAGACCCCATGGGCAACAAGGACTATAATATGGCCACTGTCAATTAGGAGGTAACTCCTCAAGGAAATATTGAGAAGCCAGGAACATAGCCTTCTTCCCTCTATGTCCCTAGTCAAAAAGCTAGAGGAAGCTGGACAGAGAATATTTGCTTGATGGGTTTCCTAGGAGGAAAGAGATAGTGAGACCACAGTAGCCTCCCAAGGCTCTGCTTTGGTGGGAAAGCTTTCACTTGAGTCTCTGCCGACTAATTTAGCAAATTATGTGTGTCTCCCTGAAAATGTAACCACTGGGAAAAGCTGAAAAAGGAAAAGTATACAAGGGTTTCAGACACCCAAAATGGGAGGAGGGATGTAGCTCCTGTGACATATATACATCCTATCCTCTTTAATCCTATTGGTTCTATTAGATGTCTCCTTAAAGAGTGACCAAGCGGACAATCCCATTCATAGTTCTGAATCAAAGCGATTGAGGCCTTATATGACTAAGGTAACCTCACTGACTGTACTGAATTCTATCCTAAAAGTTCAGAAGGGCATAAGGATAAAGTGGCTCAGTAAACAATGGGGCAAACAAATAAAGAGGGTTATAAACCATCATGCTAGGCGATGCACCATAGAATATACTGAGAGCATTGTTAAATTTTTTATTAGATCAGTCTTTGAAAGAGCATGCCTTGTTATTTTAATTTCAATTATTATAACTCACATCACTGGATTCTTGTTATACCAGCCCTACTACTTAAAAAAATTCACGACAATTGGCAATTCTTTTACCTGAAGGCCCACAAATTACACTAAAAAGAATCAATAATTTTCCCTAATCATTTATTTTGAACAAGCCTTGAATGGAGATGAACGTGGATGTGAAATATCTTATGAACCTACCAATTTTGATCGAAAGGACAGATTTGTCACCACATGAAAGCACAGTGGGTAATTACCAGGTGGTTGAAATGACAATTAACTCCATCGTTAATAATTATAATTTGACAGACAATAAATCAAGATGGCAGCCATCTGTAAATAAACACCCACGGAGCCAGCTGAATAGTATTGCACAATAGCTTAACCTCATAAAACCAGCAAACTAGTTCTGACTGGTGAGCAAGTAAATCTCCCAAAGACCAGAGAGAAGTAAATTTTTAGGTCACCATGTTCCTACATTTCTCAGCTGGATACAATTGAGGGCCTAATGTTGTTTTATTTTGTTTTGTTTTTATTTGATTTTTTTTTCTAGGACAATTATTGTTATTTTCCACAAAACATTTGCTCATTTTAAAATATGGGATTATGACTTTTTGATGCAAATGGAACTATCTTCTCAAATAGCTCTCCCCAGGGGCCTTATATACTCCTTAGGAAAATTAGCCCTGACCAGAGAGCAACAATTACAGACTTACTGCTCCCCTTTCTTGAAGACCTCTCCCCACTTATCTTCCATGATACTCCCCTACTTTTTCTATTTTTTAGGATTCCTTCCTGATTTTTGATGATAACAGTGATGTTAGCATCAACAATAAATGTCACGTATATTCTTTGTTACTGGCTGATGACTGATTTCTGTGCATTTTATTGGTTAATTCTCTTAACAGTCCTCTAATGTGGAAATCTTTTTTCTAATTACCCTTGAGAATATGGAGGCCGAGAATCATCCAGTCACTTCTCCATGGTCATAAAGCCGGTAAATGGTGGAGCAAAGATTTTTTAACTCAGGTGGGTAACCCCAGAGCCTTTGCTCTCAAGTCTGCCACTTTATCTGCATAATCTTTTTTGTTGTTGTTCCCAAGTTTTATGCTTGTCTTTTGTTTTTTGTTTTTTTTTTTTTCAAATCTCACTAAATACCTTTTCATTGGTCTGTCTTAACTACTCCTACACATATGTGACCTCATTGCTAAGGATTCCCAAATCTATCTTTATCCCAGGTCTGCCTCCTGAGTATCAGATCTTTGTAGCAACATACTGCTATGGTCCCCACTTGGAGTCATTCTTTCATTCAGCAAATATCTATTGAACAACTTGTGGTCAGGCACTGTTCTAGGTATAGGGAACAGAAAGGGCAACGATACAGGAATCAGTGCCATCATTGTACAATGTATTTGAGATGCAAGAGAATGGGGGGAGACAAATAATAGATAAAGCCCAATGGTAAAATAAAGACAGGTAGTGATATGTGCTAAAGAAAAAAATGCAGAAAAGAGGGGGATGCACTGGGAAATCAGAGGTAAGAGGGAGCCATTAATTCTAGTAAGGCAATCAGAGGAGGCATCACTGAGTAGATGACATTAGAGTGAAGACTTGAGGAGGGGAGGGAGATGATTGGGTGGGCATCTGAGGAAAAGCCATTCCAGGCAGGGGAACAGTCACTGGAAATTCTAACAGGCAGAAGCGTGTCAGGCGTGTCTGAGGAAAACTGAGGAATCCAATGTGGCAGAGAGGTGCCAGAGAGGGCTGGAGTAGAAGGGGGAGTCTCAGCAGAAATAGGATCAGGGGCTGTGAGGCTTGAGACTTGCAAATCACCACTGTAAATCCTTTGAGATTTTGCTCTGAACAAGATGGGAAGAATATGGAAGCTATGAAGGGTGGAGTCATGACCCGACTTCCTCTTAAGAGGGCCACTCTGGCTGTGGTGTTCAGAATAGTCTAAGGGAGAGCAAGGTGGAAAGCAGGGAGGCACTTTAGGGGACCATTTCAATAATCCCCATAAAAGTCGATAGTGGCTTTGATAAGAGTGGTAGCAATGAAGATGGTAAGAAGTGATCGAATGCTGGACATATTTTGAAGAAAAAGTAAATTGAATTTGCTGAAGGATCAAAAAAGAGGATTTAAGAGAGAGGAATCACAGAGGACTCAGAAGAGTTGCCATTTGCTAAAAAGGGGGAATTTGCCTGGAAACAGGCCTGGAGGTGGGACTGGGGACAATTTCAGGAGCTTAATGTTAAATATTCCCAGGTGGCTTTTGTAACATGTATACAAAACAAACATCTATCATTTCCAATTGAAAACACACACACAAACCCCACACATTTCTCCTATATATTCCTCATTCCATCAACGATATCACCATCCCATCCTGACATTCATGCCAGATTTAAGGACTGTTTTTCATGCTCCCCTCCCCCTCAGTCCCATACTGAAATGTCCCCCAGTTCATTCCTCTCAGCATCAGACAAATTTTCATTCCATGAATACACCTGGTTTTCCTGTTTTAGCGTACAAATCCTTCCCTAGATCTAGAGGATCCGCCTAATTCCTTTCTGCCCTACTTTGCTTGGCCAATATCAACTTCTTCTTCAAGCTACAACTTCAATCTCTTTTCTTTGAGGCCTTCCATGAGCCCATCAGCAAAATTGTCTGCTCACTCCTCCTACTGAAGTATCACTTACCCATCAAGCGTATAACTTTTCCACTTTGGGGCATTTGTTGGCATTTATAGTATAGCATGCATGTGGGAGTGACGAGAGATGAAGCCAGAAGAGGAGAAAGGAGTGGGTTTAGGAAGGACCTTGAATGTAATGCCAGGGGATTGTACTTAGTTCTGAGGTTATTAGGAATAATGGCATTGTTTGAAGAAGGCGAGGGGCCCGGTTTAATGTGAAGTCCTCAAGGTTTCACTCCATTGACCATGGGAAGGGTGAACTGGATAGCAAAGTAAGTCAGGCAAAACTCGGTGACCTCCTGAAAGAATGCAGGAATAATGAGGATGAAGATGAAAAAGATAGGACTTTTCTGCACCACACTCCATGGCGCTAGGGAAAATAACATTTATTGAGTTTTGCCATTTTATCAGGCACGGATTTAAGAACTCCCCCGGTGTTAACTCCCTTCATTCTCTCAACCATGTCATGAGGGGGACGGTTTTCTTACCCCCATTTTGCAAAGGGGTTAAACTAAGACACAGATTTCATAAGCTGCCCGAGTCACATAGCAATTAACTAGTGGAGTCTGGATTTAAACACAGTCCTTCGCTCCAGGACCCGGGCTGCCCTCCCCTACTCTATACCTCCGACCACATAGTGAATTAATATAAAACTATATTTAGCTGCACGAGAATGTTTTATAACCCTTATCAATCCAAATTGAACGTCTACTTCAATCTTTCTGTAAAATCACCCTCCCAAAACACACGATTCGTGAGCAGTATATTCCGTAACTTGTGTTTATATGGATGCTTAGCCACTATGTGATGTTTTTCTTAGCCTTTTTTCTCCCTCAGTCAAATGAGGGGAAACATCCAGCATATGGAAGCATTTCCACACTGCAAGTTATACTGAAGGGGAATATTATGCAATTTGCAAACACTGTCAAATGAAATATAAATATGCATTAGAAAAATGCTACACAGAGACAAAAATATCTTTGTATCAAAGATCCATTCCGTCAATCATTTTTTCATTCAACAAACATTAATCAGGCACCCAGTGGATGGTGGGGGCAGTGGTCAGCAGTGAGATGACAGAGGTGAATAAGACTTATGCCTTGTCATGAGGAAACTCACAGCCCTGTGATTTTTATTTTTAAATGGCCACAGCTGGATGAAACAATTGCCGTTGACTCTCTGTAACCCTCTGAAAGATAAACAGAGCTCTGTGCTTTGATTCGGATAGAGCTGTGGCCTCTAGCTCCACTTCTTAGAAGCTGGACACATCACTTCTTCTATCTGAGCCTCAGTTTCCTCAACTGAAAAGGAGACACTCCTTTCCATGGTGGTTATGAGAACTGGGGATTATGCACCGCACATAGATCCTAATTTGAACCAATGAATAGTAAATGAATGACTACCGTGGCTTTTCATTTTTCAGTCATCAGTAAGCTTCCCTAGGGTCCAGTCAAAAATTCGCAATGAACCAAATATCACCACCTGTTCCAAAACTAGCAAACAACAACAAACAGCAAACAAAAACCTCCCTAGTGACGTCAAGTAGGAAGGAAATGGCCCTGCTATCAGGAATTGAGTTAACCAAGTTCTTGCAAAAGCAGCCAATGCCTTGTCACCACTAATGCACACCAGGAGGAAGGACAAGCTCTTTGAGCATCAGCCTCTGGATGTGGATTGAAACTTGCTAAAGAAATGGCGAAGACTCATACGGCAAAGCTGAGCCCAGTGTCCCTGGAGAGAGAGAAAATTGGAGTTTTCCTGGACATGTCCTAACAGGTTTTCTTCAAAAAAGTGACACCAGGGAAACAGTTGGTTCTTTGCTGACAAGGGGACCCCAGTGAACAAGGTTTTAGGAACAACACAGTCCCACCCACCGTTCCAGCTATGAGTCAACCGGGGACTCCCAGTAAGAGAAAGTGGTCAGACTGGTTCCCCGACCTCCACAGGGCAGGCATCTTACCATATAAGGGATAACGAATGCAAGGCTAATTGGAGGAAACCAACAAATACTGAACACACTCCATGTGTCAAACATTGTGCCAGGCTCTCTTCCTTGGGCAACTTGTTGAATATTCACAATAACTCAATTAGGTAGGTAAGTAGGTAGCTATTATTTCCATTTTGCCGGGTATAGACACTAAAACTCAGAGAGGGTAAGTTAGAACTCTCCTGAAGCTGTCCAACAGATTTTCTCCAGAAAAGACCCCAAGATATAACCACTGGTACGCGAAATTTGAGTCTAGAGCTTTCTTACCTCAAAACCTCTGTTCATTCAGTTATGCCTCTCCGTCTCTAATCTGAAATGGGTTGATACAGGCTACTCCCAAATAAGTCTCTGTTCTCTGTCACTGATCCCCAGCAGACTCAGCTCAGTGATGGGTATTCTCGGTCTCCTTACCCTTTGGCATCTGGTTGGGTTTGGCCAATGGGGGGACTGGAGAGTACAAGGAGAAAGACGTTGGGACATGTGTTCTCCTGTTTCCACCCAGCCATCCTTTTCTGAGCCATGCTGCATTCCTCCAGCTGTGGGGTGTATTGGGCCACCTCTCTCCCAGAGATCCAGAGCCCAAGTCCTACCTCTTGCCCCCTCCATCTGGGGCAGTAAGAGCTTCCTGATGTTGACAGCTCCTGAGTGCCTCACCATTCCTAGTGGATTCCCTTCATGGTACCCATGCGTCGTAAATACTCTCTTCACAACACTATATTCAACTAAACCCTTTTGAGCGTGCCATGAGTTTCCTGCTAAGATTCTAATGATATATATTGAGTTAAAAACGATTGTATATTTAATCCCACCATAGTTTAGGTTCTTAAATTGGTCTTTGGGTATCTAGTAAATAGTATCAACTTGCATCTTATGGAAATGAATCAGCTGAAATTGAAGTGAACACATTTTGTTTGGATACGATGAGCTCGCTGAAGGGACAATAAACTCCCCACATGTTATTGGCAAGCTCTGTGGTGAATGAAGCTTCCCAGTCACACTTGGAATGTGATGTTTTTTTCATGAGGCCATGCTACAAAGATGAAATCCAAAGAATATGAAAACACACTTGACAGATCCTGCCAAGAAGTTCTCTAGAATGTATGCAAAATGGAGCTAAAAAGTATTTGTAACTCTGTCACAGAAAGTGGAGTTTCAGTCGGGAAAACTTCACTGAAACCACTTGAGCTCTCCTGTCACTGGCTTTTGGAAATGATGACTGAGTCATTTGAAAATGAAGTGAGAAACGTTTCAGCCTTAATGACCTTTCTGGAGTTTTCACAGGGCTCCCACACAACAGTAGTATGTCCAGGAAACACATAAACAGGCCAGATGGGGGGCTTGCAGTCATGCCTCAGTGGGTCTGCAGAGGAAGGCAGAGCCTGAGCTCTGTTCACCTTATGAAAATGAAGTTGAGATTTTAGCTCAGAAGTATGCCCCTCTCCCTACCAAGAAGAAGTGCACCAAGGAAACAATTGCTAAATTGCTTTTCTTCTCCTAAAAATTCCTACACAATCGTCTCATTCTCTGCCCCAACCCACACCTAAACACTGAACTTATGGATAGCTACAGACATGACACACAGAAGCTGTTTGTCCTCAGCAAAGTCTGAGGGGACAGTTCTGTGTCTGGGGCGGGGGGGTCTTTGGTCTTATCGCTTTGGGCATGATTGCAAAGACGGTATTTCGACTTTTATGCATTCTCTCCTGAAGAACATTTTCTAGGAGAATATGTTTGCTCTTCTAAATCCACCTATGAATCATCCAGTATCTGTCTTCCCTCTCCTCCCCTCCCCCCAACCCCTACAAAGTTTTCCTGCATGGACTTTACACCCACAGTAGAGTACACGGTAGGTACTCACATATTTGCATGCATAAATGCAAGCACTTCATTAATCGATTTATATGTTTAGTTGGTGACAACTTTTGTGTGGGGTAAGGAATAGGGCTACAGTAAGCATGACCAAGTTTTAATTGCCCTGAACATTGGAGGTATTCTTTTTCACCCATCTGCTAGCTAGCTGTGTGGCTTCAGGCAAGTTAACACAACACCTCTGGCTTTCCCCCTCCATACACCAGGGACATGAACTCTTGTTTCACTGATTGTTGTGGTGATTAAATACTATAATCTTTGTGAGGGGCCTAGCACAGTGATGGCCTCGTGAAGGAGGTTTCCTAAAATCCAACCTATGCCATTCTTTCTGGACTGATACCAGGGACACATCATGTAAACAGAGCAAAGCATGGAGGGGATTAAGGGAGATCCCCACTTTGGAGGAAATGTGGATTTAGTGGACAATCAAATTGTACCCTACTCAAAGCTTTGCTGATGTTTTATCTTGTGCCGAGGCAACCTGCTTCAGGTTTCCCAAGAAGGCAGATAGTATTATCAGGCAGCATGCCAATATCTGGTTACTAAGAATATTTCAAATGACAGATTTTATATTTAATACGATCTTTCCATCTCTGAATCTTCTTCTAGCTCTCTAGCAGATGCCACTTGGTGGTCCCTGATAGTTTAAGTCACTAACCCCACGTGCACTTCCAACATTTTATTTATTCATCATTGTATTGCAATTATTATTTAGAAGTGCCTTCCGTGTGCCGGGCACAGTGCTAGGAGCTGAGGTTATAGTAATGAATAAGACATGGTCCCTCAGTGAAAGGAGTTCACATTCCAACCAGGAAGACAGATTCATGAATAAATTCTACAGTGTTCTCATGATGACGGGATATAGGCGATGTTGAAACCAGGGCCAGGATAGAGTGAGGCTACATGGAAGGAGGCACTCGCTGTCAGGGTAATGGGGCATGCAGAGTCAGTGCTTGTACCACCCTGAGGATGGAAGCTTGCTGAAAGTTTGCACCCAAGCCACCTCATTTGCACCTTCATCCTGGCCCTGGATAAAACACAGAGGAGAAAGATGAAACACTTCTCCATGGATTCCAGGAAGTTTCCTGGAGCAGATGACTTTGAACTCAAGCCTCTTAAAAGGGAATGAGCTAGCCAAGCAGAGAAAGGTGGGGAAGGATCGGAGAGCATCCTTGGCAAACGATCAGCAAATGCACACCTGTAGAGGTGAGAGAGAGAGCACAGCTTCTGGACACACCTTCCATAGACTGATACAGCCTGATTACTGCAGGGGGGGGGGTATGGGGAGAGGGGTGGCAGGACAGGGGCTGACCAGGAATGCGTCCAGGACCAGTTCACAGAACTCAGGAGAGTCGCAGGCTGTATATTTAGGAAGACTGAATAACTTATCATTGAAGCAGGACACTTTTGATGGTGAACAAAGGTGCTGTCTATACTTGTGAGCGCAGCAAAATCAAAGTGGGATATGTCTGTGTGCAGCACATCTACATTCCCCGGCAAGCCGACACCTCCTGACTCTGTCCCCAAGGGGTGCTGTCCCGCTCCCCCACATGTTGGGCACACACCACTCCTCTTTTGTATCTAGGGCAGACCTGGGAGAAACAGAAGAAATCAGACAAATGGCTTGTGACTAGGAATCTAGTGAACCTCCTTCATAAATGCAAGTTCTAGAACTATGTTGAGGACAGTATCACACTTTGTATGTAAAGACCATGTGGCCAGCTTGGCAAAGATCTTTCTTTCTTTCTTTTTTTTTTAAACAAATCTGCACTTTCTTTTCTTTTGTTTTTTTTTTGTTTTGTTTTGTTTTTTGTTTTCATTTATTTATTTTATTTTAAATTTTTTTATTTATTTATGATAGTCACAGAGAGAGAGAGAGAGAGAGAGGCAGAGACACAGGCAGAGGGAGAAGCAGGCTCCATGCACCGGGAGCCCGACGTGGGATTCAATCCCGGGTCTCCAGGATCGCGCCCTGGGCCAAAGGCAGGCGCTAAACCACTGCGCCACCCAGGGATCCCTGTTTTTTGTTTTTAAATCTGCACTTTCAAACATGATGGTGTTGAGTTTTGACTTTCTTTTTTTTTTTTAAGATTTTATTTATTTATTCATGAGAGACACAGAAAGAGAGAGAAGTAAAGACACAGGCAGAGAGAGAAGCAGGCCCCATGCAGGGAGCCCGATATGGGACTCGATCCTGGGACCCCAGGACCACACCCTGGGCCAAAGGCAGGCACCAAACCGCTGAGCCACCCAGGGATCCCAGAGTTTTGACTTTCAAGTGGGAAAAGGATTGTAGTATTTCTGTATATAGTTAGTGAATAGGCCAGAAATTTTAAAAGCTTATCCCACCAGGCATGATGCCAGCCTATCAGCTCACAACCCTATTACCCTCCAAGGGGTTCCAGAGATTTCTGAACAAGCTCTGCTGATTCATGGCTGCTGAATGCAATGAGATTCCAGATACAAGTGAGGTTTTGATGTACCGACTGGAAGAAAATTATTCTGAAAGAGAATAGAGAATACTCATTTTTTAAATGATATTTAATGCAAATTAGGTCTTTGGGGAACATTATCCCTCACCTTCATAGCATTGTGATATAGATATGATTTTTGTTTATTTCATTTTTTATTACCATATATAGAAAAGTGGAGAGAAAAGTATAATAAACACCTATATGTATATCACCCGGATTTTTAAGATTTTTTTTAAAGCTTATATTTATTTATTTGAGAGAGAGAGAGAGAGAGAGAGAGAGAGAGAGAAGGAGAGAAAGCATGACTGGAAGGAAGGGAAGAGGGAAAAGCAGGCTCCTCACTGAATAGGGAACCCGAAGCTGGGATCACTGTCAGGACCCTGAGATCATGACCAGAGCCAAAGGCAGAGACTTAACCTACTGAGCCCCTATTACCTGGATTTAAATAGCAATAACATTTCACCACATTTTAGTTCATATGTGTATGCACATGGGCACATATGTGTACACACGCACACACACACAAACACACACAATTTCCAGAGTAAAGCATAGATACCAGGATATTTCTCCCTTACATACTTTGTTATGAAATTCTAAATGTAAGAGCAATTTCCTTCAAATAATAATACTTAATAAAACTAACAACTGAAAAAAATCAACAGTAACTCTCTAACATCATCTACTATAATTTTTTATGTACAAATTTTCCCCATTGCATTCCAACTTTTCCCAGACATACCTTCAAGCTTGTACCAATCCAGGACCACGCATCGCATTTAGTTATTATCCCCCTTCCTTTAGCTTTTTTTAAAAATCCAGAATGGTCCCCATTCCCTGGGCCCATTGAAGATGCCAGGCCAGTTGTTATATAGAATGCCCACTTTTTTTTTTTTGAATGCCCACTTTCTGGGCTTATTCTCTTACTGTGTTGTTTCCTCATAAAGTCTATTCTTTGTGTTTCTAGTAAGCTGAAGTTGCATCTACAGGTTTACTTACATTCTAGCTAAAAGTTTGTGGCAGGAAAACATCATAGGTGAGTCCCTTTACTTTATATTAGATCATTAAGGAGCACATTTTACCTGATTTATCATAAAGGATATTAATGATAATGATATCAATTAAATTGACCCATTTAGAGAGGAGAATTCTAAAGTTAGGGAGACTGGTAATGTGCCTAACATCATGATCATGCGATTAGTTTTTTTTTAATAATAAAATTATTTTTTATTGGTGTTCAATTTGCCAACATACAGAATAACACCCAGTGCTCATCCCGTCAAGTGTCCCCCTCAGTGCCCATCACCCATTCACCCCCACCCCCCGCCCTCCTCCCCTTCCACCACCCCTAGTTCTTTTCCCAGAGTTAGGAGTCTTTATGTTCTGTCTCCCTTTCTGATATTAGTAAGAGACTGAGGTGGAATTCGAGGTGTTGCCTGACAATGCAAGTTGGGGGAGGGAGCAGGGGAGGCTGGTAGGCGGATTCTCAAAATATCCTAAGTGGATCACTGGAAGTATACAATGGGACATAGAGGCTAGACTGTAAGAAACGCTTATGGAAAGAGAACTGTCCTCAAGGGCAGTGGGTGGGAATAAGGCTATGAGTTGTGACCAACTCAACATAGCAGCTGACAAAAGCTTAGTGGGAGACTTTCTTTTAAAAGCTTGTATTACAGTCAATTAGGCATGAGAAATAGAGTAAACTTTTTAATGCTCTCTTACAAACAGATTTGTGTTACAATATTTGAGAGAAGGCAGTCAGAGACTTGTGTAAGGCATCATTCTCAATGAGCTTATCTGGCACATAATAGGCAGTTAATAGCCATTTGTCCAGTGAATGAACCTATTTGTGTCAGGTGCTGATAATTCGTTCTGCTTCAGTCCTGACAGCTAATCAATCCCAAGGGCCACGGGCGCTAGCTCCTCAGTATCTCTTGATTCCATGTGCTCTTCTGCATCATGACTCCCAACAGCGTTAGGACAAGGCACCATCTCTGCTGCAGATACTGCAACAACCTCCCGATTGGTCTATTCTCTTCCACCCTCACCCCTTTCCAACCCGTCCACCACGTTGCTGCCAGAATAATTTTGACACTGCAAGTTGGGTTTAAAATAAGGCTTAAACCCCCTCGGTTGTTTACACTTAGGAGAAGGTTCCAGAGTCTTGTCTTACCTGACAAGGCTCTGCATGGTCTGTATCCCATCGTCTTCTTCTGTGCCTTTTTGTTACATTGCTCTGACTCCTACTTGTCTTTGCTTCTTCCCTGAATGCGTCCATCTCTCTCCTGCTTCTGAGCTTTCCGTGTGCTGTTCCTTTCGTCTGCTATCCTCTGCTTGATAGCACAGATGTCCTATTTCACCTTGGATAGCACTTTCTTAAGGGAGCTTTCTTGGGTTCTCAGATTGGGTTAGATCCTCCTATTAGAGTCCTCATTTAATGCCTTGCTTTTAATTGGTAGGTCTAATCAAGTTTGTGATTAAATTACAGCTCATATAATCGTATATGTTTGTACATATCGCTTTCTAACAGGCTGTTAATTTCCAAGCTATAAGAAACCACCTAGAACCCCCAGCACTCCACGTAGATCTAGCACTAAGTAAGTGCTTAATAAAAAATAACTGAATGAATGAATGAATGAATGAACTTATTTCGTAGTTCTAGTCACACATCATTTTCTACGACTGGTTAGTGGTTTTGGTCCTCAGTCCTCCATAGGGTTTCAGCTTTCCAAACCCTCCTTGATCAATCAGGATTCTGCAACATTAAGGTCTTGGGTGCCCTGAGATTTGGGCTCTACACTTAGCTTTGGAGCAGTGCATTCCTCCTTCATGCATGTCATCTACAAGGTGGTTGTGCCTCAGTAAAGGATAGAGCAAGGGCCAGGAAAGCCCAAAGGTGATAACTCTCCCAATTTGGTGTAGGGGAAGTAGGCACAGTAGAAGAGACTTCCTAAATAAGCAGCCTCCTGACCTAGTTTGTAGAATTGTTCATGAGTTGGCCAGAGGAATAAGGATAAGGGGGATGGGCATTCTAGGCAGATGGAACAGCATATGCAAGGGCATTGAGAAAGCAGATAATATGGCACTTTCAGAGCATTGCAAGTAGCTTAGTGTGACTGAAGTATGAGCGATGGGACCAGAAGCTAGGGAGGTAAGCGAGGTGTGAATCACAAAAGATCTTCTAGCCATATAGAGGAGCTTAAACTTGATGCAAAATATAATGGAAAGCCAGTGAAAGACATACAGCAAGGAGTGAAATGAATAGATATAAATTTTTAAGCGATTGCACAAACTATGTCTCAAGCAAAGAAGAAAGGCACACACTCCAGATTCAATTTGGTAAGTGTATTGAATTGGATTTGATAATTCTTGACTTTGTCAGGACATGTGTTTTTGTGCTTCTTTTTCTACTTGCCAAATCAAACATGCCTATAGCACTGTGTAGAAGTAGCATAATCTGCTACTTAACCCTTTCCTTCTCTAGAGCAGGGAAGTCTGAATTAATGCATTGCCTGATTGCTTACATATGGGGCAGGGCCCCCCTTAAGCTGTCCCAGATAGTTGGGTTCTGCTGCTGGTTTTATAGTTTTTATTTATTTAACCAGAGCTAGAAACATGGAAAACAACAGACTCTGAGCACGTGGATGGGTTTCCTTGCAGGAGTCTGAGCTGGCAGTTATTTTAATTAGCAACACATTTTATAAGGGCAGAATCAGAAATGGAAACATGTCAAGGCCTCTTTAGCTATTAAGTTTGGCAGACTCACATGAGTGTGCCTGGGCATGGTAATCAGCTCCTGACTACCCTCCATCTCTCCCAAGGGAGCCACAGGAACATACGGAGCTCTCCCTGTGCGTAGAGCACCCCCTTGGGTGTCGGAGGACTTAACAGTGTCACACACCAAATGCTGAGGACACAGGAGTCCTCTTGGAGCTAGTCCTGGGAAATAAAGTCTTCTCAATGTAGGCCTAAGGTCATTCCTCTTTTATCTACCTCCAGGCCAATTTCTCTGTTCTATTCCCTTTCAAGGATCAGTCCTCCTAGACATGCATCCCGATTTAGTAAGTTTATCTCTGTAAAATCTACTTTGCATTTGAAAAATGATTTCTTCCTTTTATTTGCCACAGTGGTTTCCCAGAATCCTGGGGATTATATATATTATATATAATATATATAATTTATAATAATTTATAAATATTTATAAATTCATACATATTTTTAAAATCTAAAATATTATACATTATTAATTAAATATTATTAATTAGTATAATAATATATAATATAATGTTAATATTATTAATAAAAATATATTATACATTATATTTATACATTATTACAAATAATGTATAAAATATATTAATAATTATATATTTTAAATTATATTTATATATTTAAAATAATATAACATATATAAAATATATATTTATATTATATATATATTTAGAAAGGGGATTATATACATAATCCTCCTTCTAATAATTACTGGCACCTAGGTATACTGTTCTAATATGAAGCTCTCCTCAGCGAATGAAGCCGACGGGGTACCATCTCTATTCCCTCATCCATTCACTGAAGAGTCACTAAATTTCTTCCTGCTCAGGCATTTGCTAAATGTGGGAGATAAGAAGAAACAGGTCTGTGATTTTGGAAAATCTCAACTTAATTGGGGAAACAGACCCATGGACTAGTTTAAAACAAAATGGTAAGGGTGGTGCTAGGCACATACACAAGGTTCTTTGGTTTGCAAGTGATGGACACCAATCTGAAGCAGCTTAATAAAGATAGAGAATTTGTAGACAGGGGGAACATATTGTGTTAAATTCGGAGTCACATTTTGGGAACAACCAGCCCCCTGGGATGGGCTGGAAGACTTTGGAGCCTCTCTCATGCTCTCATTCCTTGTGTCTCCTTTATTCTTCTCTTCCTGCTGACTGCCTTTCACCACCTCATTCAAGCTCCTAATATTTCATTATCCGAATGCAAACAAATATCCCCGACTGAAATTAATCTCTTAGTCACAATTCAAAAATTTCAGGGCAGAGAATCTGACTGGATTAGGCAGCTATCCCTGGTCTGATCAGATGAGGCCAAGTGGTGACCTGTCTGCCACAACCGATAAGTGGCAGTTATTTCACACAACTACAAATCGATACTCTGAAACTCAACACGTGCAATCTCTAATTTGCTCTCAAGAGGAACAAAAATCATTTCCCTACTCGGTGTTGCTTTTCTTTCCAATAAGTCATTAAAGTCAATAGATATCTTTAATGTGATTGGCTGGCTTAGTCACATGTCTTTGAGGGACACAAAGACTCAATGGGAGTCAGTTTTAAAGTTTTCAAACAGAAATTGATGAGGGAGGGGAAAGAGGAAAGAAACACTTTTATCCTAAATACACAATGCACTGAAATTTCTAAAATATATTTGATAAAACACTGTTTTGCACTATGTTCAGTTTTTACGCCAAAGATGCCAAGATTGTGGCTCATCCAATGAGGACAGCTAAGCACCAACTGACAGAAGCTCATAAAAAGAATTGTTTGGTTTAGAATATACTGGAATCTTACTCATAATTTCTAGATTCAAACAAGCTCTTGTTCTGCCCCTCAAACACCTCCTGAAAGCTATAGGAGCTTTTCAAGGCCATCGACCTGAACCCCTAAATTATTTTTTTTTAAGATTTTATTTATTTATTTATTTATTTATTTATTTATTTATTTATTTATTCATAGAGACACAGAGAGAGAGAGAGAGGCAGAGACACAGGCAGAGGGAGAAGCAGGCTCCATGCAGGGAGCCCGACATGGGACTTGATCCCAGGTCTCCAGGATCACACCCCGGGCTGCATGCGGCGCTAAACCACTGCGCCACTGGGGCTGCCCCCCTAAATTATTATTATAAAAAACAAAATCTCTTCCGTCCATGGTCCAACAACACCGAAATTATGAAGACCTGTCTCAATGCCTCTAGAATTTAAGAATTAAAAGCACTTGCTAATTTATTTTGGAGCAAATTGGGTCAAGACAAAAGAGAACAATCTTGACTTTTGGGCACGTGGTCTCCAGTTTAGGATCTGCTGCTTTGGTATTTTAAAAAAAAATACTTTGTAAAATACACAACTACTTTTGCCTTGAGAAGCTGGCACCTGCAGTCAAGGGCTGCAGACAGAAAACCCAAGTCTTCCCAGGAGGTGGCTGCAATAAACAGCAGAGTTGGTATTGGCCACATAGTTCACTGAAGCATTAGGTGGAGTCTATCTTCACTCCCTGTCAAACATTCATCCTACCAGCAGTTGTTCCTAAGGAGTCCTACCTCTGAGCCTCTGTGGAGAATCCAAGGATGGGCAAAGCATGGTTTGCTAACCACACATCATTTCCATCTTAAAAGGAGGGACAGATAAGAACCCACATAGCTAAACAGCAGGGTAGAGTGTACTAAATGAGGTACAAGTCACTAAGAACTTTGGAAGAGAATGTAGTACGTAAGGTCCCTGGCTCTGAAAAATGGAAAAACTGAAGTTTTGAAGGTTTGTCATCTTCTGACTATGTGACCCTGCTCAAGTGTTTACTATCATTTAACTTCAGTATTCTCACCCACAAATTGAGGATTATAAGAATATTCACCTCATAGAGTTGTGGCACATATCATAAAGTTGGCAAAGATTGGAAAATAGTGTATTATTGTCATATAGCAGAAATGTCATTTATTCTAGGCCTGAAGGATGCTTTCTATATTGGAAAAATAATGGAAATGATGTACTATCCTGTATCATACATGTCAGTAACACACAACTTAGAAAATATTGTAAGTGTTAAGAAAGAAAAACAAATTCCAGAGTTCCCATTTCTGGAGATGAATACCATGGCAGTTTTGGTGAACTGCTACCTGGTCTTTTTTCTTCTCATAGATTGTCACATGTAACAAACAAATCATACAGTCAAATTTCCTACATTTTATTTTATTTTTTATTTATTAATTTTTTAATTTCCTACATTTTAGAGGCAACTAAACTAGTTATTTCCTTTATAATTTTCCAATATTTTTTATTTTGGAAGGCCTCCTCCAATCTAAAACTTAGATACTTTGTTTTAATTTATACTGCATTATAATACCCTCAGCTAGGGCTTCTTCAACTCCCTTTTACAACTCAGTGATAACAGGACAAGATAAAGTAATAAATTACAAATGAAGTAAGCTTTTCTAAAAAAAAAAAAAAAAGGAAAAGATCTATATTCAAAAGCATGAAAAGAAGTTGCTCGCTCATTAAGCCCATTTCTGTGTACACACTATGTACTGTTGTGCTTGGCTCTGAGGATCCCGAGGCTGCATTAAACCTTGCTTTGTCCCAAGGAGAAATGCTCTTTCAAAGAACTTAATCTGACCAAAGGCAGCTAGAAATTCTTATTAAACTGTATGCCAATGGGAAAAGAAAGGAAACCAGTGTATATGGGGCTTCTACCCTGCACGACATTGTACCCTTTCCCTCTCCTGGCAGCCCTGAGAGGCGGGGACGGTTAGCCCACTGCACACGTGAAGAGATGAGGGCAGAGAGGAGACGTGACTTGCTCTTAGTACCAGAGTAGGTGAACTAGACCTGGACCCAGCTGGCTTCAGGGGTGCAGTCACACAGGACCTGCTGCTCAGAAAGGCTCCAGCTGGCACCATCTTGAAATGATCATTTAAAATCCTCTTTTATTATGATTTTTATGCATAACTCATCTTGTAATAATTTGATGTCTGAATTTGAGTTCATAAGTCAAGCTTGATAGGATGGTGATGCACATTCTGGGAACTTCAAGCCCCAACTCAATGTATGCTCTCCTCTCCCACCATCCCTCTGCCTGCCAGCATGGGTTCTAGGCTTCTCGCTCCCTGACACTGGCTCTCAGCTGCCCAGCCTTTCCCTCTCACTGGGCCTTCCACCCAAGACAGCGGCTGGGCCTTGTTGGCAGAAAAAGGCCTGCCTTCTGTTCTTGCCCTCTACCCCAGGTAGGCCTGTGGGCATGAGGATGGTTACTGTCAGGCACCCAGCCTATAGCATCTCCTCATGGGCCAATGCAGTGGCGGTTCTTGCCGTGGGCTGGCAACACCATATCACGTCCAGCAGGCAACTCAGTGGGGACCCCTTACTCACTGCTGTTGGGTTCCTGATAGTGTCTCTGCACAGGGGTTGTAGTGCCTGCAGGGTTGCCCACCAGCCATCAGGTCTATGGTCCTATGAGGAGAGGAGACTGACTTTCCCAGCTGGCGTCACATTTTCTCTTTCCATGGGCTCTGCCAATTATGTAATGGGCCTGCCAGGAATCCAGACCAGAATGACCTCAGAGCCTTTGTTTCCTATGGTGTCCCACAAGGTTGGGGATCCTGCGAAGCAGAGGGTGAGTGTGAGGTCAGAGGGCTCCAGCCAGCTGCACGCCAGAGGTCCAGATAGGAACTTGGCAGCCTTGCTGCAGTGCCTCTGGGAGTCTGCACCAGCTGCTGGGGACAACATCCACCATTCTTCCTGGCCAAGTGGCAGCTTTGATCATGCCTGTGTTGTCTCCCTCCTTCCCTCTCTCCCCGTGGGGCAACCCCTTTCATTTCACTGCACAGAAGCAACTCTCTGTATCTACACAGTGCCTCGGAGAAATCATGCCAGTGGTGACGGGTGGGTGGGGTTGGGTGGGGACAGACCTGACTGGTCTTGGAAAGGCACACATGCACAGGAGGAAGGAACTGAACCAGGAAAGAGGTGACGGAAATGGAGATAAGGGGGAGAATGTTCTGGGTTGCACAGAGCGGAGTGTTTTCCCAGAATGTGGAACATTCAGTGCTAAAGGATGACAGTCCAGGAGAGATGTGGATGGCTGGTCCCCCGAGGGTCAGATCATAAAAGCAGTGACAGCCTAACAGTGGCGGTCGTTTACGGTGGTGGAAAGAGCCAGAGCTCTTTCCCCTCCGTGATCAGCTCTCATTCTGACAAGAACCGTGGGAAGAAGGCAGACATGGGCACCCTCCCATTTCAGTTATGAAGAAACTCAGAGATGACGAATGACTTCCCCCCAATCAAATACTTAATAAGTACTGGAACAAGACTGCAAATCCCTTATCAGTTCACAAAACAGAAATAATGGAGCCTGGTAACCGATTTCATGTGCAATAGAAGAAAGAGAGAAGAGAGAAGAGACAGGCTTTTGAGTTGACTGAAAGCCAGCTGCTTCATTGAAAAGAAATTGGGAAACTAAGAGGAAAGGATCACATGGGTTGGAGTCTATCATGCTCTGAATCCGCCGAGTGACGCAGAGGTCCTTAGTAGGCCAACGTCTTGAACATGCTTAGCCAAAATCATGTTTGCCTAATCAGCCGATCTGTCTCGGATACCGCAGAGCTCTGAGACACACCTTGGCCATGGCTTTCTGCTTCTACTCAGGAAATATTCTGGGTCACCTTCTTGACAAGATAAGCACAAGAACTGGCAGTAAATGACTGTGACTGTACAGGTGACAGGAAGTCAGAAGCACTCAGCTAATTCTCTGCCGGGACCTGAGTGTGGGAAGCGCAGAAGTCCAGAAGCGAGGGGAGAAGAGATGTTGGGATGCTATCTTCAGGATTTTTTTTTCATTTGCATCCCCCCCACCCCGCTTTATCATTACCCATTTCATTTTCAGTTAATTTTGTTTCTCTGACAATCGATTTCCAGGAACCACCCTACATTCAGAGAATGCAAAGCCCCAGTCCTGCCACTGAGAAGCTCATGTGTCCATCACTGGGGTGCACAGCCTATATAGCCAGTGCAGTAATACAGGTCTGTCCCTGTTTAGGGGGTGGGGGGAGAGTCTCCAGTAGAAGTCATGCAAGTGGAGCCTTGAAGAATGAGGATAAAGAAATTCCAGGTAGAAAGGGATAGAAAAGTGCAACTCACTTCCTTCTTCATTTATTCAGCTAAGAGTTATTTGGCATCCATGGTGTGCCTGGCCCTCTCTTAAGTGACTTGTCTCCAGATACATGGCTCAGAGGCTGTGCTCAAGCCTTTCTGACTCCAAATTACCTATATTGAGACTCCTCCAGAGAGTACATGACCTTCGGGCAAAAGGCAGGGCCTTTAGGTTGGGTCCAAAGATCAATTCCCCTATAGTCCTCTGCTGCAGGCTTATCTCCAGGTAGGCCCTAGGTATGCAGGTAGAGAATTTAGGAAAAGAGTACAATATGCACAGGAGCTCCCACTCCCGAAGTACTTTTCACAATTCCCAACCCTGGGCTACATCAGTCACATTTTAAACTCATTCTAACATTCCTCCTGATGCCAAAATGGAAACTCAGAAAGGTTATTAAACACTTTACCCAAGGCCACACAGCCAATAAGTCAGAGTCCAGTGTCTTTCTGACTCACATTCTATGTCCTTTTTTTTTTTTCTAAGATTGTATTTATTTATTCATGAGAGACACACAGAGAGAGGCAGAAACACAGGCAGAGGGAGAAGCAGGCTCCCTGAGGGGAGTCTCATGCAGGACTCGATCCCAGGACTCCAAGATCACTCCCAAGCCAAAGGCAGACAGACGCTCAACCACTCAGCCACCCAGGCGCCCCACATTCTATGTCCTTACCCCAGCACTGAACTGCCCCTAAAGCATGTAACTGGTATGTGCCCATTTAACTGTGAAATTCTCAATCCATCATATCTTACATTCCACCAATTGCTCTACTTTTACCATTATCGTTACTCCTTCTTCTACTATAAGAATTAATAATTAGCAAGTGGGAATTTGCGTGACAATATTTCACCACAAAACTACAATGGGGCTTTTCTAGGTTTTTCCAACATGGAACTGCTAGATGCAGTTAACAGGGAGAGCTTTAAGACCTCTCCGCCTCCTGAAGTGTTGAGTCCCTGAAAACTCCGGAGTAAGGCTCAGAATTAATCTTGTTGAGTTTCACTGGTGACCAACATTTTTTGCAATCTCCCCCCCACCCCCCATCTCCGCTACTCTCCCAGCTTGTTTGTTTGTGTTTTGTTTTTACTTGTTTGTTTGTTTTACTGTGCATTGCTTTAATTCCCCCAAAATGCCAGTAGAGGTTAGCAAAGTTGCGCAAGACCTCACATTATCAATCTAGGCTATTCAAAGCATATGCTAGTACTGACTGTTTTGTGGATATTATTCCTCTTGGTTACAATTTATGACAACCAAACAGAGCCTTTGCTACAAACAAACTTGCAATTACAAATTAAAAAAAGAAAAGTATCTGGGCAACACAGAGAGAAAGGCTATATCTCTGAAGTTGACTCTTGGTTTTTGGAAGGAGAAGTGGGGCGGGGGGTGGGGGGGCGGGGAGGAGAGACGATTATGCCTCCTAAATCCAGAGATTCCATCCAGAGAGCAGCCCAGCCTCACTTCTGTGGCCGAGAACTTCGACTCCAGCTTCCATCTGGTTTCCATAAGGCAAGGCGACTTGGCGAATGGCTGGCCACGTAACCGGAGCACGTGCACATCCTGACCACGAACGAGCACCAGTAAAAGGAGCCAAAGAGAATGAAGAAATTTCCCCCAGTCCCTCTGTACGGGCTAGGGCAGGAAAAGTTGCTTTCGAGAGAAATCGAGTGCTCTTCCACCCTGCTGGGTAGGTTCACAAAGAACTAACCACTTCAACTGAATCAAAAATGCCCAAACCTAATGGTGAGGTGGGACCAAGTATTCTAGAAATGTCAAGTAAATGTTTTAACGCCACGGATGCAATTAATTCTAGGCAGCGTGCGCACGCACAGGAAGCAGGATCTAAGAGAAAGAGCCTGCACTTGGATCCAAAAGGATATGACTATTCTGTTACTAACACTGTGGAGCCTTGAACAGATTACTTAGACAGCCGGAAAAGTATGCAGGGTATCCTTCATTTATGAGATTTCTTATTGACGATGTATATAAAACATCTTGTACCCAGTGCGTGCTTAATAAATGGTTAATTCATTGAGGCTGAGGTGATGCTTTCCTCCAACACTTGTAAGCGTCAAAACATGCTTACACGCTTTATGAAAAGGGTATGTCTAGCCTGAGGATACTGCACATATGTTGCCACCATCGATCTTTTTATTAACACACCTTTGTTGTTTTTAATTCATACAATTCACAGGGCTTTTGTTCGAAGAATTGTGGAAAATGCAGCTTGAAAGGCATCTGCAGTTCCCCCACTGCACAGATGAAGGCACCGAGGATGTCACAGCAGAAAAAAAGGCCAGATGGTCTCCGATCCAGATAGCAGGTCGGTAGTAGGTCCCAGCATCCTGACCCTCTCTATTCCCCTTGATCTCCTAGATCTTTCCAAGGCCACAGTAATTTCAGTTGTCCCTCTAAAAGACTCACCAGGGATCCCTGGATGGCGCAGCGGTTTGGCGCCCGCCTTTGGCCCAGGGCGCGATCCTGGAGACCCGGGATCGAATCCCACATCGGGCTCCCGGTGCTTGGAGCCTGCTTCTCCCTCTGCCTATGTCTCTGCCTCTCTCTCTCTCTCTCTGTATGACTATCATAAATAAATTTTTAAAAAAATTAAAAAAAAAAAAAAGACTCACCATAAAATTACATAGGTGGGAGAGGTCTGAAAAGTTCCTAAAGCACTATTTCTAGCGGTGAGGTAGTCTGGACAATGGCCCCCAAAGAGGTCTTGTCTCTGGAACCAGTGAATGTTAACCTGGATTTAAAAAAAAAAAAAAAAAAAAAAAAAAAAAGCAGGGGAGGAGAGGTCTTTGCACATGTGGGTAAATTAAAAGGATCTTAAGTCAGGGAGATTATTCTGAGTCATCCAAGTGGACCTGACATAATCACAACAGTCCTTACCATAGGGAAGCAAGAGGAGTCAGGGTTGGAGAGAGGGCCATGTGGTGGTGGAAGCAGTAAGTGGGGGGATGCATCCAGAAGATGGAGGAAGAGGCCCCAAGCCAAGGAATGCACACGGCATCTCGAACCTGGAAAGGCCAAGCAAACAGACACTTCTCTAGATCCTCTGAAAGGAACCAGTCCGATCGACGCCTTGGCTTTAGCCCCATGAAACTGATTTTGAACTCATTGTCTCCAGAACTGTCAGAGAATAAATGTGTGTTGTTAGGAGTCACTCTATTGATGGTAATTTGTTACAGCAGCAATACGGAAACTAATACAACATGCAACATATCAAAACCATTGACAATCAAAGTATCCAACAACTACTACAACCAAATTATAGTAGAATACAATGTAGCCTTTTTAAAAAGTGTTGACTCATCTTTATTGAAATAGGAAAATGTGTAAATTATAACTTTAAATTTAAAAAAGCAGTTTATCATGCCACATACAGAATATGACACCATTTGAAAAGGAAAAGAAAATAAGACTGGAAGTATGTGTTCCAAGTTGTTTACAGTGATGATCACTGACGGTAGAATTTTTCTATGTTCTCAATGTACTTTTCTGTATTCTCCAAATACGATGAGTAAATGTGTTAATTTTATAATTAGAAAAAGAGATTCTGGGCAGCCTGGGTGGCTCAGTGGTTTGGTGCCGCCTTCAGCCCAGGGTGTGATCCTGGAGTCCCAGGATCAAGTCCCACATCAGGCTTCCCTGCATGGAGCCTGCTTCTCCCTCTGCCTGTGTCTCTGCCTCTCTCTCTCTCTCTCTCTGTGTCTCTCATGAATAAATAAATAAAATCTTTAAAAAAAAAAAAAGAGAGAGAGAGAGAATTGGTTTAAAAATAAAAAAAGAAAAAGATTCTTTAAAAAAAAAACAAATCTATTTTTCCCTGATTCTTTCATTTCATAAAATAAGAAACATATGTAAAGCAGAAGGGTTGCTGACACCCACCCACCCCCTTTTTTTTTAAATCTAGGATAACATTCACTGGTTCCAGGGACAGCTAGACCAAAGTTCTCAATTCAGAATTTGGAAGCTTACCCCTAATGTATAAAAGGCATAAGAAGCCCACCTTGAATCATCCCTATGAAAGCTCATAGAAATGACACATCATGGCTTCTCTGCTTTCGATTCTCCTCTACAGATTGTCCTTTCATAATTAGGAAGAGTTAATAAGCGCTTTCTCCCTTCAACAAGTCATGAAGAGAGCTGGAGAGCATAATTACACACGGCATTTTGCAGACTTGCACAGAATCCCCCAGTGTAGATGCTACACCAAAGGATTTCACTGAAATGTAAAGAGACAGATATTCTAGGCCACTCTGATATTCTCACAAGCCAAGAGATTTCAGGGGTTGCCAGTTCTCTAACTACTCATTTCTACTCCGCTCTTAGGAGTTCTCTGACTCTTCTTGCTTCTTCTCATCTCTCTTTCCTCAGAGCACAGGATATTCCTTAAGGAATTATCCCTGGGTCTTTCTTGCTATTAATATGCTTTCTGTCCTGTCTAATTCAATCTGGAATATTCCCGAGTTTCTACCAACTGCCAAAGACTGTATAGAGTTATCTATCTGGGGTTGCAAAGATTAATCAGAGTCCCTGCCTTCAACTCACTTCCAATCTGGTGGCAGAGATAAACACATGCAAAAGAAGTAAATCCCATATAGGGAAGGTTAATATTAAAGACTGCCAGGGGTTTAAGCAGCACCAAGGAAAGATCGAGACTGAATGTGATTCCAATAGGAAAGGAATGATTTCGCCAAGGGGGCACCTGGTGTTTATTTGCCTCTTGGCTCTGGGTTCCATTCTTCGCCCTTGTTCCTGCTCTGTACTCTATCACAGGAGGGCTGATTCCTGAAAAATACATTTCCCAGGCTCCTTTGCCAACTAGCTAGCTTCACTCAGTGGGAGGTTCAGGCAGGAGGCCAAGTATTTGTGTGTCTCTCTATGCTTTAGTTGACATCTCTGGCTATAGCTGAATCTCAGTGATGCCTCAACTCCCACGGGATGGCCCCAGCTCCTGGTCTCCGGGACCACCCCCTCCTTCTGCTGTCCCTCCAGCCCTGGCCATAGCAGTGCTAGCAGCTTCTCCTAATGCCTCGCCATCCTCTGTTGGCCTTTTCAGCTCTTCCAACAGGTCTTCAACTAGTTCCCCAGGTTAAATACTTTGCCTTTAACTACCAGCTGTGGTCTCTGTCTTATAGATTGGACACTCAGAAGGAGTTGAAGAGCTAGGAGTTTCTCAATAGGCAAAGTGAAAATAAATAAATAAATAAATAAAATAAAATAACAAAAACCCTTCTAGGTAGAGATGACAGCATGGCCATGGTTCCAAGTGGAGAAAAGTGACCAGGGCAATGGAGCTGTGTCTTGGAAGTCACTGGGGAATATCTTGGAGAATATGATTGGCAGTCTAGGGAGAATGAGAGCACAAAGGCCTCTTGAGTTCACAAATTGAGGAATATGAATTTTACTCCATGTACTGGAGAGTTGTAGAGGTGTTGAGCACAGTAAGGTAACCAGACTCATTCTTTAGGAAGTTCAACCTGTAAATGCACAACCTGTTTGTGCAAACAGCAAAGAGAAGGTACATTTGAGCAGAGCCAATTTAATTTGGCAAAAAGAGGGGCACCTGGGTGGTTCAGTCTGTTAAGCACCCAACACTTGGTTTCAGGTCAGGTCATGATCTCATGGGTTGTGAGACTGAGCCCCTTGTCAGGCTCTGCACTCAGCAGGGAATCTTCTCAGGAGTTCTCTCCTGCCTCTCAGCCTGACTCACACGAGGTTGCTCTCTCTCTCTCTCTAAAATAAATAAACCTTTTAAAAAATAAAACAATTTGGCAAAAAGAAAGGGAAATCTTAGGGGTATCTGGGAAATGATGAGCCCAAGTGATTGAGTGGCCATCCCAGTGACCAGGAGAAAACTGCCGAGGTGAGCTTGATCTGCACTGACACGACAGGAAAAGCACTTATTTGAAAAATGTGGGCTTGAAATTCATGGTAGAGATACCTCCGGGAGAAATTTTTTTCGAAAAGATTTATTCCCTTTGGGTGGAGGCACTGTGGGGGTAGTACAGAGTACAGAGATTTGGAATGAGGCTTTGCTTTTTTTTTTTTTTTTTTTAAGTAAACTCTACCCTGAGAGTGGGGCTTGAACTCATGACCCCAAGATCAAGAGTCACCCACTCTACTGACTGAGCCAGCTGGGCACCCCCAGGGGGAAATTATTTTAAAAGGCATTCTCACCCATTGATGAATCAGTTTGTTGGACTGAAGGAAACACTTAGAACATTTGTGTTAACAAGAAGCAATCACCTTGATTAAATTAATGTACAGTAATTTTTCATGTTGCTATTTTATTAATGACAAATTCATAAGAAAATGGTGTTTCTAACACACAGCAACTATATTATTAACTTGTTTTTATTAGTGTTACAGGTAGAATTTTTTTTTTACAGATAGAATTTTTAAAAATGTTTTCATGACTTATATTTTAAATACTTGAATGAAATCATCAGCATTTAGCGATGATAAAAAGAAGGAAGCCTGGGCTGCTGGGCAGATTAGTCAGTCAAGCATCTGAATCTACATTTCAGCTCAGGTCATGGTCACACAGTTGTAAGTTCAAGCCCCGGTTTGGGTTCCACACTGGGTATGGAGCCTACTTTAAAAAAGAGAGTGAGAGAGACAGAGAGAGAGAGAGAAGGAAGCTTAGTTGATCTTTTCCTTAAAGGTGGCAGGAGTTTTATGCTCTTCATGTGTCCCAGACCAGCACAAAGGGTGCAGAAATTATTAGCTGCTGTGTACGTGTGTGTATTCTTCTAACTTTTTCATTTGTCTTTCTAGACTCTGGGAATGTCTAGAAAATGCATAACAATGCATTTTGGAAATGCATAAACAATTTCCAAATGTCATGTCATTATATGAGTAAGCACTCTAATTAGAAATTAAGTGACAATAATTTGCTTTATTAAAAAGTTAGCTTTTTAAAAAAGGAATGATTTATTTCCCTATAATACCACTTGAATATGATGCAAAAACCAAAGAACTAATTTTTTTATAGTTGTCAAAATCAGTGTACTTGAAACCCAAACTCCCATCTAGTAATGTGACTTTGTTCATATGATTTTGGGGTCCTGAGTAACTCCCGGGTGAATCCATTTGTTCCAAAGTTTGTCGGTGCTTTAGGAGAACTACTGCCTGAACAATGTACATTTTGCAGCTACAAGGTGCCACTGGGATCTTTAATTCTATTTTATGGAGGAGTAAACTGAGACCTACAGGAAGCTAAATAAATTGCTTGAAATGTCACGACTAGTCACAAGAGCCCAGCCATATCCCTATCCAACATTCTTGCCATCATCATGACACAGGCTTCTGGTCTTCTAGCACTGGGGACACCTCTGGTCCCACTCTGCATGAAACCAGGGCTTGCTGCTTGATCTGGGGCAGGGAGCCTCCCAGAGCCATCAGATGTCCTGCCTCTGGTGATGGGTAGGCATCAGAGCAGAACAAAGTCACTCAAGCTTCACCTGCGGGGGATGCAGGTTTTATTAACCTTGTCACACACTCACACCTCTGGCTGCACGGCTGCAGCTTTCTGCATACAGCCCATCCCACTCCAGTGGGTCCTCCTCCCAGGGCCATGTCTAATAGCAGCAGACTTTGGATGGTTCTGACCGCCTTTCTGGTGCAAATATAATGGCTTTATGTTTAAGCACACATACATGCCACAGGACAGTGAACAGAGATTCCGACTTGTGACAAAGTCAGGCATGTGCTGTCAAACATAGCAGGATGGGTGTGAATTATTAATAGCACCCCTCCCTATGGACCCAGGACCACTTCCTTTCATAGAAGTTCTTTCCTACAGGTTGTTGTACAGCTTCAAAATTCCAGAACTGTCTCTAAACACAGTAACCAGTCTGCTTTCTTTTCCCAAACCACTCTTTCAGGAGGATCTCTGTGTTTCACCTCTATGACATGTGAGGGTCTAAAGGCAGCAGAATGGCCTTTTTTTTCTGTGTTTCTGCTTACAAGAGATGTGAATCAGGGCAGCCAGGTGGCTCAGCGGTTTAGCGCCGCCTTCAGCCCAGGACGAGATCCTGGGGACCCATGATCAAGTCTCAGGTCAGGTTCCAGCATGGAGCCTGCTTCTCCCTCTGCTTGTGTCTCTGCCTCTCTCTCTCTCTGTGTCTCTCATGAATAAATAAATACAATCTTAAAAAAAAAGAGATGTGAATCTCTCCCCTATTCTCAGGGGTCTGGCTGTAACATAAACCACATATAACCTGCCTGAAACTTTCTTCTGCTACGGGAGACAGAAGAGAATCGATGTGTTATTGGATCAGCTTAGATGCTCAAGATGCTGAATTGTCCCCTGAAACCCCAAATTCATATGTTGAAGTCCTAACCCCCAGGACCTAAGAATGTAACTATATTTGGAGATAGGGTCTTTAAAGAGATAATTAAGGTTAAATGAGGTCATGAGGGTAGGGTCTTAATCCAATATGACCAGTGTCCCTATAGGAAGAGGGGGAGACACCAGGGATGCATACACATAGAGAACAAGTCATACAAGGAAGAGAGAGAATGCAGCCACCTGCAAGCCAAGGAGAGAGGCCTCAGGAGAAACCAAACTTGTCAAACTTTGATCTTAGACTTCTAGCCTCCAGAGCTGTGAGAAAATCAATTTCCGTTGTTTAAGCCACCCAGTCTGTGGTGTTTGGGTATGGTAATCCTAGAAAACTCATGCATAGGGTGATCCAGAAAGTAATATGGATCATGACCTTGATTATAAAACTCAGCACCCAAAGGGTGCAAGAAGCTTTGTGCTTTATGTCACTTGACATGAACAAATCTGACCAATTTCCCTGTGGAAGAAGCACAAGCCAAGGTAATCAATCTCACAAGCAACAGGAAGGAAGAATGGTGGCCTCACAGCAAGGTGGATTTCATTTTGGCAGCTGTGGAACAGAGTCATATTTCATGGAGCTCAGTCATATTTCATGGAGCAACCCATATCCAAGATTATCTTGCCCAAGAAAATGTCTGTCCTATCAAATATCCTTAGTCTATACCTTATAGTCCTGGCATATGTAAGAAGAGCTCATTAATTCAAACTTCCTACTTACTTGAATTTTGTGACAAAAATTAGACTAAAGTTTCTCTTTATGCAAAGTATGTGATTTAATGAAGAAATCAATCCATCAACTTCAAGGAAATGGTATATTTACTTAGATTGGCTGGCTTCAAGAACCTTAGAAATATGCATCTGCATGTAAATAATGATTGTACTGAAGTCTGGGGTGTTCATCTCTCTTCCCAGAGCAGCTCCCTGCCTTTCTCTCCTACCCTAGAGAGTGATTCTTAACCCGTGTACTCACTTTGTACGTTGATCTAGAAAAATTAGAAAGATGAATGAAAATCTAATGAACCTACAGGCACAAGAGGACAGGATCAGTATGATTTATTACACTTAAACATCTCCAAATTCAGCAGAAGTACCTAATACATAGCAAGTACTCCCTACATGTCATTTCCATTCCCTTTTCCCAATTAATCTAAACAGTAAGTTTTACTACAGTGATTGATATTGGTGCTGAAGGATCATAAAAGTTCATGAATTATAAAGCTGAAGTGAAATTAGAGACCATCCACTCTGGCTCCTTTAGGCTAAGATGGAGAAACTCCAAGACAGATGAAGTGACTTCTTCATGTTCATTCACCCACCAGTGAACACCTGCTGTGTGGCAAGCTTTGGGCTGATCAAGGAGTTGGTTGTTGACAAAGTCAGGAGTGGGTCACAGGGTGTTGGACCTTGAGCTTCTTCCACCCCAAACCCCAGAGCTGCCCCTGAACCAGTTTTGTTTCAGAAACCATGTGATCTCAGGCATATCTTGCCACCTCTGCCCACAAGTATTTAGGGCTGATTCTCCTTTCTTAAATGTGGTAAAAGAAGATACAGAAAACAAATCCCTAAATGCTGACAGGATTATACACAGAGAAAGGAAGAAAAACGTCTTCAAATGCTCCTCTGGGTGTTTGGGAATGCCTGACTGGCTCTCAATGACACTCGACTTGGAGCAGCATGAGGCAGGGTGGAGCTGTAGGTGACAGGGCCATTGGGAGGCTGTTCACAGAAGGGATTCTGTGATGGGGGTTGTACTGAGCAAGCATGGAGGTGGAGGTGGGGAGGTTGGGAGCAAACTGAGAATGACTCCAAGTTCAGAGACAGAAGGGAGTGCTGCTCTAGGTAGAGGGAATAGGACCAGTGCATATGCCCGGGAGCATCTGTTCAATGTGGAATCTGAAAAGGCTTTAAAAAGTAGAAAGTAGGATGCAAAAATGTGTCATTATTAATAACTTGTAATCCTCCTGTCTAAGAATTTATGTAAATAGGCTATTTTCAGCCTGATTCATTTTTCTTGTAACCTGGCTTCCTCAAGCCTCTCAGAGTGCCTTGAATGCAAACGCAACAACTTTGTTGAACAAGTCAATATTTACCCTTTTATGTGCTTTCTAATTTCAGCTTCGTCATCCAGCTAATATTTTAGCAGGGCCTCGAAACTGGCCATAGGGAAGCCTGAGATGCTTCCTGGGCCTGGCCTGTGAACGGACCAAACATAATATTATATCTGCTAGGCTCACAAATAGTGAGCTCAGTTTACTAGTCCAATTTTTTTTAAAGTGATAGTGATAAATTTATTTAGAAGAACATTTATGAAATCCAAGTAGCAGCAGCAGCGCATGTATGCACATGTAAACACAAATACAAGCATGCACACGTACACACACATATACACACACATACACAGAGTCTTCCCATCTGTTTCATACTTTGGAATATGAGACCTAAAAATTGTCTATCTTGTATAGAGTCCCAGGAACATTTTAAAAGGAAGAAAAATATCAGCTGATAAGGAGATACTTCAACTTTCTCATGGTTATTATTAAAAACTAAATCATGTTTCTTGGCCTATGATAGAATATCTGGTACCAGACTTGTTCTCCTCATATACACCTAAAACTAAGAACAAATTGTCAAAAAATTCAATTAAAAATAGTATTTACAATAATATCACAAACACAAAAGTCTTAGAAATAAATTGATGGAAGATGTACAAGACCTCTACATTAAAAACTAAACAAATGTATGTTTATGGATCAGATAACTCAATATTGTTAATGTGCCCACCTCATACAAATTAATCCATAGATTTAGTGCAATCCTAACCAAATTTCTAGAAGACAAGATGATTCTAATACTTATATGTAAATGCAAAGGGCCAGGAATAGCAAAAACAGTATTTAAAAAAAAGAACAAAGATTAGGTGAGGTACACCATTTAATGCAAAGATTTACCGCAAACTTCATTAAGCAAGACACCATTCTTTTGGCTAAAAATATAGTTATAGATCAATAAAGATGAAAGATATAAACCCACACATATCTGGCCAACTGATATTTGAAAAATGCAGCAACATAGTTTAATGGGAAAGGGGAATCCTTTCGAAATAGGCTTCTGAAACAGCTGAACCTTCAGGTGCCAAAACACACAGACACACACACACACACACACCACCAGAATCTCAGCTCCTGTTTCATGCCACACACAAATCTAATCTAAAATGAGCCACAGACGTAAACATAAAAAGTTAAATTATAAAAATTCTACAAAAACACATAGTACAGAATCTTTATAGCCTTTGGGTGGGCAAAGATTTCTTAAATAAGATACAATAAGCATGCACTGTAAAGGAAAAAGGAAGTGATAAATCTAGCTTCATCAAAACTAAAATATTCTGCTCTTCAAAAGACAGTTAAGAAACTGAAAATGTAAGCCACTGACCAGAAGAAACTATTCACAATACAGACATATGACAAGGGACTAGAATATAAATGCTCTCTCAACTCAATAAGAAGAGAAAAAAAAATAAACCAAAAAAAAATGCGCAACAAGTTTAAATAGATACTTGATAAAAGAAGATATTTCAACTGGCCCAGGAGTACATGAAAAGATAGTAAACATCTTTGCTCATCATGCAAATACAAGAATAACTAGAATTAAAAGACCGACAATACCAAGTGTTGACAAGGATGAGGAGTGGGAGACTCATACATTGTTATGGATGGCAAAATGGTGCAACCACTTGGGTAAACCACTTTGTGGTTTCTTCTAAAGTTAATCATACACTTAGCACAGTACTCAATTACTTCAATCATAGATATTTGCTCAAAAGTAATGAAAATGTATATTCACGAAAAGATTTTGTGTGAATATTCAAAGCAACTTTATCCACAGGAGCTCAAAAGTGGAAATAATCCAAATGTCCACCAACTGGTGAGTAGATAATTGAAGTGTTGCATAGTCAAATGATGGAATACTACTCAACAATAATAAGGAATTAACTGCAGATACACACAACAACATGAATGAATCTAAAACGTTACGCTGAGTGAAAGAAGCCAAATATGAAAAAGTAGATCCAATATGATTCCAAGTATATGAAGTCCTTGATCATGCAAAACTAGCTAATAGCGCTAGAAATGAGATAAGTGTTTGAGGCAAAAGTTATGGGGGGTTGCAGGGAAGAGAATCAAGCACAAAGGGCCATGAGAGAAGTTTCTGGAGTGATGGAAATGTTCTCTATCATACTGAAGTGGTAGTTACTCTTGTGTATACATTTGTCAAAACTCATCAAAGTATCCACTTAAAATGTAAGAACTGTATTGTATGTCAATTACTCTAGAAGAAATTTGAAAATATAAAAATCATAAACAGAAACATGCACAGCACTGTTTAGAAAGGCATTTCACTAAAAAAAAAAAAAAAAAAAAAAAAAAAAGAAAGGCATTTCACTGTTTGGTTGATCGTCTTAATCCTTACCACCACCTTGTGAAGTAAGCATGCTACAGGCTTCTCTTGTGAAAAAGTTACTAAATTATATAGTCTGTTCATGAGCTAGTATCTCTCTGAGCATAGGATTTATCCCAAAACATCTTGGAGGAATGAGAGGAACACCACACTCCCCCACTTACACCAATTATGAAAGCTGCTTAGGATGGAACACCACCTAGATTTTCGGGGGGGGGGGAGTGTGCTCATAATAACAATGGCCATATTGATTTATTATTTAATTATAAGGTCCCGATATGTGCCAGACATTGTGGCAAGCTCTGAGCAAGCAATTCTCAAAACAGTCCCGGGAAGCAGGTATTATGATCTCCATTCACACATGAGGACTTCTTCTTATTCCCTTCCATCTCTCTCTTCCTGGGTCTTGCATTCCTCCTGCAGCCCTGGACTTGACACTATCCATTCCTTGCTTCTGCTTGGATCTGCTGGGTCTACCCAGGCTTTGCCTCAACTCTCTGTCATCAACCTGCCCACATTCCCTGCAGCTGGCTCAGATGAGAAGGACAAGAAGAAGTTTCTGTTCTGATTAAAAACAACAACAACAATAATAAAACAAACAAAAAACCTCAGTGACATAGGCCCCAGGCCTGTCCACTGAATCCCCTCCTGACTGGACCTTAAAGAAGGCAAATCTGACCATATCATGTACTTTTTTTTTTTTTTTTCATGTATTCACTAGAGACACACACACACAGAGGCAGAGACACAGGCAGAGGGAGAAGCAAGCTCCATGCAGGGAGCCCAATACAGGACTCAATCCTAGGACCCCGAGATCATGCCCTGAACCTAAGGCAGACGTTCAACCACTGAGCCACCCAGGCGTCCCCTATCTCATGCTCTTGATTAAAATCTCCTTCATTTTTCCTCAAGATAAGATCCCTAGCATGACCTGCAAAGTCCCACAGGACACAGTTTATAGCAACCTGTCTAATTTCTTCTCTCTCCATTCTGTACCTCCACCTGCCACAACCAGCCCCTACATGTGTCCTCTACTTTCCGGCCAGTACCCACCAGCACTTCCCAAATGTGATGCACTCCCTCTTGCCCCAGGGACTTTGTATATCCTCTTTCTATTTCCTGGAATTCTGGTCTCCCACATCTTCTAATGCCTTTAATGTTCATCTCTTTTATTCTTCATGAGTCAGTTTAGCCATCACTTGGAAAATGATCTCTGATTCCCTGGGGCTATTCAGGATCCATCTTGCCTGCATCCCTGGATCTGTAAGTTTCTATTATAGGCCTGATTACCATCAGTTGGCCTTATTTTTTTCTTTTCCACTAGACTGTGAGCACTAGGAGAGTGCATTTGCACTCTAGGTAGAGGGAGTAGGACCAGTGCATTTGCACTCCTGAATGCCCAGCACCTACCAGGGAGCCTAGCGTATAAGGGGCACTCAGTGAGCACTTGCAGAATGGTTACATGAAAAGAAATCAGGAATGATGAGTGATAACTACATACCTTTAAAGGAGGTTGTAGGCCCTGGAGTAGATATCCCTTAAAGGAAAGGAAATGAAAGGGAGAATTTCAGCAATACATTTTCTGTGAGATTTCCCAAAGGATCCCAGCAAATGGGGCCAACAGCAAGCCAAGACCACCAGACCACCCTGGAAAAGCAAAACCTTCTACTCAGAACTGTGTGGGAACCCCTTCCACCCACATTGTGCCTTCAGCCCACTCAGTCTGGAAATGGAGTGTCACATATTTTGGTCTGTGCTATGCACTGGCCTACTCCAAAGTTGAAGAGAATGGCATTCTCTACGCACAAAGAATGCACCCAGACCCGCTGATTAGGAATGCATTTTGAAACCAAAAAGTTTGGGAAGAGTTAAGCAGCCTGGAAGCTTTTAGAAATCTTTAGCAAATGGGATTCAGCACAAAGACCTCCCAGGACGTAGAACTTGTCCCAGACAGGAATCAAAGCTGTCCCAGATCTGGTAAAGATTTCTAGGGGCTTAAGTAATTACCAAAGATCTATTTGCGGCAGGTCCCCAAGGTGGATACTAAGACTCCTAGGGTCTGCTCTCATACGAGACCTACAAATGCAGGCTTCTTTGCGCCAGCAGATGGGCAAGTTTTGACAAATATAGGTTGGGTTGAAAGAGTACCACTGGATCCTTGAGATACAGTTGAATAGAAAGACTGCAAAACCCATTTCTGGCCCGGTCATTATATGGATAGATCACTCGTAACTGTCTCCTACAAGCTCTATTTCTTCATCTCAAAAATGCAGACCCACTGACACAATTTCCAGGGGGCCAGCAGTCAGGACATGGATCTGACAATGAGCTGATATGACACAGCACTTGACAGGGGGACAGGGTGGTCTCTGGGATTCAACCTGGACCCTATCACTCAGGTGACTGTGAGCCTCACTTTCCGCATCTGTAAAATGGGAATAATGAGAAGACACGTAAGGGTAAATATACAGTAGAATTAGAATTTAATATAGAATCCTTGTAAGTCTTGGGACACAGTAGAATCAGTGAGTTTCAACTACCATTAATGACATGGGGCTCTCCTTGACAATCTGAGGTGCAGAGTAGCCAGGGGATGGATCAGAACACAATCTTTTCTCAAGTGGCTCCCTTCCCAACATTGTAAAAGAACTCTGTAGCTCAACTATCTGATGCCCACTAATTTGGATTTGTTTTCTGTGTCAATCGACATATATTTACCAAGATTCCTTGCCCACCCAGTGCTCAGCTCCGAGGCTACAAAGATGAAGGAGGAATGGTCCCTCCTTCATTCCGTTTTCTTAAACTCATGGATGAGTGGGAGAGCCAGATCCAAACGGATGTCCTGGCAGAACAAGATCCATCTCAGTACAGTGTGATAAGTGAAAGAAGGAGGTAGGGTTTCTGTGAGTGCACAGAACGGGGGCCACAAGTGTGTGGGAGGCTTCCTAAATGGCCGAGATTCAGGGGGAGTCACAAAAGAATGAGAGGGCTGAGTTCACCAGCTGAAGAAGGGAAGAGAAGCATGTTCAAAGCAGGAAGGCCAGCCCTGACAAAGGCCCAGCGATGTCACATTCTTTGGGAACTGTTGGAATGACCCAGAGATATGAGAGTAATTCATCTCAGCTAGAGGCCAGGGTATGAGGACTCTGATGAAACTGGAGCTTGATGTAAGTAGAAAAGATCTCAGGGAAATCCCAGGGGCTGAATTCAGGTATCTCCACCTCATCCTGCCCTTTTGAGTAGGATTCTTGTTCACTGTGGGTCCTGTCCTGTGCACTGTAGGATATTTACCAGTATCCAGGGGCCTGTACCCTCTGAGTCCCAGTAGCATAGACACCTCTCCTTCCACATTGTGATGACCAACAATGTCTCTTGACCTTGTCAAATGTCCCTCAAGGGTCAAAATCTCTTGATTGAGAACCAGCGGATTAAACTAAGGATTTTGGACTTAATGCTGGCTTAGAGGTTCCTAAAGTAAGACCAAATGTAAAATTTAATTTCAATTGTTTCAATTAGAAAGAGTACAAGACAGCCAACTTGGCTTTTGTGACCATCTAGGAAAGAGATTATAAATGACACAGAAATGCTAAAGAGGGGGTGTTCTCTAGATATAGATATAAACATAGATATATAGAGTTTATACATCTCTCTCTATATATATACTCTGTGTATAGATATATGCATATATGCTAATCATATACTAATATATACTAATGCTAGTATGTATATACATAGTATAGAGTATGTGCGATACTAATCATACACTAAGATATATAACTCCCACACACTAATTGACCCCATGGGAAAATAGAGGGAGGCTAAGAGAGAATGGGAAAATAGAGGGAGGCTAAGAGAGAATGGGGTGATGAGTCTTTACCTCTCCAAGGACAAATATGAAAACTTTTTTTTGAATTGTTCATAACCCTCCAGAAAAATTATGAACGCCACCACCTCACTTTAAAATTAATAACACAATTTCACAATCACATTAGCTCATGAAATTCACACAACAGGTGCGCAGATTTGGGCTTTATAATCCTCACCTTACTAATGGAGAACCTGAGGTTTAGAGAGTCAGTTTACCCAGAATCACACCACCCGTAGACTGTGGAGTGTGGACTCACTTCTTGAATCCAAATCCCGTTCTCTTCCCCCTCCCCCCCCCGCCCCCCCCGTATCACAAAAGATGTTTCACAACATCAGGCTTATGGTATTCCGACTTGTTGCAATCAGATTTGGGGCATTTTAATACGAATTCCCGTCTAGCTTTTCAAACAATACATCTCCAAACAGATGATCTCATAAAAATACATAGAGAAAAGAACCACAAAACGTTCTGGAAAGTTTTGTATGCCTTTTTTTTTCTTTTTCCTTTTAATTTTTGGTATGTGCTTTCTTTCTTTTCTCCCCTCTTTCTTATGGTGTTAATTAAGGATGTGCTGTCCCTTTTGTACTCAGCTCAGGCTCTTATAACTTGAGCTTGTCAGCCTTAACCGAAGTACTCATCCCAGACCCACGCTATTCCCCGGGAACTCCTCAGGTTTCTGTGAGTGTGACGCCTGGAGTCCATGTGCCACAACCAGGCCACTGAGGGGCAGAGAGAATCAAGCCCTTTGCTTAATTTGTTTGATTTGCTCTGTTGCTGACAAATTTTTCTGCTTCAGGATTAGAAACAGAAAAAAAAAAAAAAAAAAGTGTTCCTTTTTTTTTTTTTTTTTTCCTGCATGGTGCAAAGCTTACAGCTGATAAATCTGTCTAAATGTTGTTAACAGGTCAAGTGCACCTGGGGGCCAAACATGATTTCGCCAGACCCATGAAGAATGTGTGCATTTTCCCCAGTTGTGCCCACACATCATTTGTTACACTGTTTGAAAGGCTTGGCCAGTGGCTGTACTCAGCTTCACTCCCACCTCAAGTTACAGAGCTTGTTCCACTTACAGAGTTTTCCAACTATTGCAGGGGAGAAAAAAAAAAAAAAAAAAAAAACCTTTGCAAGAGGAACATCGGCATTGTTCTGTACCCTGGGAAAGACACAGAAGAGCTCCAGAATGTTAAGTGTGCAGTGGCTCTATTCTTTCCATTTAGGTTTGTTTGAGGATTGCATTAAAAGTCAGAGGGAAAAAAAGAGAAAAAAAAAGTCAGAGGGAGAATTTGGCCACTGGAGGTGAAAAGAAATCAGTATTTATCCAGAGCTTTCCATAAGCTAAGCCTTACACTAATCTTTGCCTGCTCATCTCATTAATTGTCACCACCATCCTGTGAGACATTATCCCTTTTTCCTCAAGTTCTAAAAGGAAACTCAGAGGCCCAGAGACTATAACAGACTTGCCCAAGACCACTCTGCCAAGGAAGATAGAAATAACAATATTTCTCACTCTTTCAGGTGCTTGATGAATGCTTTTGGCAAGCCCTGTACTGGGCACTGAAGACACATCTGTGAACACTGAAGACACATCTGTGAACAAAACAGATAAAGACCTCTGTCCTCGTGGAGCAACCATTCTTGATGGGGAACAGATCATGAACATGGTAAAGGTTTAAAGTATCTCGTGTGTTCAAGACAGCAAAGACCCCAGGAGTCACCGAGGCTGTTCACCAAATAGTTCCTGTGCTCTGCTTTCCGTGTGTCTGGCTCTCCCAAATGAGTGACGAGAGGCTCCACTTCTGGCTGGAGCAGCTCACTGCTAGTGTGAGACTCTCCAGGACACGCTCTGTCCCCTCGCATGGTGAGAGGCAAGGTTTCAGGGGATGATCATTCCACCAGCCTGCATCCCAGGTAAGAACTCAAGGGTCCAGTGCAGGAAAGAGGGGGACGGCTGTTTGGAGGTGAGAGGTTTAACTGCAGGTGCAAGTGGTGGACGTTTAATTAGGAATAACGCAGTAAGGGGAACTCTGAGGCCCTGCCCTGGAGTTCAAACCCAACATGCAAGCAGCCTAGAGCCTAGAGCCTACGAGTCGCGTCCCATTGTGCAAGGAGCGTGGTGGAGCACATGAACTGTGGAAGGTGACTCAGGCAGACATGGGTTCAAATCTCAGCTGTACCAGGAACCAGTTAAACAAAAAAATCTTGGCTTGGAAATACTTAATATTTGAACAGCAGTTTACTTGCCAATGCAAGTAACAGTCTTGCTTGATAGCGTTGTTGTAGGAAGGGCCAAATAACGTGGAGGATGTGAAGTCCAAGTGTTTGGTCCCGTGTTCATTGACTATCAGTGTCCCCACAGTCCCTCCGTCTCCCCAGCCCCAGTGGCCTTCTTTGGGCCTCCACTCCTGAGAATTAGAAGTTGTGTGTCGTCCGCCACAGGCTACAGACATGACTTTTTCTCCGTTGGCTGTAATTAGACTGGCTTTCCTTTTAAGAGCCTGGTTCTTGTATTCCTCACTTGGGTTTCTTTGTTTTGTTTTGTTTGTGTGCTTTTTTTTTTTTTTTTTTTTGCCTCTTTTCATTTGTCTTCAAAAAATCATTTATGTATCCGCTGTTTAACATTCCAAAGACTAAACACTGATTCTCACTTCCTATGGCAGCTGCTATAGCTCCTTCTCCTCTTCTCTTGGCTTCTCTTTCAAAAAAAAAAAAAAAGTGAAGAGCACAACTTCCTAGCTCCCCTGCAGTGGTCTCCATACTGTGCATCATCCTCTCCTCTCTTAGGACTCTGTCTGTTGATTGAAACATATAATTGGATTAAGCAGGTTTATGTCTCTGTTTCCTGTATAATTTGTGTCCTTCACCACACATCAGTAAGGGGGGGGGGGGGCGAAGGGAAGCGTCTTCCTTGTTCACAGAGAAAAATCAATTATCCTTCTTCTAAAATGAAATCATATGTATTTATTTGGTGGGAAGTCTTCAAAGAAACCAAAAGGATCCTTCTAAAATATTCAGGCCATCTTCACAAAGCCCCCCACTCCTGACCCGAGTCTGGCTTAATGTTTTATTATCTAAAAGTTTATTGGTTACCTGCTGGGCACTAGATATCAAAATATAAACAAGAAGTGGTCTCTCTCCCTAAGAAGTTCACCGTCTGAGAGAGAAGTAGACATGACTCATTACAGTACACGGTGATTCATACAGTATAAGAGTGCGGCGGTCAGAGGTGGCCCAGGGGAAGGTGTGATTAATGCAGTGGTGTTTGGGGCAGGAGTGGCGGGTCAGAGGGGACAGTGAGGTGGGGCATAAGGTTGGAGAGATCGGCCAGACCAGGTCATAAAGAGCTCCCATTTATGGGGGGAAAAGTTTAGACTTTTCTTGTTTCTCCAAGGGAAGAATGGATGAGAAGATTGTGGATATAGAGGTGGATACTGTAGTGAATCTAGATTGGTTCTAATCCCAAAAGGGAAAGAGGAGAAGATGGAATTAATTAGACTCTGTGCCGGGAAGTTAAATTACTTCAATTACTTCGTTTGAATCTCAGAATGCCCCAGCATGCACCTGCTTGGCCACAAGTTATTTGTATTCCCGTTGTATGCATGAGAAGATGAAGGTTCAGAAGCATTTGCCCTGCACCTGCCCGATGGACTGAGAGACTTGGCAAAGCTCTTCTGAGTGCTGGTTGGGAATCCAAAACGAGATGTCCTCACCGCATGGGTTTTCTTCCACTAATTTGTCCACTCCAGGGGCTTTCATGATTATGGTTTCTTAAATCTGATGGAAGCTAGATGAACCAGTGATAGCGGGAAAGATAAATACCCAGGCAACTGCACAATCGCCAAGGAAGGCAGATTTCCCAATGAAGATGTCAAGGCCTCTGAAACAGCTTTGCTGTTTGGAACTTTGAAACAATGGAACCCATTGTTTGGAACTTCAACACGGACCCACAAAAGGAGCTTAGACCCCAAAACATCACAACTGGATGAACAGCGCTTGCATAGAAAACATGTGGCCTTCACAAAGCTTTGCCTCAGGATGTGGAGAAGCACTTCTTGGGGGCCCAACGGGAGCCATCTCATCATCACCAACCAGCCCGGGCATGTTTGTCACATCTCCCTCTGACAAGAGGAGATGGATGGTGGCCCTAGGCACTCCACACAGCTCCCACTAGCAGGCTTCCTCCCTGGGGTAGGCTACCTGGAAAAGGAAATCTCCACCCTTGCTACTGTGGGGTCAATCAAGAGGAGTTGACCACTAAATTTAAGGAGTCCTTGTCTCAAGCCCACATCCTCCAAAAGGATGAGGATTTTTATTTTGCAGCAGTGTGGTGGTTTGCAGGCTTATGAAGACCTACCACCAGGTGACATTGGTCAACAGAGGGCCAATAACTGACCGGCACCTGGGTGGCTCAATGGTTGAGCATCTGCCTTCAGCTCAGGTCGTGATCCTGGGGTCCTGGGATCGAGTCCTCCATCAGGCTCCCTACAGGGAGCCTGCTTCTCCCTCTGCCTGTGTCTCTTCCTTTCTCTCTCTGTCTCTCACGAATGGATTAAAAAACAAAAAGGCCAATAACAACAGACCTTTGGGCTGTTGGGCAGGACAATGGCCACTGGAGCAAGCACCTGGTTCCCCAGAAACAAGTCCAAGCCATCGGCTCCGGATTACATGTGGGATAAGGAGCTGCCAGGCTGGCTGACAACGTGAAGAAACTCAGATATGTGGCCAAACACTTCATCTGTTTGGAGGGTAGGCTTCCAAGAAGGGAGGACGTAGCTCGAGGTAGGATGTGAGGGGTTGGGGGGTGGGGAGGGTGGCCTGTCGATCCTCCTCAGGTCAGCCTCAATCAGGCCCAGTTTTATCAGATGGGATGCAGCTCCACCTCTTTGTCTTGTTTCCTTGAAATGTACTGCCCAAGATTAGCAATTCTTGCTTCCATCATGTTGCGACACAACTGATTCTTTGGCTCAAGTTTTGAAAAGCAGGCGTTCCGTGGGTTGCCTGGCACACTCGGGGCCCCTGCAGACCCCTAAAAACCCTTCAGGACAGATGAAGCAGATAATACCAATGACCTCTCATCTGACAAGTGAGGCCTCTGACAAGGGGACAGCTTTTCCCAGCCCATGGGGGAGACCACCTGCCCAATCTGCTCAATTTTCTCCCAGAATGTCCTGCGGGATTGAACAGCGTGGCCCTGGTTCTCGCTGCCACACGCTTGCTCGCCGCAGTGTTAAATCCAAATGACTCTCTCCTCTCTCAAAGTGCTGTAGGGCAATAGTTTCATCATGCAGAGGAACTCCATCAAATTTAGATTTTATTTATAAGATGAAAGGTCCCCTTTGTGTGCAGGCAAAATGGGAATAGGCTACAAGTCAAGACCATCTTCCTGAACCCTTATTATTTTATTTATTTTTCTTTTTTTGGTCTATCTCAGCGCAATGCTGTGTGTCTAAAAAGATCCAAAGAGTCATCACTATTATTGCTATATTTGTTGTTATAATTCTTCTGATTGCTTGCTTGCTTGATTGGTGGTAGTGCTGATTGTCTCGGGCTCACTCTCAAGCTCTCCATTCCTCATTGAAGCGTTCGTTTTTTCTGACTTCTTTACCCAGACCTTATAATGACAAGAGATTGACCATCTACTTGGCCCTGCTCTGCCTCCCTCCCCTCCCTGATCGTTTTTCCTCACTATGGAAGTCAGAAAGTCACACACACGCAGGCTTTATCCATTTCCTATGGTTGTAAAACTTCATGGCTCTAGAATTTCTATCTAACTATAAAATGCTCTGATTCAAAATTCTCTGTGCCTCTCTGTCAGTGCCAAGCAGCATTTCTGCTATCAGATAATTTAGGACAAAAATAATATCTGCACACATTATTCCTTTTCCCTCTACATTCAAAATGAAGACAGCTGTATTGGGTCCCTAAGAGGCCCTCATTGCTGGAGGGACCATAAAGTGGGGCTGCTCACAGCCAACTCTTCTGCCCTTCATCACAATGGCCTTGGGAGTTGAGGGTTGCCCCAGGGCAGGCTCCTCCATCTTTACAGATCCCCCGACTGTCAGAAACCTAAGGAAACTTCCCTAGCACCACCCTCAGTGGTGGTACCAATGAGTTCTAGTGATGTCTGTGCTGTTGTGTCTCAATTTGTTTAATACGATACTTCTGAGCTGGTTTTGCTTGTAAAATACAGCACATTCGTCAGTAAGTCTGACTTTAAAATCTCATTAAGAATTCTATGGTGAATGATGTATATACAACTGATGGTCTGTCCTTGGGGCCTATTTGACTTAACATGGTTTTTCCTGTGGCTATTTCATAATATTTTTGATTTGTGAAGAGAGTTTGGGGAATTCTTCTGTGTACATATTGCCATTGTTCTCTTTTGACAATAAAATCAATATGATGTCAAAGAGTCAGAAAATAGGATTTATAATCCTATTTGCCTCTTGGCAAAGTAAATGAAAGAATATTTGTTGTGATTTCTTCATCAGTATAATTTCGGTGGGAAATGGATTGGTTTGAAATAGATTGTTAAAAAAAAAAAAAAGAAATAGATTGTTAAATTATTTACTCAAGAAATACAGCCGGTGATAACAATGAAGACTCTAGTCTAATTTCAATCTGATAAGGAAGCCTGAGCAGATACCCAGTTTGTTTGCAGGGCTATCTTTCTCCTTTTCATTCTACAAGTTAAAAAGAACAGAGGGCGTAGTAGGGTCAGGACTTCACCCAGGACGCACGGGAGGTTGACAGCTGGGCTGCAGTGAGAAGTGAGACCTGCGGACTCCCCGGGCAGAACGTGTCCACCCTTTCTGGGGCTCCTTCCTAGCTCAGGACCATTCTCTTTTCCTATTCCATGCCGGGCACCACTAAACCCTTTCTCTTGCATTGTACTAAATGGCTGATGAGGGAGGCTCAAAGTAACATAGAGAACCATAGTTTCACATCCCTGTGTACACATATTTTTGCCATGTCCTCGTGGGAACTGGATCTTTTAAAGTACGGTATGAGAGAGCAAATCTGCTCAGTTGAAGAGCAACGTGGTACACTAAGAAGAGTTCGGGTTTTGAAATCAGACCACTTTGGGTTTTTAACCTGATTCTATCTATCTCTAACCAGTCGAACGGTCTTGACCACATCACAGAGCCTCTCCGAGTGTGGTATCTGGACCATGGAGATGTCCCATGTACATGTTGCGACAGCCTGTGCCAGGCAAGATAGCAGACAGATCATATCTGAACATTCAGAATACAGAAGTGGCTACAAAAGTTCCCAAATGTGGGGGTGTTTTAAGGTAAAAAATATTCACATGCTACTCCAATATCCCATGGGTACATGCAATCTGTAATATTGGTTCAATCTACAGATAGTTCTTGGGACATGTATACATTTCTCAAATCTTGTCCTAACTCTGCAGGTAAACCTACCCTGCCTTCCACGACAATAATCCCCCTTTTGGCTCTCAGGATAATCCCCATCTGGCAAATACCTGATTAGTCAAGACCCATATCACATATTTGCACTTTCTGTAAAGACATGCCAAATACAGGATATGTAGTATCAGAAAATATAATTTTCTATACAAAAAAATATATTATCTTCTATTATAATAGAAGAATAAAAGGACACTTTTAATAGATGAGGAAATCCATTTTCTTAGAAATTATAAATTTAGAAAAGGTATTTATCTTTTAGTTGTTAAGAAAGTAAAGTTAACAAAATAAGCTTTTTATCAGTCTATTACTTAAATGTATCTTTTGAAATGTAAAAACTGTACTGTTTTTGTATATTCTTTTTCTAAGACTTTCAGATTAACTTCCACTAATTTTTTTTAATAATTTTTTTAAGATTTATTTATTTATTTATTTATTTATTTATTTATTTATTTATGATAGACACAGAGAGAGAGAGAGAGGCAGAGACACAGGCAGAGGGAGAAGCAGGCTCCATACACCAGGAGCCCGATGTGGGATTCGATCCCGGGTCTCCAGGATCATGCCCTGGGCCAAAGGCAGGCGCCAAACCACTGAGCCACCCAGGGATCCCAACTTCCACTAATTTTTGTAACATTCTCATCAGGAAAGACAAAGACAATTGTAACTGGATCTACTCAGATGAGGCATAAAAAAACAAGTTATGTTTGTTTGACTGGCCTAGAGAGTCAACAATAGCTAGAACACTCTGAAGCAGGCAATACGCAGGCACATCATGATTCCTCTGCCCTTTGGCCCTTCACCATCCACAATCATGAAGAGGACTGGAGGTCACAGTGGTATCATCCTTCAGTCCAGGATCTGACCCAAAACAAGGGTCCTATGAAATAAGTCTGATGAAAGTCTCCAGTAACCTAACTGGGTTCCTCTCTGCCACCACTTTTTGTGTGGACCCAACCCTTCCCCCCAAATCTTCATAGACATCAGGGTTTAATTTCAAGGTTTCTAGTCACTACTTCATTGTTTTTCTAGAGTCAACCATATGAAGCTCCATCCAATTTCCTTGTCACTTCTAAGTTATACCAAGTGAGTCTTTACTGCTGAATGACAATTATATTAAATGGAAACAGTCTGTACATACAATGATTTGATGTGAATAAATAGGCCACTTTCCCTGATGTTGTGGGTCTCTGGGTATGCTAATGTCTTTGGGACAGGAAAGGTGTATTGAATGAATGTGCTTGCCCATGTGAATTCCCATGTCAAGACCCATACTGCCTAACGCCAGTTCTCAGAGAGAATTCTCCACTGCCAATCTCAAATTGCATATTGTTAATGCATGCCATTAAGATTAATCTTTGCTTTAGCTGTCAGTTCTTATTTACAGACCCTAATTTTCTTTGCTGCAGTTAACTCTAGCTATGAAATCTTCCCTGATTCTGAGGCCCTTGTGCCACCTTAAATTCACTAGCCTTAATTTGAGGATGGAATGTGTATGGAGGGGATTAAGACCCATCTGAATTCACATTCAGTTAATACAGATGAAACCTCCCTATCTTGTAGATTCTTCAAAAGAGTAGTAATATGGTGCTCCCCAAGTTTTATCACACAAAAAAATTACCATGTTCTCGGTCAAACTTGGATGACCCAAGGGAAGGAAACTACCACTTATAGAATACCTACCATAGATGAACATCGTGTGTGCCCACAACTTTATATACATTAACTCATTAACAACAACCCTATGAAGAAGTTTTCTCCAAATTACAAATAAGGAACATAAATCTTAGAGAGATAAAGTAACTTCCCCAAGTCAAAAAGCTTTTTAAGCATAGTGGTTAATATTTTCTTAAAAAGTAGGGTTGGCATATCAGTTCTACCAGTGCTTTTGTCACTAGAACACACAGAACTAGAAATTAAGAGCCTCCAATTTCACTTTCCCAATTAATTAATGCTAATAAGAATTATGTTCTATGAGTTAACATTATTTAGCACATAATGCAAAATAGTTGTATCTCAGATTTAGATCATATCTAATTCCAAAGGATGTAAAAAGAATTAGGGAACTGATTTATAGGGATCCACATACTTTTTCTTGTCTCAGGACTGATTCTTCATGCACCGCATAGGTCACTCCCACCAAAAAGCTTATTGTGGGTAAGAACTTTCAATAGGATACCCCAGGATCTATTATACTAATTCTATTTTCTAAAGAACCTGTGGCTCCATACACTTAGTGCAAAGAGACATTCCTAAGGTTGAGTCCTAAGGAAATCCACAGGTGACCACTTAACTGTCAGTCACAAATATGACTCCTCCTCCTTCTCCTCCTCATGGGGAACAGCAGTTTGTTTGTTCTTCGCACAGTTTGCACGGGACTGGAGTGACTGATAGCAGAGCTGTCTCTTTTGAAGCCACGGATAGGTAGAGTTAAAGACACCAAAACAAACTCAAACTCTGTTCTTGCAGGGTATAGTGATATGGTTAGTGCTTGTGGGAAAGAATCAAAGAAACACATTAAAAAGGGAAGAAGACATAGCAGCCTCACCAGATAAACTTCTTGAAGAAACCAAATCCAACCTCTGCTTAAAAAGGTAAGGCTGAGCACACATGTTTACCCACATCCCCTCCTTCCCAAAAGTCTACTTCAATGCCATGAGGCACTATAACGTGTTATTATTGTTTGTTCATCTGACTGCCTGTTTGTTTGCTTTAAAACATAAATACACAGGGCCAAAGATGACAGAGGAGCTAGAGCAAGAACCTGTGGGAAGGTGGAAAGTAACTGGATGACTAGTCATAGATGAGCAGAACCCTAACTTGAAGAAAGATGTAACTTCAAAACAATGAGAATAAAGAGGATCCTACAGATTTGCAGAGAAGAAATACAGCTTTCATTCAAAAGTTTAAAGGTGAGACTGGCATCATAGTTCCTAACACAAATCTCAGAACCGAAACAAAATTGAGCAATGCCTTCAGAATTCCAAGGAGTATTATTTCCCACCCAGAAGACTGTGCCCAACTAAGCTATTAATTAAATGTGATGGGAATAAAGCCATTTTCAGACACACAGGTTTTAAAAAATATTTTCTCCTTGTATCTCTTCTTGGGAAACTGCTAGTGGATGTACTCCATGAAAACAAGGGAGCACAGCAAAGAGAAGAAGCCAGGAGATCTGGAAAATAGAGAATCTACCATAAATAACGATGTATCCATACGATTCTCCAGGATGGTAGTGAGGAGACGCTGCTAGAAAACTCCTGTGCAGTAGCCCCAGAGAGTAACTAGTTTCAGGCTGGTTCTCCAGAAGTAGACTCTGAGGAGTTTGGCAGGGAGAATTATTTATTAGAGCTTGGTGTTTCTCAGAATATGGGAAGAAAGGAGAGGGAAGAGGCAGGATTGAGTAGATGGAGAAATTACATTGTGATGCAGCTAAAATGACACCTCAGCCAGTCCCTCCAGGAGCTCTGCAACATTACAGCGCATTGGAGTTGTCTCCCAGTGGGCTGAAGTGACTTTTACACCCCCTCCGTTATCAATCATTGGATACAGGCCACTCTTGGGAAGGGCAGCTCTCTGCAGGTCAGGTAGGAGAAGAGGGGGCCGACAGCAACTTACACAGAAAAGATCCCCCCTTGAAGGGGCTTCTGGGCAACATACCTCCATGTCCACCATACTGTTCCAGGCTGGAGCCCATTAAAAGAATTAAAAAAAAAAAAAAAAAAGAATACAGAAGAAAGTTCTTCAAGGAGATGAAATTAATAAGATACCTAATATGTTTCAAAGTTACGCAACTGGCAATAAACATAGGGATGAACTGATGAGTGCACAGAAATCTAAGCAAGGAACAAAAGCAACATTAACTCCAAAGGCAATGAAATATTGTGTGAGAAAAGGAATCATACAGTACTGCACGCCCAGCTACACAAGTCATCTACACACGGTCACACCGTGAGATTGAGAGAATGGGGAGATGAGCAATGCGGATAGGGGTAAATCCTCAGCTACTCTAGTGGGAAATCAATATTAGTACTTAAAATTGTTTTTGCAGAGCAAGAAATGGCAATGGTCTAATATTTAGTTTGCTTTCTGAACTACAAGTGTATAATACAATAATAGTGGTATTATTGTCATTATTATTTGTAAGAACAAACAAAAGGATGGGATAGCTTTTATTTAGTGATCTGTAAACTTACCCTACTAGAAATGATGCCTGCCTATATATAATCTTCTGGACTATCTTATTCCAGAATATTTTAATACATGGTTAACAAGGGTCTCAAATTATCACATGTCCCACTTCATCAATTCTTGTTCAGTGAGTGGAATGATGGAAGAAAAAATTGCCGTGGCCCTGAAGACAACTTGGATATTTATCAGACGTTCCACGTTTCCAGGCTTAGGGCTTTGCACATGCTTTTCTGGCTTCCTGGGCCAATCTGGTCCCCCCTTTCTGCAGAAGTTGCTGCTTCTCATTGAAGCTTAAATGTCAGCCCTAGCCTGAGGCCTTCCAGGAGTAGGACCCCTCTATCTCAATGCATCTTCTGTTACTACACAACTGAGTCCCCAACATTTCCAACAAGCTCCAGTTATTTTAATTTATTCACTTCTCTGCTTTGTTTTTTTTTTTTTTTTTTCTTAACTCTCTCCCCACTCAAAAGTCATTTCCTTGCAATGAGGGGACTTGCCTGTCCTTTTTACTCTGTATCCAGGTACTTGGTACGTGCTCAACAAAGTTAACTAACTAACTAACTAACTAACTAACTAACTAACAACAATGAGTCTCACAGTTAACCTGATTAGGTAACCATCTGATTAGGGGTTGTATTTCAAAGCAGTTCCAATGTCACTGATGGCAGCTGTCTGACTTCATCACTGCAAATGCGGGACTGAGCACTCTCAATTGAATTTTCAAAGCTACTCTACAGATAAGAGCTCCTATGTTACAAACCATGCCTTTCTAAATTCCAAAACTCAGAGCCACAGCTGGTAATTCATCCAGCATGTGCCAGCCATTCCACCAACATAGAAATTGACCGAGCAGAAAGCAAAGACATGGACACATTATCATGTATTGAGCATTTACTGCATATAAGGTCCTCTATGTTTCTTCTTAACAGTCCTGGAAGGATAACTTTTGCTTTTGCTGTTGCTGTTGTTGTTTTCATCTCACTTTAAGATGAGAAAATGGAGCCTCAGAGAAGAGAAGTAACTTGTCTAAGAAGGCACAGCAAGTAATTATCCGAGTGCTGAATGAGAACTCAGGTCTGTTGTTTCTGACACTAGTGTTCTTTTTGCTATAAAATGTCACCTCTTAAAAAAATAAAATAAAATAAAATAAAATAAAATAAAATAAAATAAAATAAAATATCACCTCTAGAATGTAAATTTGTACCTTTTCACACCCAGAAGATCAAGCCACAGTAGCTAAAACTGTGCCATTATAATAACACAGCCCTCTTATGAAAGGAAAAGCTAGGAAGCCAACTCCTTCTTCAGTTTGTTGTCAAGAAATGTAAAGAAATTTTTTTTCGTTCATGGATCACTTATGCAATTTTATATAATGACCCTGAGAATTGTGGCTCCATCACTAAGGTCTCAGCATAAATCAAGAGGGAAAATGATAATAAATATCTTTGAGCTAAAAATGGAGAAGTACCAAAGTCTTCCAGGGGTTACAGGTTAGCAGGAAAAGATATAAAATGTAAATGACACTTCATTTACTGTAAGAACAAGGTACAAATGTTCAGAGTAATTTCTTTCTACCATGAATTCCTAATGAAATGTTGAGATCAATGTCAAGCAGATTACGGAAACAGGACATGGAATATATGTCAAAATAAGTCAAACTGAATGAAGTAAGTTAGAGGAAACAGAGCCATATGATCCTTTGTCTTTGGTTTCAAGAACAAAGAACCACTTTTTTTTTCTTCTTGCAAAGCAATAGTATTTAGAAATTATTAGTTATGATGAAAATGCCAATTTTTTTAAAAAATATTTTATTTATTCATGAGAGATACAGAGACAGAGAGAGAGGCAGAGACATAGAGGGAGAAGCAGGCTCCTTGCAGGGAACCCGATGCGGGACTCAATCCCCGGACCTGGGATCAAAACCTGAGCTGAAGGCAGGTGCTCAATCACTGAGCCACCCAGGTGTCCCGAAAATGCCAAATTTTTAAGGCAGAGTTATAATTTCAAAAGATGTTGGACAAACCGAAACAATCTCCCCCTTAAAACATCAAAATAATTTTTAAAGCAATCTCAATTTCAGGTATTCATATTCATTGTTATTTTGATGGATAAACCAAGATAATTTAGAGAGAAAAAATGTATAGAAAAATCTTTGTTCATCAGAACACATCCTTATTTTCCTATATCTGAAAGATCATAATCACATTTTTCTAATTATCAGATAGACGTTCATTATTTGCAACTTGAAAAATGAGAAGGAAAACCCTCCCATAATCCCACAAACCATGATATTTTTCCTATAAGGATAAATATGTTTATATATTGCATATGCAATAGATATTTCATGCTTGATTTTAGGATGTTCATAATCCTTTCCCTACTCTGTGCTTGGGGCTTAGGGTTTTCCAGGATGATCATGATTTTATGTAATTATTTTCTTAATTAACGTGGTTTTCATTGAATATGTGGTTGTACATGATATGTTTCATATTCCCTCAAAAGACGTCTCATTTAGATACATTTGGGAGTTTTACTGGATGGTGTTCTGAACCCTGGGCCCAAGGGTCACGTGAGGGCAGCTTTCCACTGGCCTCTCCAGGAGGGCTTGAGAAGTCAGCAGCTTAGGAAGTCTGGAGGGGCCTTGGAAAGCCCTGTCCACCTCTAGGGGACATAGGCCTTCCTAGAGCGCACCGTGCCACCTGCTTCTCTCCTCAGGGAGATGGAACATGTGTCTCTGCAGTGGTGGTGGCCCCGAAGCAGGCTACGTTCCTCTGAGGACAAAACTCTCCCTGACTAAGCTCATCACTAGGCCTCTCTGTGAGACACAGCCTCCCCCGCAGCTGTGAGGGTGCAGTGTCTTCACCCTGAGCCCCAAATCTATGCCACTAAAGCCCCACAAGCACCTTCAGCCTACCTGTGTTATCAGATGCCCTGTGGCTGGCCTTACCCAGAAAGAAATGGGTTTCGGGTGTCAAACTGCTTCATGCAGCTTGACCCTGCTGGCCCCTCCAACACCATCTCCTTTTCTCTTTGCTCAGCAGCCACCTACCTCAAGATCTGCTTCAGAATCGCACACTGTAGTTACCTGTGACCAGGGAGTGGGTTTTACCCTTGCCCATTATCGCCTTAAAGCCAATCCAGAGGCTTCCTCTTCCTTATCATTAGCTACTTTTGGGGATACCATGGCCCTGACTATCTATTTTTTCTCTTTTCTCTTTTTCTTTTTTCTTTTTTTTTTTTTTGAGGAAGATTAATGATTGTCCCATGCCATGAAAAAGAGGGCACAGAGCACTTCTTACAGTTCAGCAAAGCCGTGGGCTGAAGCTGTAGAGGACCACGGTGTGGACACTGCCACCCCGCCACCAGAACACCCAGGTTTGTCCCTCCACCTCACACTCCCCACAAGGTCAGTTGTCATCCTCCTTCCAAACCCTGCCGCAGCCACAAGCCAGACAGAGGACCTTTCTCGGATTTCCTGCATTGGCGTGAAAGTTCATACCCTGCTTCCCTCAAGCCTGCCCTTTAGGCCTCAAAAGCTCATGCTGAAGGTTGAAAAAAAGCAAAAGGAAAGTCCTGCTTCCCCCCCCGAGTCAGTGTGAAAGCCACTGAGGAATGGTCACGTGCAAGGGAGGGTAGAGGAGAAAGAAAATGTGATGGTTCATATTCCAAAACTTCATCCCACTGGTTCAATTACCATCTGCTCCTCAACGGCTGTGAGCAAGCAGCGTGAGGTCAGGAGCACCACTCTCGATGCTTGCGCCCCAGTGCTTCCTGCCACTCCTGACACCACTGCACAGCCACAGGAACTACCCACAAAATGGATACACATTGGGCTATTGCGATTTTTGATGATCAGATATGGAGAAATCTTACTGCAATGACAAATGGTTTCCCTAACAACTTCCAAGAGTGCAAAGTTCCAATTGAGCAGCAAAATGCTTTCCTTCTAAGTGGAGTACTGGAGTACTTAGTGTAAACTGTTGAATTAAGCAGATTTATGATAGTTCTGCAAAAGTAAAAGTTTACAAGGTGTTTTAAAGAAACTGATATCACAGGCCATATAATTTCCACCAGCCTTTCAGCGTAAGACTGTGTAATCCCTCTGCATCTGATGGTGATGTAAGTGCAGGCAGCCAACCCTCCGCCCTCCACCCTCAGTCAAATGGGATGACCAATGGATATAAAATTAGGGAAAAACCAGCATCAGCGTTGGAAAATAGGAAGGATGCCATACATATGCCCAACACGTTAGGGGATGTATATTTCATATAGGCTAGTGGTGATGAACCCAAGGCACCATTTAGGCTCTATTCATGATCGTCCTTGTGACAGAGAAGGGATAGTGAGGAAGTAGAGGGACCACAACAATTCCTATGAGAGCAACTCATCTGCAAGGGTGAAAAGAGATCTTGGGATGGGAAAACCCAACAATCAAAATGCTAGTCTTGCTGTGAGGCTTTCTCCTTAAGCCAGGATCCATGTCAAGAAGAAAGTGTTCGTGACAGAAGTAGAAGGCCACCCTGAGTAGGAGGCCGTACCCAAGAGGGGGTCGGTCCTCAGTCCCAAAAAGAAGCTGCAAATCCAAGAAAGAAAGTCACCTTGACATGAAATACTACTTTTAAAACATTGATGCTAAGAAATAAGAACTCCGATATGCTAATTTCTGTCTCAGAAAGATTCCGGAGGGCTTCTGAATGAGTCTCTGATAATAGAGTCAGCAGGGGAGGTTAAAAAAAAAAAATAGTTACTGAATGTGGTATATAGATGACTGTTCACCAAGATTCATGGTCCCCCTTCCATTATCATTCTAGGAAAATGTCTTCCATGTCACATTAACGTAAAGCCCTAGGAGCAGTGCTCACCACAGAAACAGGAGGAAAAGTGAATAGTCTGTCCCTCTTGGACTGAGGCCTCTGAGAAGCCAGTGTGCCTTCTCTATGAAGCCTGTCTACTTGGCAGAAAGGTCATCAGGAGTGGAAGGAACCTGGGACTCTGAATCGTCAAGGGGGAGAATGAACTTCTGTTGCTAAGAAGAATCCTGGAGTCTGTTGGTGCAGATTGTTTGATGACTGCAAATTCCTTCCCTCTTAGGGTCCATGCACTGTTAGGTGTGACTTAGGAGTGCCTTGAGGACATAGGGAAACTAAAGAGACCCCATGAAGGATGGCTTTTTTTTTTTATCCTTTTCCTGCTTCTATTCTTGCTAGGACCTGCACCCCCACCTTACATACTTCTTAGGGCACAGATAATGTATATCTTCCTTGCAATGGTCAAGGAGTTAAATGGTTTGCTTGGAGTCTTCCAGCACAATAGATAACATCTAATGAGTGACCAGGTGGGGTTGTTATGTACATTTTCCAGATCACTGATTCCAGGGCATAAATGGCTCTAGGGCACAAGTGGCTTACAGAGGACATCTAAACACTCAGGACACCTAGACACTCAGCTTTGTTCCTGGATGCCTGCGGAGATGTGAACACCAGACCACAATTCTCAATAAAAACCCCAGACCCCAAACTTCTTTTCTTTCCGAGTCTCCCAGACCTTCCATCTCAATCCGTACTCTCTCGGTGTCTTCAGTAAACTCTGCTCTCACTTCCTTTCAGCTTGTGTTTGATTTCTATCCTGCACAAAGGCAAGGACCCTCTTGGAGGAGCCTGCGGGAAAGCCTCTGAGTCCTCGGACCCAGCCAGCCTACATCATTGGGAAAGGAGAAACTCTATTTCCTCTCTATGTTTTCTTTACCGACTAAAGGAAAACTCGGTTTTTCCACACTGCACTGCACTCACACCTATAGTTGACTGCTGATACCAGATGTGTGGGTTTTTTCCTCCTGCACCAAGCAATTCTTCAGTTCCCTGGGGACAACTGGGCAATGCATCCCCCTGAAGCCAGCATCAGATCCCACAGGTGAAGGGCTTAGTCCCACAGGACCGCCTCCACCTCAGATGCCAATCACAAGTTCTGGTTGTCACCTGTACTTCTGACTGACCGGCAATAAATTGAGGGTCCATGACCCCCTCCTTTGGTTCAGCAATGTGTTAGAATGGCTTATAGAACTCAGGAAAACAATTCACTAACTAGATTACCAGTTTTTTATAACAGGATACAGCTCAGGAACAGCCAGGTGTAAGAGGTACCCAGGGAAAGATATGGGGAGAGACATGAGCTTTTCTACCCATGCTCTCTCTGGCACGTCACCTTCTCAGTACCTCTAAGCGTTTAGCAACCTGAAGTTGTCCAGACCCCTTCTGTTAGGATTTTTATGGAGGCTTCACTATGTAGGCTTGATGGATTAAGTCAACCACCAGCCCCGCTCCCCTCCCTAGGGATTGGAGGTTGGACCTGAAAGTTCCAACCCCCTAATCATGTGGTCGGTTTCCCTGGTAACCGGCCCAGACCCTGAGGCTATTCAGGAGCCCACCCCCTCCCCCCTCCCCCCCCCCAGCCACCACCTTCTCATTAGCATCCAAAAAGACAAGTCACTTTGGAGATTCCAGAGGTTTTAGCTTTGGAACATAGATGAGGATCGAATATACATTTCTTATTAGAAATCACAATGTCACACCTTCTATCCAGAGGTGGATGGAATCTGGTTGGTCTTGTGACTTGTTTAGACCAACAGAAAGTGACAGAAGTAACATGGGCTAAGTTCTAGAGCCTAAGCCTAGTTCTAGAGCTCTTGTCTCACCTACTGGAACATCCTCATCACCGCATAATATGGCCTGGATCAGCAGAAAGAGAGGATGGACAAAGACCCTGTAACAGCCAGTCCCAAGGTCCCAGGCTGCATGAAGTCATCTGAGGCTTAGACTCTCTAGCACCAGATGAGCAGATAAAGACGATAGCCATGGGAGTGAGTCCAGGAGAAATCAGTAGAAGAACTACAGAATACAGAATGTGGAAAAAAAATAACATTAAAAAAATACAATACAGATAAAACAGGGATCTTTGTATTGTAAATTTTCAGAAACAATATTGGGATCCCTGGGTGGCGCAGCAGTTTGGCGCCTGCCTTTGGCCCAGGGCGCGATCCTGGAGACCCGGGATCGAATCCCACATCGGGCTCCCGGTGCATGGAGCCTGCTTCTCCCTCTGCCTGTGTCTCTGCCTCTCTCTCTCTCTCTATGTGACTATCATAAATAAATAAAAATAAAAAAAAAAAAGGAGTGGAGAGGAATAGAAAGAGATGGAATTTGGATTTAAAAAAAAATAGGGTGGTACTGAGAGCATATTGAGGGGAAAAGATTGTGACAAAGAATTCTATAATTAAATAATTATGTATATGAAGCTAAAATAATTATACTGAGGGATATAAGACATACCATTCATTTATGCTTCCAGAAAATCATACATGGATAAAAATCACTTAAAGATTTAATCAAGATACAAACCAAATTTTTAAAATTCAAGAATGTGGAAGTTGTGGTAGAAAAGCTTCAGTGATACAAATAAAATCAGAGTTAAATGTTTAAATAATTATAAATATGGTTTTAAAATCTATTTATAGACATGAAAGTTATTTCTTAAAAGAGAAGCTACATGATGAAAATGATAATAATCTGGGTCAAAAATCAAAAATTATCAATAAAAATTAGGATATGAGGGAAAAGATATACATAAGTATGTTAAATTTCTTATGCAATGGAAATAAATACAGCTTAATTCTCAACATCAATAATTAGAAAAAACATAATCACTTTTTTTAATTAAAGGGAAAAATATAGGCTAAATTTAAAAAGTTGCATTTTTAAATTTTCACCAGTGAGACTTTGAGCAAAATATATCTCCACTCCAGTGATTTCTTAATAAGTTATATATAAACACATGTACCATTGTATGTACATGTATATCTACAGTAACAGAATCATGGAGAGGAAAAGACAAACCTGAAATTAACACTAATTTAAAATAAATTTTATTACATTTCTTAATAATATATTTTCTTTCCCTAAAAATAATAACTTTTATTGAGAGCAGAATGATTAAATTTGCCTTCAATGTGTTTGAAAATCCTGGTTCCACATCTTGCAATAAAGCAATTCAAAGGTGTCATTCCGGATCCATTTTTATTTCAAGCTTGGTTTGCATGACTAATAACTGAATAAGTTCCTCCACAGAATTTAGGCAAAGAGAAGGCAGAGAAGTATGTCATTGGCTACACTGAATAATCACAGCACTTGTGTTCTAGCCCCTCCACCAATTATGTAATTGTTATTGTTGAAATGTGGTAGTAAATTTCCACTTTCAATTGTTCTTGAAAAGGTATCAGTATGTGTTACATTTTTATGCTTCAACAAATGGGTTTAAAATTCTCTAAAAACTTTTAAACAGGCTAAAAATTCTATTTCAAGTTTTTAAAGTGTGTTGATATGAGAGATTATCTTTTATACATGTAACATTTATATCGATTTCAGCAATGTATCAGATAGCAATGGAAACACCAGGAAACATTTCCAAACATCCGTTTTAAAATGCTCTCTATTACCTCATAATGTGGCTGATGGTGAATTCCTGCCAGGAAAAGGGAAAGTATTACCTAGCCTATTGGGGGGGTGAGACGAGGAGGGAGTATTGAGGGGAGAGAGTAATTGTTATTGTTCTCTTGTGTTTGTGTTTGTATAATGGACATTACTTTTAACTTGCCTTTTTTTTTTTTCAGGAATCATTTAAAGTTCTTGCCAATTTTGTGAATTACCTTAGATAAAAGTAAGAGAAATAACCTTTAAATCCACTTAACTGAGTACACTGAAACTCCAGTGAGTCAAGATAAGTGAGTAAAATGTAAAGGTGTCAACATCATTTACTCTGACTTTTTTTTTAATTAAATTAAATTAAATTATTTTTTTTTAATTTTTATTTATTTATTTATTTTTTACTCTGACTTCTCGAAATCACTCTCTTCTACCTCTCTCACTATGAATACAGAGCAGGTCTGCCTTACATGTGGACCTGAGCAAAATACTGGTATCAATGCATATTAAATATTTGTAAAGCTTAATATCTTTCTTGTTTATAAAACAATCATATATTCTTTTGAGTTTCTTATACACCAGCTGGGGTATATGTGTTCCTCTTTGGAGAATAAAACTCTAATGAAATAAATCAGTATGGAAGCATGATAGAAAGAAGATCATAGAAATGAAACCAAACATATTAATTAGGACAATAAATAGAAATGGTTAGAAATCAAAACCTAACAGGAAGAGACACCTCTAACCCCAAAGTATTAAATTATTTTAAAAGATTAAACACACAAAGACAGGGAAAAGCATATTTATGTTTTAGCAAGTCCAAACAAAAAAGAATTAGGACTCACAATACAAATTTCAGACAAAAGAGAATATTCAGCAAGTGGCCTTAAATAGGACAGGGAATATGCCTGCATATTGACAAAAAGCACAGTACACAGAGATTTCAAGAATAAAAATGCATATATATATTAGAAATACTAGGCAAAATGTCCAGAAACACAACTATCGGAGACTAAAATACCACCCCAGCCTCAGCCATTCAAGTAGATAAAAACCAACCAGGGATATAGGCAATAAATATGAGTAATAAAGTTAATAAGTGAATACATACATAGTGAATTCAGGAGAAGAAACAGAATATTCCTTCATTCCAAGACCCTATGGAACGTTTGCATATACAGATCATATATTCAGCTGCAAAAATAAAGCCAAGAAAAATTCCCAAAAGTAGAAATTATATGGGTCATGTTGTCAGAGGACACTGCAATTTAAATGTAGAAATTAGTAACTTACACGGTCTCACTGGCTTTCTACTATAAGCTAGTTTCTCTAAACCATATGCTTTCCACCAAAACATCATAGAAACCACTGTGATCTAGGAATACGTAAATTTATTATGTTCTTGGAATATTCCCTTTCTAATTTTATGGAAAAGGGTAATTCAAATTGTAGTTCGCTTCAGAATTGAAGAAATACATGTATATTGTAAGGGATTCTGACAATCAATAAAAGTTAAAAACAAAAAAGAAAAGAGAAGGTAAAATAATCTATAAGCACACCACCCAGAGATATTTTTTATTTAACCACTTCATGCTTTTTCCTATATACACATACACTAACACACACGCAAGCAACCACATACTTTTTTCTCCCCACAAAATAGTCACAGTGTAAGTTTATAATTTTCTATTCATTAACTAATGTATCACAGACATATTTCCACTCCAATAAATGACAGTCTACACTGTTGTCTTTAAAAACAGTGATTTTCCCTAGTGCATGGATGTGCCAGGAGTTAGTTCATCAATCTTCCATTGAACTCTTTCTGTATTCATGGATCTATTAATACTTGACCGCATTGCTTACATATGTTCCAGTTTGTCATATGATGGTGTTAATTTTCTGTGGATTTTTTCTGTTGTCTGGTTGATTTAGTTAATTTTTAATATTTTGTAGTTTTGCTGGTGTGGTTTGGTTTTGCTAAAATATTTTTAAGATTTATATAGTCAAACCTATCCTTGTTTTTTTTTTATAATTTATGATTTTAATGTCATTTAAAAAGGCCTTACACATCCCAAAATTATAGAAAGATTTTTTTCATATTTTGGTTTTAAGTGTACTTTTTAAACTTCAAACCATTTGAAATGTATCTGGGTACAAGGCATGAGGCCACATGTGAGACAGTAAAACATAATAGTTCATAGCATGAACCCAGAGTCTAGACTGTCTGGGTTTGAATTCCAGCTCTACTCCAGACTCTTTGTATGATCTTAGATGAATTACTTAGCTTGTCTGTGTCTCAATCATCTCCTCTGTAAAATGGTGAGAATAATAGTATCTACTTGTGGAATTCCTGTGAAAATTTAAAATGTTAATTGATATAAAATATGAAGAGCTATCCCCAACACATAGTACTAGTTACCATTTGCTCAAATGACTAGCCAATTGTGCTAATCCATTTACTAAATAATCTGCTCTTATTCCTAATTTGAAATCTCATTTTTCTCTTACTAAAATCTCTTTTTTAGTCTGTCTGACCCTATCCTTGTACCAACACTTTTTAAATTATTCTACCTTCGTTTTTTATTTATTTGTTTGTTTGTTTGTTTGTTTATTATTGGAGTTCAATTTGTCAACATACAACATAACACCCAGTGCTCATCCCACCGAGTGGTAGAGATACCAAGGTAACATCCCCCCTTCAGTGCCCATCACCCAGTCACCCCAACCCCCCGCCCACCTCCCTTTCCACTACCCCTTGTTCATTTCCCAGAGTTAGGTGTCTCTCATGTTTTGTCACCCTCACTGATATTTTCACTCATTTTCTCTCCTTTCCCTTTATTCCCTTTCACTAATTTTTATATCCCCCAAATGAATGAGACCATATAATGTTTGTCCTTTTCCGATTGACTTATTTCAGTCAGCACAATACCCTCCAGGTCCCTCCACATCGAAGCAAATAGTGGGTATTTGTCGTTTCTAATGGCTGAGGAATATTCCATTGTATACAAAAATTATTCTACCTTTGTAAACATGCTTTCATATATCTGCAGTAGGTATGCCATCATTTGTCTTTTCCAAAGTGTTCTTGACTCACTCTACCCTGATATTTTTCTAGATGAACTTGAAAATAATTCAATTGGAATTTCAACTGGAATTGAGTTTAATTTATGGATTGATTTAGTGGTAATTAGCCTCTTTACATCAAAACATTTTAATGACAAATAATTTACATTTTCCAAAAATATACATTGCCTCCATTTAACAAACAAGGCTCAAAAAAGCTTAGGAGCTCAGAGGAAACAGGTGTTAGAGTCAAGTTTTATATCTGGATCTAAGTTGTCATCTAGATGAATGTGTAACTTAGGTATGTGATTTATGATAGTTAATTTGAATAAAAATATATAAAAATATAATTTTAGAGGTTAAATATTTTTTTTTACCAACATGTTCACATTTTCACATTTTCCTAGCTATTCTTTTTCTACCTCATGGTGTGCATTCCAAAAGCAACATGTAATCTTGGATGTCAATAAATTCTACAAGCAGTGGCAATGTTCTCTTCCCACAGCGTGACTGTAAGCAGAGAAACCTCACTAAATGCTGACATTTATTTCTTTTAGGAGATCTAGAGACAAGATGCAAACATGTATGAGTTTTTCCTGAGCTATATAAGGTATGCTTAATAAAAGAACTTTTCAGCTTTGTAAGTTTTTTTCACTGTTTGTTTGTTGCAAAAGCCTTTGACGGTCTACTCTGTGCTAGCATTTATATAGGTCCTGGGGTAAAGAAGTGAATAAGAAGACACAGTCTCCTGCCTCAAGAACTATAGAGTTAAGTGGTTGATACGTACAAATAGTTTAAATACACTTGGATATTATTGTACTTCAGTTCTTAGGAATATGGACAAGATAGAGGGAAGGCTTATAGAGCAGAAGAGCAGAGAACTCTCTGAGGCCCCCTGAGAGCTTCCCTGAGCATATGATCTTACCTTGGTCTTGATGGATGAGTAGGAGTTTATCACTGGTTAATAGCAGAAAAGGAATTCCTGGAAGAGAGAAAAAAACATGAAAAAAATGGTAAGGTCAGAAAAGCAGTTGTACTTGAGTAACTGCACATGATTTCATATGCTGACTATTAAGTATAATTTCCATCCCTCAAAAGATGCCTTAGAACTTCAGTATATGAAGACATAATCAGACTCCTATCACCCAATCAGCCATTCCTTTTCTCAAAGTCACTTTTCATATCACCAATTACTTCAAGTCTTATCTCTTCTGACTTGATACTTCCCTAATTTCTTCTTTGATAGTTTAGAAATAGTCAAAGCAGAAAAATTCATAAACACCTTCTAGCTTCTCTTTTGCTGGGGTGAAAATTTGACTAAATCTTACCCATTCGTAATAGTCAGTTGAAAAGTATGGTTTATGTTGTGTGATATCAACACATCCCACATTAGAGTAACAGTCCCCCTATTTTTTGGGGGGGACACTATACAATCCCCAACTCCCAGTGTTTTGTGAAGCTGGATGTAGGGCCTGGGTCTCTGCATCATCTCTGAAGCAACAGCAGGTTGAAGAAAATATCTAGGTTTGGAGAGTGGACTTAGGTTCCAGTCCCAGCACTGCTACTTGTTCTGTGTGTGATCCTGGGTAGTCATTTGTCTTTCTGAGCCTCAGGTTCCTCAGCTAGACAAATAAATATCATTGGATTTGCTTATTTGTGTCTCTATGAGGAACAAAAATGAATTACACGAAAAGTCCAGGTAAACTCTCAACTTCTTGAGGATGTCTTAAAGCCTGAGGAAAATAAAATCCTATGAGTGAAAAAACTGGCTGACATCCAGCTCAGTAAAAATTGCCAGTCTTTGAGTAGATTTGGTTCTATCACATTGGTAAATCAGTTTATGATTCTCAGCTGCAACACATACCACATGGTATAAATCACAATTCCTGGGCAGCAAATGTTCCTAAATTGTGGCCATGATGATTTTATAATTAGAAACAACACGTGTGGGAGGCAGAGACTAAGTACCTAACAACTGCTCAAAAAACCTTGCAGGAATCCACTTATCTAGGTCCTGCCTTGGTCTGGGGTAGATCCAAAAAGACAAGAGTAGGGACTTGAGGATACGTCTTTGCAAGTTTGTCTTCTGTCTATGCTGATGAGAGTCATCAGGAGGCATTTCTGACTCTGTTGCCCTCCACCTCACTCCTTTCCTGCTTCCTTTTGCTTCTCTTATGCCACTAGCATGATAAACACCTTAGTTTTCATTCCCAGACTTATTTTGGCAGACTGTCCATGCTCATACTTCCAGTCTCATGTGCTGATAGTCCTAGCCAGAGCAATATGGCATGAAAAAGAAGTAAAGTTCTATGGATTACAAAAAGAAGTCACCTTTCTTTCTTTCTTTCTTTCTTTCTTTCTTTCTTTCTTTCTTTCTTGAGACACAGACTGAGAGAGAGAGGCAGAGACATAGGCTGAAGGAGAAGCAGGCTCCTTGCACGGAGCCCGATGCAGGACTCGATCCGGATCCTGGGATCACGACCTGAGACGAAGGCCGGCACCCAAATGCTGAGCCACCCAGGCATCCCACATTTTCTTTTATTTACAGAAGCCATGATTGTTTATCTAGAGAAGTTTTAGGACTTTCTCTCTCTCTCTCTCTCTCTCTCTCTCTCTATATATATATATATATATAAAAACTACTAGAACAAAGAAATAAATTTACTATGGTGGCAGGATACCAGGTTCATATTTAAGAATAATTATATTTCTATATAATGATGACAAGCAATTAGAAATTTACAATAGCATCAAAAATATAAAATACTTAAACTCATTTTAAAAAGAGAGATTTGGGGGTGAAAGAAATGTTCTACATTTTGATTACATAAGTACTTACATTTGTTAGAACTCTTTATACTTAGAATAAGTGCATTTATTATATGCGATTTTAAAAATTAAAAAGAAATAGATGGCTAGATTTTTTTTTTTGAAAGATATCTCTAAGATATGCTAAGTAAAAGAAGCCAGACACACAAAGTCCCATCATGAATAACTACATTTGCATGAAATGCCCAGAAGAGGTAACTCCTTTGCTACAATGCAGACTCACATTGCCAGGGGCTAGGGAAAGAAGAGAATGGGAGAGACTGCTTAATGGGTACAGGGTTTTACCTGGGAGTGATGGAAAGGTTTTGAAACGAGACAGAGGTAGTGGTTGCACAACATTGTGAATGTACTAAAAGCCACTGATTTGTTCTGTTAACATGGTAATTCTATGTTTCGTGAATTTCACCTCACTAAATTATTTAAAAATAAGCATAAAAAATGATGTTGGAATAGGATTAGAACATAGACTGAGGAGTGAGTTCAAGACCTGGAGTTGGTGACCTGCCCCCTCTGAGCCTCAGCTCTCCAGAACTACAGCCTTGGGGCATCTGCAGGGTGCCTGGCCCTGTGCCCCACATGCTCTACATCTGTTTCCTCATTCGATCGCCATTTACAGATGAAGAAACCAGGCTTAGAGAAGTTGAATGACCTGCATGTCTATAATACCACAAAACTGGATTCTCTATCTCCCATCTCCTGAAGTTCTAGCTTTTCCAGGGTCAGATCAGCAGATTGCCTCCCTGCCCACCTCCACCTCATCCCCACATCCTTCCAGGGCCAGGGAGTGAAGTGGATCTTGGAGACCTAACCAGACATGGGAGCTCTAACAGGGCCTTGGAATAATCAACCAGGTCCAGACACTCAAACCTCTGGTCTAACATCAAGCACTTGCAATCATCCCTGGCTACAGGTTTTATCACTGTGGAGTTCCAAGTACCTATCCTTTCTGGAAATTAGAGCAACGAGGGGATTCTTCAAGTGCTTTCTCTGTGATTATATGCGGAAATGAGCACTCAATACTAACTAGCACGCTTTATTCCTTTGAGCGCCCTTTTATTTTCAGTTGAGTGGCTTGTGTGCAAATTGCAATTTGAGTTCTTTCTTCCCGGGCTTCTGCAGTTTTCCAGTGTGCAGCTTACTTATTAGTCCCTGCAATGTCATAATAACAGGTTAAACCCAAGCTATTGCAGGGCTTGTGCCAAGATGAAATTTTTTTTTCTAATCGTATCTAAATTACTTCATGAAATAATGTTCCTATCTGCCTCCAAGCTGCTGTCAAGGCTGAGGCCAAAAGCTGTGCTAGGAACAGAGCAAACTGAGCCAGGGGTCCCCAGGGAAATAGTGGAGTGAAATCCAGCTCTGGGGAGAGCCCTCAGTAGACATCATCTTAGTGCATATTTTCCTCTAAATGGTATAGGTGTTACCCTTTGCAAAGTATATTTCATAATCAGATTGTGATTCCACATGGGTTAGAAGCCCCCAAACCATATATCCCTGGCTTTTATCTAAACTTCTATTATGATGAAGATGAAATAAGAAGAAAACAACTCAGTTTTCTTAGACTAAGAATCCTGATCCTTAATGCGAAATTTTGTCATTCATTTATTTAGCAAACATTCTCTGAATGCCTGCTAAGTTACAAGCCCTGGATATAAACATATGCATGGAAAACATTGTCCCTGCCCTTCAGAAAGTCACTGTCTAATGAGAGCAGTAACCATATAAATAGATCATTATAGTACAAAGTGATAGGAGGTATTATTGTTGAAAGGTGGATTAGTGACGCTTTGAGGGTCAGTGCTGTATTATCCTTTCTATTCTCATTTGTTTATTCATTCTTCATTCACTCAGCAAGCCTTTACCAAGTAATCAGAGTATGCAATGTGCTATTCATTATTCTCGGGGCCACAAAAGTGAATTGAACAGTCTCTTCAACAAATGATGTGAGGGAAACTGGACAGCAACATGTAAAACAATGAAACTGGACCACTTTCTTACACCATACACAAAAATAAACAAAATGGATTAAGAACTTCAATGTGAGACCTAAAACTATAAAAATTCTAGAGGAGAGAACAAGCAGTAGCTTCTCTGACATTGTTCATAGCAGCATCTTCCTATTATATATGTCTCCTGAGGCAAGGGAAACAAAAGCAAGCAAAAATAAATTATTAGGACTACATCAAAATAAAAACTTCTGCTCAGCAAAGGAAATAACCAACAAAATGAAAAGACAGCCTATTGAATGCAGTAGATATTTGTAAATGACATATCCAAGAGGGTTACTATCCAAAATATATAAAGAACTTATACAACTCAACACCAAAAATGTCCCAAATAATCCAATTAAAAAAAACAAGCAGAAGACATGAACAAACATTTCCCCATCGAAGACAAACAGATGGCCAACAGACACATAAAAAGATGTTCAACATCACTTATCCTCAGGGAAATGCAAAGCAAAACCACAATGAGATACCACCTCACACTTGTCAGAATGTCTACAATAAAAAACTCAAGAAACAACCAGTATTGGCGAGGATGTGGAGCAAAAGGAACCATTGTCCACTATTGATGGGGATGCAAGCTGGTGCAGCCACTGTGGAAGACAGTATAGAGGTTCCTCGAAAAATTAAAGATAGAATTAAAAATAAAAATTAAATTTAAATTAAAAAATTAAAAATAGATTTACCACATGATCCAGTAATCATTCTACTGGGTATTTACCCTAAGAATACAAAAACACTTATTCAAAAGGATGCATGCACCCCTCTGTTTATTGGAGCATTATTTTCAATAGCCAAACTGTGGAAGCAACCCAAGTATCCATCGATAGATGAATGCATAAAGGAGATATGAGATATATATAATGGAATATTATTCAGCCATAAAAAGAACAAAATCTTGCCATTTACAACAATGCTGATGGATCTAGAGAGTATAATTCTAAGCAAAGTAAATCCGTCACCAAAAGACAAATATTATATGACTTCACTCATAAATGTGGAATTTAAGAAACAAAACAAATGAAGGAAAAAGAGAGACAAATCAAGAAACAGACTTAACTACAGAGAATAAACTGATGGTCACCAGAGGGGAGGTGGGTGTCGAGATGGGTGGGTGAAATAGGTGAAGGGTATTAAGAGGACACTTGCCATGATAAGCAAGCACTGAGTCATGTACAGAATTGTTGAATCCCTATATTATACACCGGAAACTAATGTAACACTGTATGGTAACTATACTGGAATTAAAATTAAAAAAAGAATTGGATAAAATTGTGTGCACAGTGCAGAGTTTTTATTGACCTATTAGAGAGATAGTGCATGTGCTAGGTACTTTCGGCTGCCCCTCCGGAACTGTTATTCACCTATTCCACTCTTCTCTGATCCACAAAGTTCACCTTTAGTAGACTTCGCCATTGATATATTGTCCTCCAAAATGTGTTTTCGAGAGACATACCACTCCACCTTTTGAATTACTTCATCAGTATTCTTCCAGCACAGCAACACTAGACACATTTTCCCCAGGGTCTTTTCCACATGCATCACAATAGAGATATTTCTTAATTTATCCAGTTTTTTTCCTCCTGTATTAAATTTTACAAATTATACCTTCTGCCATTGCAATCTGTTGTTGCTGTTGCTGTTGTTGCAGTTGCTGAGGTTATTTCACCATTTTTTTTTTAACATTCAGAATATTCTGAAGATATGACCTCATTAAGGTAATTTAATCTTTTATCAATTTTTAATCAATAAGTTTAAATACATGTATCTTTGCTATTATCAATATTGCTTTATGTTGACCATCTCTATGTGCAATACTTAGCTGTGATTTCATTACGTAAAAATAAAAGTAATATTTTTAAATTCTTTAACTGCAGAAGAACTTTTTGTTTTACCTCAGTAGGATTAAAATGGCAATGTCAAAACAATGAAATAAAAAATATTTTGCTCTAGGAACGCCTGGGTGGCTCAGTGGTTGCCTTTGGCCCAGGGTGTGATCCTGGGATCTGGGATCGAGTCCCACATCGGGCTCCTTGCAAGGAGCCTGCTTCTCCCTCAGCTTGTGTCTCTGCCTCTCTCTCTCTCTCTCTCTCTGTGTGTGTCTCTCATGAATAAATAAATAAAATCAAATAAATAAATAAATAAATAAAATCTTTAAAAAATATATTTTGCTCTACTTCGGACAGCTTCTTGTATTTATACATCTATAAAAGCATTGAGCACAGTACGCTGAGATTCATGGCTGCCTCCCTGAGGAAAACACAAACTCCTTAAGGGCAGAAATGAAATATTATTCATCTCTAGGAGGCCAACGCCTTACCTGGCCTGCCCCAGATGATGTTGAGTGAATGTTGGTTGATTATAGGGTCATAAGATTTATTATTATTATTGTTATTATAATTATTATTATTTGTATATTTGTATACTCTTCTGTGTGTATGACTTTCCAGGTGTTTCATCTAAAGAAGTAACCAGTTTAGTGTTGTCAACATTCTTAGATGCGGAGAATCCTGAAGCACAGAGCTGGTATCCACCTACTTTGATGATCTCTGTTCCTACTCTTGTCACCATTCGTGTTCAGTTCTCCACGCCCCTTCCTAAACCCTAGCCATGGAGTAAAAATATTCAGTCTCACAATACCCATCCTCCAGCCTTTGAGCTATCATTCCTGGGGTTAGGTTCTAGTCATCCAGGAGTTGCAACGGGAGCTGAGGGGAAGTGGGGTGAAGAGGGGTGGGGAAGAGGGAGCCCAGGAGGAAGCAGGGGGAGAAATGCTATGCTGGTGGGCGTTCATTAGCCTGTTGATTGAAAGCTCCATGGAGGCAGTGAATTCAATTATGTTATTCACTATTAAAAATCCAGCTTCTAGAACACTGCCTTACACATAGTAAATGGTCAATAGACATTTTTAATGGATGGGAGAGACTTGATTAAGGACACTTGGATTTACTGAGAATCTTCTATTTGTTAAGTTCAGTGCCAATGACTTTAACTCCCAGTCTCATTTGAAACATCATCCTAAAACCATGTTTGTGATGTAGGTCATCTTATTCCTGTTTTACAGAGAAGGACACCGAGCCCTCACTTCTATACACAAGCTGTTGGTAAAGTTTTGCAGATTAGACACCATGGAGTAAAAGATTTGTGAGAGTGAAAGAGAACTCAGAGATGATCTAAGCCAACCATCTCCATCTCATCTGATGGAGAAAATAACACCCAGATGGCTGAAGTGACTTTGTCCAGGTCTCACAGGGGTTAGGTTGGGAGGCTGAACCTGAACTCACATCCCCCCCCCCCCAGTCTGTTCTGCTTTGATGCCTCTTGCTTTTCTTATCACTGCCACATACACAGGATTGGAAGCCAGCAGTCATACTGGGTTCAACTCCAAAGAGAGCTAATTCTAAGCCTTCTTTGAATCGTGTTCCACCCACGTGATTACCCACCGCATCCCCTTCTGACTGCCACCAACTCCATGAATTTTGTTTGTCTACCAGGGTGGCCCTGCACTCAGCTCTTGGCCCTTTAAGCCTCTAGCCTTAGATGTGGACTTGAAAACTGTGGAACTCCTATACTTGGCAGAGAAACATTTGCCAAAGAACAGAACATGATCTTTTTCTTGTTTTAACTTGACTCCATTGTTCACCAAATGTATTTTTCTTTCTGTGAAGTATAACCCAACAGTTTATGACAGGACTTAACATTTAAACCTGTAATATAAAGATCTCTCTTTGTCTCTGTACCCTGACGGTTTGTCAAATAAGGTTAATGTAGATGGCTAAAAGCATGACGATGTTATTAGATAATTCCTCAGGTGAGCTCTTTGGGTCTGTGCATGTTGCAGACCGCAGCATCAACAAGGGGAATGAGGATCGGGAAGCAAAGGAAGGGGAAATGCAAATATGAAGTTGAAATTCTGATGGGCACCAGTTCTGCTCTGGCGGGCCACGTTCTGGATTCCTGAGGCTGGCATCATACACTGTTTACCTCATTTCCTGGGCCCTCCCCTGCTATGCATCTCAAGTAGACACTTCCCTATTGTCCTCACTTATATTTGTCATTCAGAACTATATAATTTGATGTATTTATGATGCAGAACATGAGCTAGGTGTTTTACCAAGCAAACGAGACAGTAAGTAGGTGCAACCAACGCTGGTTAATGGTGAATTCACACCCACAGCATCTCTCGAGTGGACTGATGGAAGAATCTCTTGACCAGTGTCTCTGTTTCCTTTCTGCCTCCGAAGGATCATCTCAAAGTAATCTCCCTAAAATACAGATCTCATCATGTCACTCCCCCTCTTGCTTATAAACCTTGAATGTTACAGGATGAAGTACCTGACTCATCAACATGGTAAAACCTGGCCCCAACCTACCAGTCTGATGTTCTCCATCTGACACGATCCTTTCCACAATACTTGATGACTCATTTTCAACAAGACAGACTGTTACTTCACAAGGATTACTCCTGTGCCTTTTCTCAAGATCTCCTACTCACACTTCAAGACCCAGTATAGAGGTTCCATCCCCTGGAAGCATCAGGATCTTTCCAGGTAAAGCTAGTCATGTCTTTCTTTCATTAGAACCCAGGTCCCACTGAAACCTAGTTATCTGATTACTTATCCATCTACCCCATTGGACTGTGAGCTCTTCAAAGCAGGAGACTATGTCTTATATTTACTTATCATGCCAGTAATTAGCACAGTATCTGCAAAAGAGTAGGCGTAAATGTCCATCAAATGGGCATTGACTATGTTCAAAGCACTGGGCTAACTGCCATAAGGAATACAAAGATGAAAAAAAAAAAAAGAATGCAAAGATGGGTTATTCAAAGTCTATCCTTAAGAAACCTGCTCTTCAGGGGGCACCTAGGTTAGTTAAATATCTGACTCTTGGTTTCAGCTCAGGTCCTGATCTCAGGGTCATGAGATCCAAGCCCAGAGACCCAAGGTGGGCTCTCTGCTCAGCAGGGAGTCTGCTTCTTTCTTTCCCTTTCCCTCTGCCTTGCCCCTTGCTCAGCTCTCTCTCTCTCTCCTTCTCTATTTCTTTCTCTCTCTAAAATAAATAAATAAATCCTTAAAAACAAAAACAGCAACCATCAAACCACCCCCTCCCTGCTCTTCAATAGGATAGCTATTACCCACATTCATTTGTAGATTATATGTACAAATATATCTGGATGGCAAACTTTGGTGGCACCCTGCTGGAATTAAATTATACCTTTCCTTGATCGCTCTTCAGTATCCTTTGAGAATTTTTACCATTCTGATTGTCCTCTCATACACTCATGAGGCAAAGCACTATGTGTGTTCCAACCAACACAAAATCATGCTTTGATACTGCTTGGTTTTCCTCTGTTTTCTGAAACAGTATATACTTGTAGTTGAAATAAAATTAAATGTACATGCTGATCAAAGTTTGACATAACATCTGAGATGGGCTTTGGTACTTCTGGGGGACAAGACATGCCAAATGAACTGTGCTAACCTATCCAGGTAGTTATCATATGCATATAGTCTTTAACCTAGCGTGGACCCTATACACACTGTAAGAAAGAGTTTAAAGGTCTAAAATATAGAGAAGAAACAAACAGGAGGGCCAAGGAAAGCTGCACAGAAAAGGGAATTCCAGAATCTAATGGAAAAATGGAACTTACGTTTAAACCCTGTAAATAATTTAGCAAATTTATCTGAGTCACTTTGTGGAATTTCAGTAAGAAAGGTAACCATCACAGAGGATTTCAGCCAGAGCAATCTGGTGATGAAATATATGCAAAACGAAAAGAAAGTCAACCCAAAGATGTAATTAAGTAGCATATGAGGGAATCCTCTAGGTAGTCCAGGACTGGCCACAGGCTCTTACCTTAGAGTTGCATTCTGTGCTTGCTAAGATAAAAATCACAAGATTGATCCCAGTTGAGGGTGACAGGAATGAATAACAGAAATGTTTCTGGGGGCAGAAAACATTTCCTCCCCAAAATCCCAGTTTAACTATGAGGAAAACATCAGACAGATGAGGGATATACTACCTAACCAGGACTCCTCGAAACTGTCAAGGTCATGAAAAAACAGGGAGGTCTGAGAAATGATCACACACCAGAGGAAGCAGAAGAGTCATGACAATTCAACGTAATGTGGGATCCTGGATGGGATCTAGAAAAGAATGAGGACATTCGGGGAAAACCTAGCGAGAGCAAAATAAACATAGAGTTTAGTTTATAGTAACACAGAATTGGTTTCTCAGTTGCGATGAGTATTCATAGTGATGTCATCCATCAGGCCAACTGCATGAGGAGTATATAAAACTCTGCAATTTTCATGACTTTTCTGTAAATGTAAAACTATTCTAATTTTTTAAACTACATTTATGAAAAAACCAACCTTTTGAAACCAGCTCAGTGGTATAAGCATCTTCCAACAGACAGATCTGCAAGGGAGAAAAACATGAATGGACTAGTGAAAAATCACAAGTTCAAATCCCTCCTAGGACTTCACCAGTTGAATGACCTTAAAACTCTACGGGCCTCCATTTCTCCCATTACAAAACAGAAGTAGCAAGACTCGTCCTGCCTACCTACTTTAAAATAAAGGGGTGGGGGGGAGAAAGAAGTACATTTTAAGTGCCAATTCTGTGCCGGGCAGGCAACTTGCATTTGTATATCTTATTTAATCTTCACAGCAAGAGCAGACACTGTAAAGTCCATTTTGCAGACTAAGGGGGCTCAAAGAGACAACGTAAGTTGCCCAAGGTCGTGTTAGTAAGAAGAATTAAAGTCAGGTTTTTTTTTTTTTTTTTAAAGTCAGATTTTGAACAGAGGGTCTCCCCTCCCTAAGTGGCTCCCCGTTGCTTCCTTTTCTCCAGGGCTGCCTTCCATGGGAATGCTTTCTAACCTGCCACAGCTCGGTGTCCCTGCCTGAACATCGCTTCCAACACAGATGCCTGAGAGCCCAATTGAGTGCCCACGCACAAATGTTGGAAAGGGTCTTTTGCCATTCACTAGTATTAAATAAAGAGCTCCCCAATGGGGCAAGGAGTACTTGAGCAGCCTTCCAAGGCACCATGAGCCTGCGCCTCCTATGAGCTCTCATGTTCCTCTTCTTGGTCTTTGAGGCTGCCCTTGGGAATGCTCAGCCTGCCTTTTGGCAACTTCACAGACTCCTTCTTTCTGTTGCTGAGTGCTCCGTATCAGGGGTGTCCAGGGTTGGAGCCTGAAAGGCGTATTGGTAATGTGATGCGATAATAGTGTATCGAATTCAAATTGCCACTTCTGCCAAATGGAATTTAATTAAGCACAAAAGTGGGTTACTGCAATGAAATACACATGTGTTCTTTAAAGTCATGCGTGCCTTTGGGTATTTGGAAAATACCCTAAATGCATGTTATTACAGGAATCTTGTTATCAGCCAGAAGGAAGGCTTTAGATCCTAGGTATATGTTTTGAAATATGTGAGCATCTTGGAACCTCAGTGTTAATGTGTCAGTTTATCTGCATGAGATAAGCAGCATTTTGTGCCCAGGCCAAGACATAATCTTCCCCCTCACTAATCAAGATACAATGGACTTTTCTAGTTTAAAGTTTCAGCTTTGCTTGCAAATCCAGACCAAGCTCTCCAAAGTTCTAGGCAACTAAGCGAGTTTCTATTATTATTTTCACATTTAATAAAGGCATTAACTGCCTCTGAACACAATCGTCTGTTATCACGGGTTCATAAAAAAAAAATCATACATTGTCTAATCCAGAGGGCTATGATAGGTCATCTAAGTCCATCTCTTCCTTTTACAAATGGGGAAACTGAGGCCCAGAAGGATAAGTAGCCCAGGATGGCACAATGAGTCAACAGCAGAGCTGAGTCCATCCATAACTCAGGCTCCAGACTTGGGGCACATGGCTCGCAAAGACAACCAGTTTGGGACCAGGTGACCCATTAGATGACTACATATGTGACAGAGTCTCTTTTAAAAGTCACTCACCCAGTGGAAGATGAATTACGTGAATCTAACTGGGAGGAAACATCAAATGTATCCCAAATGAAAAATTTTCTAATTTACAAATAGCAAACAAATTGAATTCTCCCCAAATCTCAGCATGGTAAAACACAAACAAAGGATGAGGAACTGTTTCCGATGAGAGGAAAACTAGAGACATGATAACAAAATGCATTACCAGCTGGACCTGTACCAGAGGAGATGCTGCTGGAAAGGACGTTCTGGTATCGACTGATGATCGAAATATAGACCATACACTGGATAAACATATTGTGTCATTGTTAAACTGATTGGGGCTGATAGCTGTACTATGCTCATAGAAGACAATATCTTTCTTCCTAAGAAATGAATAAGACATGCAACTTACTCTTAACTTGGTCATAAAAAATTTATAGTTTATATAGATAGACATATAAAACAAATAGTGCAAAATGTTAACATTAGATGAACCTGGGTATAGGCTGTAACAGTGTTCTTCGCTCTATTTCTGGAAGTTTGAAATTCTTCCAAATAAAAAGTAAAAAAAAAAAAAGAAAATTTAAGCTATGCGAATGATTACCACCAGCACCACAAATTATAGCTACTCTCCAGTCAAAAGCAAAAGAGGACTTTTGAAGAGCATCTACAAAAATATAGTCATGACATCCTTCATGCATATTTACTACAAAACCAAAATCTCAGTAATGAAACCAATGAGCAGGGTCACCTCAGAAGGCCTCCCGACTTGGTGTTTATGCCTTGATTTGGGGCTGGCACACTATCCTTTCTAGGAGTGATGCCATTCACCCATTTTGTTATGGTCTTTTGTAAAGAGAAGAAATTTCCTATTATCCTAAAATTTGCAGTGAGAAAATTGATGCCTATCGAATGCAGCGAAATCATTAACCCACATATTTTTCCTTAAAAAAAAAAAGGGCAAAAAATCTAAAGGTTACATTTCTGGATATGAACACAAAAAATGGTCACATCAGGGATCCCTGGGTGGCGCAGCGGTTTGGCGCCTGCCTTTGGCCCAGGGCGCGATCCTGGAGATCCGGGATCGAATCCCACGTCAGGCTCCCGGTACATGGAGCCTGCTTCTCCCTCTGCCTGTGTCTCTGCCTCTCTCTCTCTCTCTCTCTCTCTCTCTCTGACTATCATAAATAAATAAAAACGTAAAAAAAAAAAAAAAAAAAAAATTTAAAAAATGGTCACATCAGGCCACGTTAAGGGTCCTGGTTCTAATGAGGATAGACAATAACCATTCCCCTGGTGGCTTGAACAATCCACTTCGTGACAGAGCTTTATTTACATGGGCATTATTTACACTGGCCAGAATAGCAACGCCTGCCCATCCCACTGGAAAGCAAGGCTCCTTCTCTGAATTTACTCTGGGCAGTGCCTGTCAGTTGCCTGCTTCATGAGTCCATGCCAATACTGACTGTCTACACAAACCATGTGGTTTCGGTGTTCCCCGAGGATAAAAGTAAATTCTGGCCACGACACCATGTCTCTAGATCCCTAGAGAATGTACTAATCGATGATTTCTGTTAATAACAGGGCAGCTTTCCTAAGTCATTCACAGATAAAATGATACCATCAGATCATACCCGGTATGTTTGAGATCTTGGCATGTGCTTTGTTCTGGAGAAGGAACTAACAGAAGGAACTGGGTCCTGCCCTCAGGGAGCTCGTAATCACATCAAAATCACAAAGAGCATGTAAGGCAACACAGGCAGCCACGCGGGCTGCAGGCCATGCACCGTAGAGCCCAGGATCCTCTGCACAGAAGAGGAGTGTTCCCTGCAGTAACCCTGGCACGGAAGGCACCTGCATGGCAATGTTTCTATCACGTTGATTAGCCCACCTGTGATTAGCAATCCAGCGTGCCATCGTCTCTCTTATCTTCTGGCCTTTGTACATACTGCTCCTTCTGTTTAAACATTATCTTTCGTTCCATCCACACCGTCCTACATCCCACCTTCCCACCACCAACCCACCTCCCTTTCCTTGGTTAACTCCTACAGCTTCTGGCTCGGATGTCATCAGCCCTAAAATGTTTCCCTGACCCCTCCCCTCTTGGCCTGGGCTAAAGGTCTTTCCTGTGTCCTCCCACTGGGCTTGCAGATTGACCCATTATATCCCTCATCCCACTGCATAGCAAGATGGTTATAAGGGAGCCTCTAGAGCCAGATCAGTTGGGTGTGGATGCTCAGTCCACCACTTACAGGCTTTGCGGCCTAAGTCAAGTTAGTCAAATGTATAACCTCTCTGTAACTCCTGGGGCACATTATCTCATTGAAGTTCAATTCCCTTTGAAGGGTGGTGTCCTCACTTTACAGACGAGGAAACTGAGTCTCAGAGAGGTTACATAACACTCTGTGTAACACACCTGGAAGCAGAGATTCAAAGCTAAGTCTTGGAGGGCGTTAAAGACAACAGTATTGGGATCCCTGGGTGGCTCAGTGGTTTAGAGCCTGCCTTTGGCCCAGGGCATGATCCTGGAGACCAGGGATCGAGTCCCACATCAGGCTCCCTGCATGGAACCTGTTTCTCCTTCTGCCTGTGTCTCTGCTTCTCTCTCTCTCTTTCTCTCTCTCTCTCTCTCTCTGTGTGTGTGTGTGTGTGTGTCTCAGGAATAAATAAATAAAATCTTTAAAAAAATAAAATAAAGACAACAGTATTAAGCACCATCTCAAACTTTCTCAATCAAGCGTTACTAAAAGTTCTGGTACTGTCAGGAAGGAATCTGAGTAGAAAGAGTTGGGGTCGGGCAGGAGTCCCAAGAGATCTTGAACTGAGAAACCACCCTGGAGACTGTCTTGCACAGTGAGAAAACTCCAGGTGACAGTTCTAAGAAACTGTTTGAGAGCTGTGTCAACATCACATTTAGTGATGTTTTTTTCTGATTTTTCCCACTTCTATTTTCATTTTCATTAGAAGTGGCAGAGAGAGACATGAATCATCCTGACAAAGGATCCTGATCACTCCTTCCTACAGGAGCTTGGAATAGTTCACCATTTCCTAGAGAACAGAAATGATAGGAGTTACACAGAAATCCATGGGATTTAGTTGAAGTAAACGGGGGTAAAGCACAGAGCTTAAATTCATGGGTTTGGGAATCAGACAGAGCTAACCCAGTCGCTTCATAGCTGTGTGTTCTCGGGAAAGAAAACAGGAATTCAGGTTTTCTCCAACCAGAGTTAGGCTGAGTATTCCAAGCCAAGTGGGTGTGTTGGCCAGATCATCATAACGGGGGAAAGAGAGGAGCCCAAAGATGATGAGATAGCATGTGTAAAGACAGTCTCAGTCGGTCCTGTCCATCCGGTAACACCTCTAAATGGTGCGGCCAGAGCCCCACTCCTGTTCATCATGATGCATCCATTTCTACTCCACAGTTGACCTCAAATCCTTCACTGGTAAACATGTTGCAGTAATTTCATCTCAGCTGTTTGTTTAGAGGTTTTTGAGTGCTAAATTTTGATTCTGAGGTTAAATGATCCTTTAAGAATAGTTTCAAGATGCCCTAACTTATGCAGCAACTAAAAGGGAATAGCCATTTTCGTGTCATAGGCATCTCTAGTTCAACGCTAAGGTCTTCCTTTCCAAAGACTTTCTTCCATCAATAATATATCTGCAGAGAGCTATAGTGTAATCATATTCATCTTCTACACTTTCAGAACCACTATCCTCGTTGCTGAAAGAAAGAAAGGATGCAAATGCCTTCATTGGGGTGACACATAATCTCACTTTCTGAACGTCAGCTCATAGGTCTTTTACAGGCCCAGCAAATTGTCTGGTCCACAGTTAGGAATTGTAATGCAGGTTGGAAGGTGAGGCTTTGGGGATGGAGTCACATGGTAGGTTTGGACCAACGGGAGAGTAATGTTGGGCAGATGGTCATTAAGATCTACCAGGAGGCCCTTGGCAGGCAGGATCCAGTCCTGGAGTCCCTGCTTGATCACCTGGCCAGGCTCCTGCATGTGATGGGAGCCTCTAGAAGGCTGACGTATCCTGCCCAACCTGTGCTCGCACCTTTAGTAAAAATACCACTCGATACACTCGGCGAGGTGGGAGGACAGGGCAGGTGAGAAATAATGAGCTGATCCCCCTTCTAACAGCAACATCAGTGAATGAAAGAAACTACATGAGTAACAAAAAAAAAAAGTTTATTTCTTCATAATTGCCCATACTATAGGGCATGTCCAATGATAAGGAGCGTGGAAGCATTTTTTGGATTTTTATTTTTCGTTGGGATATCGAAATGTTTTTTTGGTATGCAAGGTATTTTAAATTATTAGGTAACTAGCTAGCTTCCCAGGTGTTGCTGGCACGACTCTTTTTCTGTCATTAGCTTCATAAATACTCATTTGAATTATTGTCAGTTTTACACATAGAATTAATTGTACCTGCAAGAAGTCCCATCCTAATCAAGGCCTATAGTTTGAAGTTCTGTCCAGTGACTATTGACCAGGGCTCACACCTGAAATTATTTGTCTTCTCTGTCCACAGTTTAGCAACCCCAGACTAGGACAGCTTGCTTCTCTGAGCAGCCACACGAGGACCTCTCCAAGAGAAGCCTATGGATGCCTCAAGGCCTAGATGTTGAGTCAGATCTCCCCAGACATAGTTTTGAATTTGACAATTTGTTCAGTCGTTTTCACAGGACACATTTAGAGGGAAAAAAGAACCTAGCAAATTAATTTTGCTCATACAGATAATATTAGGCTAATAAAATTTGTGTATAGCTTTTGTTCCCCTCACTGTAAATTGTGAGGACACAGTATTGTACTTAGTGATATAGGGAACTTGGATTCCCAAGATGATTTACATTTTTTATTGCAAAAGCAGTGACAATGCTGAAGAAGAAAAGTGACATTTTAAAGAAGAAAAATCATCCCTAATCCCAACACTTCATCAAAAAAAAATTTATTTTTACTATATCCCTCATTCCTATCTTTAGTTTACATAATTGCAATCATAGAACACATAAATTTTTTTAATCTGCTGTTCCGCTTCACTCTCGATTGCAAATATTTTCCATGTTGATATATAATTGTTATGTTTTTATTTCATTTTTTGGTACAAAATCTGCAATTTTTCTGGCCGCAGAGTTCCTCAAATACCACAACTTACTCAGTCCCCTAGTAATTTAGACACCTGATTTGTTTTCAATTCTATGTTATTTAAAAATTAAGGGGGGTGGGGCTGCAGTAAGTAACATGTAACTATAGTTTTCCCTTAAAATAAAGGCCCAGAATTGAGATTTGTGAGATAAAGGTAAGAATACTTTTTTGGCTTTTGACCGAATTCAGTTATCACCAGCTCTGGACGAGCCCTGGGTGAGAAGCTTTGCCAGCTCTCCTCTCATCAGTCTAGGATATGACTTCTCTGAGCTCCTGAGGTCCTTTTTGCTCTGCTGCTACCCTTCCACTCCCAACCCCAGGGCAGGCAAGGGAAGGGTGCCGACCAGCATTATAAGATTTGGCTAAGCCAATCCCAGTCAACTTCACACTTCATTAATTTTTCTCCACCCTCCTTTCTTTCTAAAGAAATGCCATTCCTTATCATGAATGGGGTGCGTATGAGCCCTGGATGTTTGGGGTGCCCTTTTTAAAATCCACAATTATGGCAACCTAGCAGGCTATCTGAATGAGGGATGTGACCGACACACCCATGGGGCTAATGCTACCCCACACACACTGGAAGAGGTTTGGTGAAGAGCAAAGAAGATAAAATATGGGAAAGCCCTTTCTCAATAGCACAGAAACATGCAGAAAGTTTAATTATATGTAGCACCCTTCAATTTACCTTTACATGTGTGGTATAATGGAAAAAAAATATATATATATATATTTGATCTATGTTGCTGCTTCCTGACACAGAGCTCCTAAAACACTAGGAATTTTCTGAATATAGAATTGAATTGATAGGAGTGTCTTATGTTATTATAACAAGCTACTTTGTTTTTATTTATTTATTTTATTTTATTTTATTTTTTTGTCGGGAGAGAGAGAGAGAGAGTGCGCACATGGTCCATGGGAGGGGACAGAGGGAGGGAGAGAACCTTAAGCAGGCTCCTATGCACAGTCAGAAGCCCATCATGGAGCTCAATCTCAAGTCTCTGAGATCATGACTTGAGCTGAAATCAAGAGTCAGAGGCTTAACAGACTGAGCCACCCAGTCTAGAACAAGCTACTTTAGATAAAACCTGAGGTTAGGCTAATGAGGTAACTCTCTAGAGGCCCCTAGATATCTTCAGGATGGAGGATGGTCACTGGAAAGACTAAGCCATGATGAGAGGATTGGAACTTTCAGCCGCTACCCTCACCTACCAGGAAGGAAAGGGGCTAGAAAAAAAAAAAAGACTGAGTTCAGTCACCAGGGGCCAGTGACTTTAACAATCATGCCTACATAATGAAGCTTCTATAAGCCCCCTTAAAAGATAGGTTCATAGAACTTCTGGGTTGGTGAACACATGGAGGTGCTGGGAGTGGGGTATGCCTGGAGACAACATGGGATCTCTGCACCTCTTCCCATATACCTTTCTCCATGTGTCTCTTCCAATTGGCTGTGCCTGAGTTATAGTCTTTATAATAATTCAGTAACAGTGAGTAAAGTGCTTTCCTGGGGTTCCATGGCTCATTCTAGTGAACCTTGGAAACTGAAGAGGGTAGTAGGAACCCATCAAATTTTCAGCGGCATCTGAAGTGAGGGCAATATTATGGGGCTGAGCCCTGATGCTAATTCCAGGTAGATGATGTCAGAACTGAATTGAACCATTGGACAACCAATTGGTGTCAGGAGAAATACAGAACTGGTACTGGAAAAGACATCCTATATTTGGTGTCAGGGGCAAACAATCTCGAAATGTGACTTATTTGGGGAATCTTACAAAAATGCAGATTCTGATTCAGGAGCAAGGACTTCACTGCTCATAGTGCAGTCCATCCACAGCATCAGCTTCACCTGTGAGCTTGTTAGAAATGCAGAATCGCAGATCCTATCCCAGACCTACTTAACCAGAATCTGCATTTTATCAAGATCCCAAGGTAAGTCATAGCCACACGGAAGTTTGAGAAGAACTGAACTGAGCTTCAGTCTTCTTGTTCCTAAATGCTTCGTACCTGGCACACAGGTACCGGTGTACCTTCTACACTCCATGAGTGGAAGCTGCTATAGACACGGCTCCAGGTTCAGAGTTTAGATTTAGATTAAAAAGAACATTCTTTATAACTGAACAAAGTAGCCATTGGTGGGTTAAGGATTTACACTCAGGTGCAGGGATAGGACCCACAGATCCAGCACAGGGAGAGAGGGGGTCACCGCAGAGGTACTTGCTTGGCTCAGGTAGAGAAGGGATATCCAGGGGTGCTTGTAGGCAGAACACAATATCTGTAGGCACAATCTCAGGAGCCTATGAGGTAAAATTAGGCTTGGACCTGAATGCCTGAGACATCAGCTCATATCTTGAGTCCCCAGCCAGTTGGACGCTGGCTTGAGCCCCAACACCAGGCCCTACAAGATGGTGGCCGGTGACAGGGATACTCTTGAACCTTCCAAACTTCCTCAGCTGCAGTATAGGACTTCCAGAAGCAACTGTCTCCTAGTGACCTCCCTTTACAATGATCTTTAAATATATATATATATATATATATATATATAATTTATTCATGAGAGATACACACACAGAGAGGCAGAGACATAGGCAAAAGGAGAAGCAGACTCCCTGTGGGGAGCCCCATGTGGGACTCGACCCTAGGATCCTGGGATCATGTTCTGAATCAAAGGCAGACGCTCAACCACTAAGCCACCCAGGAAGATGCTTTCTCAGAGTTAAATTTAGAAGATAAATGGCAAACTTAACTCCAAGGCTTTGGAACTGTAGGCTTAGCTTGACTTCCTGTATGCACCACTGGGCCGTGTGACCCCATCCACAGGCTCAGGCCCCCACCGCGTGGAATCAGGGGTCCACCCTGATTGGAAGCAAGAGGGACTGAAGGTTTCCCAGCTCGAAAACAAGAAACATCAAATATCCTCTGGCCTTTCCAGGCCTTGGGTTTGAGCCCATTGTGATGTTAGTCAGACGAACATGGTTCGCATGCTGGTTTTGCCTGTTCTTACCGCATGTCCTGTGGAGAGTTACCTCATCCCTTTATAACTTCGTTTATCTCACCCAATAAAACAAAGACAACAATAGCTATCTCATAGAACCATTGTGAGATTTAATGAGAAAACATAATTATAGTAGCTAACGGGGTGTAAAATGTGCCAGGCCCTGTGCGCAGCTCCTTACATGGATTTACTCGTTTGCTCATTTGATGCATTTTTATTGACTACCTATCATATACAGGGCACTGTTTTCTGGGATCTGGACTAATAATATTGAACACTTACTATGCGCTGGGCACATTTCTAAACAAGCTCTTTCTTTTAGTTTTTCCAGATTTATTAAAGTGTAATGGGTAGACTAAAAAAAAAAAAAAAAAAAAAAAAGGGAAAGAAAAATAGGAAGGAAAGAAAGAAAGAAAGAAAGAAAGAAAGAAAGAAAGAAAGAAGAAAGAAAAGAAAATAAAGAAGAAAAGAAAAGAAAAAAGAAAAAAAAGAAGAAAAGAAAAGAAGAAAAGAAAAGAAAAAAGAAAGGAAGAAGCTGCACAGAACTAATGTTTATAATTTGGCGAGTTTGGGCATATGTGTACACTCACGTTATCATTACCACAATCTAGGCAGTAAATTCCAAGTGTTTCTTTATGTCTATCTGTTCTATAATAAGGTATTTTATAACAGATCACATTTCTAAACAGTTTGAAATTTCATAGTACTCCTCCGACTTTCTTTAATCCTCACAGTAACCCAATGAAGACATAATACATATTATTTTCCCGTTTTTACAAATGGGAAAACTGAGGCCTAACGGTAAATGACTTGCCCCAAATCACACAGCCAATAAATAGGGGACTCGCTAGATCACACTCTAAACTATGCAGATATACTGTGTTTGAGGTTAAACTATACGAAATCCCCAATATCCCACCATGATTGATCCATACAAATAGTAATTCTATATGCTTTTACCAACCCCCCTTTTTTAAAATTGTATTTATTCGTGAGAAACACAGAAAGGCAGAGACACAGGCAGAGGGAGAATCAGACTCCCCATGGGGAGCCCAATGTGGGATTCAATCCCAGGACCCCAGGATCATAACCTGTGCTGAAGGCAGGTGCTCAACCACTGAGCTACGCAGGTGCCCCATACCAACACTTTTTTAAGGGGAGTCTGTAGAGCCTGAAACATAAGCAGGCTTCAATAAAAGGTCTTTTGTGTTCTCTTCTTTTGTTGTGCTTTGTTTTATTCATTAGAATATCTCTTCTCCCATATTCCTCAGACCCAAATTTGACCTTGTGCCCCAGGTCTAGTATGGGGCTTCCGTGTTCTCCTGTGTGTCTGAACTGGATCCTGGCGGTAGGCTTCTACCTTACTTTAGCCTGTTAGACCTCTTGACTAGCCCCCCAGGAACTGGCATCCTCAGGACCTTGCATTAATACTAATATGTAGTAATAGGAAAATGAAGAATACATAGGGAATGCTCAGTAGGCCCAGTTCTAAGAGTTATTTATGCACTTAATCCTCACAATAATCCTATCGGCTAAATGTTATTATTTTTCCCTTTTTATAGATAAAGAAAGCTAGGTATAAATAAGTTAGATGATTTAGCCACATTTGCTCCCTTCAAAAAGATCTCCCTGTCCAGCTGCATTTCCGGACATCACTTAATTCAGATTTTCATCCTGTATCACTATGACCATCCACCGATCTGGACCTCTGTGTTTCTAGGATCTATCTGCTCCTGGGCTCTCTGCATTTTTGCCTTTTTCTTTCCATATCTAATTCTGCTGGCCACTGTGGCATCCTTGGGAACAATCCCTAGCTCCTTCCTCACCCCCACTTGGCCCAACTAGGGCACAGCCCAGACCCTCATTAAACCAGACCTGGAGCCAAACCCAAGCTAGACCTAAAACCTGCCCTTTCTCCAGAATAAACCTTCAGGACTTAGGGTCTTTGTAGCATTCACAGATCAGTGCTAAATTTAAAATGTTCTGAAGGCTTCAGAGAATACAAGAGGCAGATTAACTTTAAAAATAATTCAACAGCCCGGATATACTCTAAACAACCAAGGATATGATATATTCCTGGAAGAAACAACAGTATTTTTAATTCTTTCATCCATCCTTCCACTCAAAAGAAATTCACATTGCATCTTCTCCACACCAGGCCCAAAACAAAGTTCAGGACACACTGAGATGAATAATAGCAACTATCCTTTAGGGACTCCCAGCCTCGTGTAGAGAGGTAGATCTGTGAACAAAGCATTCCTACCTAGTGTATTAGTGTTAAGTGCTTCAGTAGAAGGGGACATGAGGTGCCTGGACACCCATGAGAGAAAGTAAACAACTCTGTGGCATACCAAGGGAGATTTCCCCATGGGCTAACCCTTGAAGATGAGAAGTGGCTACCTACCAACTACCAGGCAGGAAAGAGAGAAGAATATTTAGGCATTAGGCATTAGAAAAGGACAATCCAGGTAGAAGAAACAGCATGAGCAAAGAGAAGTACATGGGAACTAGAGTAATGTAGGTAATAATACAGTGAGGCTGAAGCCTAGGGCCAGAGAAGGGAGAAAGGAGAAGCCAGCAAGAGTTAAGTCATGGTGGGCTTTGTGCCATTGGCTGAGGGGTATAAGGATGATAGAGAGTCTTTTCCAATAGGGCAGTTAAATCACCAGATTGGGTTTGGGAATGGGCACAGCAAGAGCATGGAAGATGAATGAGTGGAAGGGACTTTGAAAGTCATTGGAATAGTTCAGCCAGGAGGAAAGGAAACAACAAAAGCTTTAGCTCTGGCTCTGGCTGTGAGGTGGAGGGGAAGATACAGAGAAGAGAACTTTATAGGATAGAATCCACTGGTATCTGTACCACTGAGGGAGCATAAGTGAAAGGAGGAATTTGGGAAGACTCTTTTTGTCTACAAATACCTCTATATTCAAATGGGGATGATTAAAAAAAAAAAGTCTTTATTTATTCATGAGAGAGAGAGAGAAAGAGAGGCAGAGGGAGAAGCAGGCTCCCTGTTGAGTAGGGAGCATGATGCAGGACTCAATCTCAGGATCCTAAGATCATGACCTGAGATGAAGGCAAACACTTAACGGACTGTGCCACCCAGGTGCCCTCAAATGGGGATAATTTGATAAATTAATTATAGTCACTGGAATCAAAAGTCAATTATTAGCCACTGAGCAACCTTTTATTTGGCTGTAGAACAGACTCCTAGCTGTGTAAGAAGGGCAAATCATCATTTTCTCATAAAATCTCAGACCTGAGGGTTAAGAAGGATATGAAAAGGTTGTTTTTCTAATAGGTTAAGAAGAATCTCAAAAGGTTGTTTTTCTAATGGGTTAAGAAGGATCTCAAAAGGTTGTTTTTCTGACTTCTATATTAGTTATCTATTGCTGCATAACCAATTACCCCAACACTTAGTGGTTTAAAACAACAAGTATTTACTATCTCACGGTTGCTATTGGCTGGCTATTCAGAAGCAGCTTAACTGGGTGGTTTTAGCTCAGAAAGTTGTAGTTATGATGTCATCCAAGCAGCAGCCATTTGAAGCTTGCCTCGAGCTGGTAGATCTGCACCCAAGATGGCACACTTGCATGGCTATGGGTCTCATGTGTAAGTTCCTTTCTGGCTGTTGGAAGGAGGTCTCAGTTCTTTGCCATGTGGCCTCTCTATAAGGCTGCTTGAGTGACTTCAACACATGGAAGCTGACTTCCCCCAGAGCAAGTTTTCCTGGCCTTGAAATTGACATGCTATCATTTTCATTGTATTTTATTGACTTACCCAAGCTGGTCCTACCCAGTGTAGGAAGAGACTACATAGAGCACAAAAACCAGGAAGTGAAGCTAATGTGTGGAGGCTCATCAGCATACCCTTCATTTCAGTTCAGCTGTTGTCATTAACACCATTTTACAGATGAAACAGCAGAGGCTAAATGTGAGGACAATGCAATGTGGTGGAAAGAGCTTGGTCAGGAGTCAGATGGCTCAACCTCACCTCTATGGCTATTTGCGTGACCCTGAGGAAACTGCTCACTTTTCAGGTCTCAAATTCAACTACAAAATCAAGCGAGCACCTTTATACTTCTGGGAGAGGAATCCTGGGGCCTGACATTTGGGGGCATGAATGCCAGAGGAAGGGGTTGAGCAGTTAACCTGTGGGTAGTCAGTGAGCCTTAAAGGTTTTCAAACTTAAGAATATGAGGAAAAATTATCCATTTTGAGGACGACTTTGGAAGCAATATGGAGAATTAAGGACAGGCACCAAGAGTCAAGCACACCTGTGACACATGATATTCGGGCACAGGAGCCCATTCTCAGCAAGCTGTGTTAGGAATGAAAGCGCAGAACCCGAAAGGCTCAGGAACCCACCCATCACATCACCACCCTATTTCTATTTGTGTGGCATTTACCAGAAAATATCTACTTAGTGTCAAAAAGAGTATAAATCTCTATGCTCCTTCCTCCTTCCGCTTTTCCTAAAATAACAACCTGTGTCTTGTGGTAGTTCCTGGTTTCATATAGTCCCACTAACCTTCTGCGTTAGGACCTACAAGCCACTGAAGGCCACCAGACCAACAGGGAGATGGGAACTGTAAACGAGGCTGTCTTCATTAGACGGCCTGCATTTCACTTCAAGCTCTTTTTCAGACTTAGTGAAGGCTCTTACTCTCATGAAAACATTACAAATAAAATAGTTTTAAATTGCAAAATAGGATGCATTCATCACAAAGGCAGAGAGAGAAAAAAAAAAAGTAAGGGAAAATAAAAGACTGCAGGCTGGCCTCCACTGAAAATATATGCCTCTTCTTTGTTTCTCCCTGAATTCAGAAAGAGTATAAATACTTGCTGTGTACGAAGTGCCAAAATGAGCTGATAGGGTCTATGTCTTAAAAACATAATGAAGACAAATACGAGTTCAGAACTAAAGCTTTCACTGTGGGGACAGCTAATAGGACCAGTTTAATTTTTTTTTTCTTATTTGTAGTGTACATAAGGTGGGGGATATAAGCTGCTTTAATAGCTTCTCTTTGAATAACAAGAATGTCTTCTATTAAATGCAACCTGAAAGATTAGAGAAGAACCATAAAAAATAATTTTAACAGCCACGATCTCCTGCCTTCTCACTTAAATAAACTCTGTTTATTCTATTAATTATTGTATTACGCCATAAGCTACAGAGCTAGGAAACTCCCACTCTTTCCACAGATTCACTCATGCATAGAAAGTTTGTGATTGATGGACTGGTGAGGTTGAAAGGTAGCAAATGGAAATGGAACATCCTAGGATTAAACATCTTCCCGGTAGGGGATTGGCACTTTTCCAGCATCTTTAGCTTGGCCAGGCTTTGCTGGGATGAGTATTCAAGGAAAGATGCTTGGTCTTGAGCAGAGACTAGAATAACCTGTCCCCTTCTTGAACCTCTCAATGTGCCCCAACAACTTCCTCTTTCATCTGTACTCATTTGTTCAACAAATATTTGAGGACCTGGAGAACCCACTCCGAGCAGGCCCTGAGGAGGCACAGTTAGTTAAAAAGGATTCTAAGATCAGAGGAACTTGGAGTCTATGAGAGTGTTTCCCAACCCTGGGTGCACATTAAGATGATCTAGGGCTTGAAAAAAGTACTTATGCTAACTAATTAAATTATAATCACGAGGTGAAGCCCAAAGTAGAACCAAGGTTGAGAATCACTAGCAAAGATATAGAAAGATGATTGTTATGCGTTGTTATTGAGGAAGTACAAGGTCCATTAGAGCCTAGAGGAAGGACTCCATTCTGACTTTGAGAGAGTCAGAGAATGGCTGCCAGTCACCTGATATCTTACGTTTTGCCTGAAGAAGAAAGGAGATAGCAGAGGAAAGCAGGGTACAGAAGGATGCTTGAGAGAGAAGTATATGCAAAATGAGAGATAGTATGACATTCCCTAGAGTTATAAGATGCTAATGTAGCTGGAGCAAAGGGTTCAATGGAAAAATGATAAGAGGCGAGAGATGGGGCTGAAGAAATAGAAATCCAGTTGTACTCAACCTTGGTCCTTACCTTGTCAGTCATGTCCAAACAAGGAACTTGTACTTTATACTGAAGGCCATGGGGATCGATGAAGGGTTTTTATTGGGGAACAAACTAATGTCTCAACTGGATTTCTATTTAATTTAATTTATTTTATTTTAAAAGATTTTATTTATTTATTCATGAGAGATAGAGAGAGAGGCAGACACAGGCAGAGGGAGAAGCAAGCTCCCTGCAGGGAGCCTGATGGGGGATTCGATCCCAGGACCCTGGAATCGCACCCTAAGCCAAAGGCAGATGCTCAACCATTGAGCCACCAGGTGCCCCAGATTTCTATTTTAGAATCACCCCTTCCTAGCAGATGAAGAGAAGTGATGGATAGAAGAAAGATTTATGACAGGAGGTGAGGAATAGAGGAAGAAGGACAGTTAAGACAATGATGATAGAAGGAGAAAGATGATGTGGTACTGAATTATGGCAGGAGGGATGAGAAAGAATGGGTCTGAGAGACAATAGTGGCAGGAGAGGTGAAATTTAGTGACTAGTTAGATGTGAAAGTAAAGCAAAGAGAAGACGGACTCCCAGATTCTTGGCCTGGGTGACCAGGTGCCTGGGAGAGCACCTAGAGTAGAGAGGGTGGCACTTTCATTTTTGTGGCACCCTGTCCTGCTGTGGCTCCTGCCATCTTGCTCTTTGACCAGTTCATAACGGTGCCTTCCAACAGCATTTGAGGGAAAGGCATATGGGTTTTACTTCTGTAGATAACACAACAATGGGAAACCAATGGATGGATGCTTTTGAAAGGCTATTAAACCTTTGAAAGAGTTTATTACATCCCATTCCTCACTGGGGCCTCACTAGCATCAGTCAGTCAAGTACCTTCTCTTTCCCAATTCTTGTTCCTGACTGAGTGAGTATCTTCTCAGAGATATATACTCCAGAGATATCAGAGCCTATCACCCCAAGCCAAGGAGGCCGAGAAGCAACTAGTTTCTTCTATCCATAAGCAGGATGGAAGAACTGAAAGACAATGGGTGGGCAAATCCTCTTTAGCATTGCTCTATGCAGGAACATTAGATTTTAGGAGGTCAGGTGATGCAGATAACAAAACTAGATACGTAAAATTATCTGAAGCTAGTTCCAAAGATTAAAAAGATTATCTAAGACTTTATGACCAGCAATTTTATTCTTAGGGAGATCCCTAAAAGAAAAGCACATAGGTGGTGACCGAAAGGCACTAGAGTGTACTAGAGCATTCATGGCAGTATTGGTAGTAAAGCCAAGAGCAGGAAATTATCCAAGTATCCATTGAAATAAAATGGATGATCTGATGTTACCCAAAGCGATATGGACAAATCTCAAATTCATCATGTGAAACAAAATAAATCCGAGGCAAAAGAGCCCATCCTGCACAATTCCATTTATTTGATGTATAAAAACAAGCCAATCTCATCTTGAAAGTTAAAAAAAGTAAGCTGCAAAACGTAAGGATAGTAAGTGGGAGACTGGGGAGGAAGTGGTAGAAAGAGACTGGGAGTCAGACCCAGGGTGGCTTCCAGAAGCCTTCTCAGGTTTTCCTTCTTAACCTGAGTGCTAGTTACATGGGTGTATTTAGTTTGCCAAAAATCATTGAGCAGTATGCACTGATAACATGTGTATGTTAAGATTCAAGAAAAAGGTTTTGTTTGTTTTTTGTTAAGATTTTATTTATTTATTCATGAGAGAGAGAGAGAGAGGTGCAGACACAGGCAGAGGGAGAAGCAGGCTCCCTGCAGGGAGCCCGACATGGGACTCGATCCCAGGTCTCCAGGATCACGCCCTGGGCTGAAGGCGGCGCTAAACTGCTGAGCCCCCTGGGCTGCCCTGTTTGTTTGTTTTTTAAGGTTGTATTTATTTATTCATGAGAGACACGGAGAAAGGGGCAGAGGTGTAGGCAGAGGGAGAAGCAGGATCCCTGCTGGGAGCCCAAGGTGGGACTTTATCTCACCCTGAGCCAAAGGGTGCTCAACCACTGAGCCACCCAGGGATCCCAAAAAAAGGTGGGTTTTTTTTTTTGTTTTGTTTTGTTTTTTTGTTTTTTTTTGGTTTTTGGTTTTTGGTTTTGTTTTTTAAAAATCTATGGTTGGGTTTTATAGCTGGATTTTTCTCTTACCTTTATTTTGAAAAAGGAAATGAAGAATTTTTATGTCTAAGAAAAAATAAAGGGAAAGAATAATGAGCTCAATTTTTGTTATTATGAGTTTGAGATGTTTTAGAAATGCTAAAGTAATGGTATCTAATAGACATTAGTTAAATGACTTCGTTGCTCAGAAGAAAGATCTGTACGAGATCCTCACGAAAATAAAAAGGGAACTTGTTCTTATTCTCTTTCTGAAAATACACTTGCCCAGAACTAGCGTACAAAGTGAATTATCCCCTTAACATGGGTGCTTGCCTCTGAGTACACCACATTTTTTTCTGTTCCTCATGGGTGCTCCTGTAGCAGCATTTTCCTGATGACCACAGCTGCTGGTTGGCAGGAGGCTGGCTATTTTAAACTATTACGTACACATTGTCACACGGAATATGAATGGCGCACACAGGTCATTCCACATTCTTCATGCAGTGAGACAGAGGCCAGCTAGCTATTCACCATTACCCATTTCCTCTTTGTTCTGGGCACACAGTGAAAGCACCATTCCCAGCCTTTCTTACAGTTAGACTTGGACATGAGGCTGCATTTGAGACAATGCAATATAAGTAGAAGTGATGGGTGCCATTTCCAAATACGAGTCATCAAATTCTCCCACATGCAATCAATCCTCTACGAACATCCCCTTCTGCCTGCTTGAACCAGACAAGCATGGCAACCTTGGGAGTCATGCAAGGAAGGTAGTAGAGTCCCGAGATGGAAGGGACTAAACCCCAGATGATCTGCCATCAGAGCCACTTGCTGACCAGGAACACCCATTTTAAGCTTTGTGAGATGATGAAATAAGCTTCAGATGCCATCTTTTCCCACTACCACTTCTAGATAGTTCCACAAAAAACATCTCTCTTCCACCCCAGATGCAGATCATGCTTTATTTGTACTTGTCTCCTTTTCGTGCTATTTGGATCACGTGTCTACCAGACCAAAATGCTGAATAAGAACTGCTCCTTTAGGGTCAGCCCGGGTGGCTCAGTGGTTTAGCGCCACCTTCAGCCCAGGGCCTGATCCTGGAGACTCAGGATCCAGTCCCATGTCAGGCTCCCTGCATAGAGCCTGCTTCTCCCTCTGCCTGTCTCTCTCTCTCTCTCTCTCATGAATAAATAAATAAAGTCTATTAAAAAAAGAAAACTGCTCCTTTAATTTTCAACTGAGAGGCGAACGTGTTTCCAAAGACTTTTAGTCAGTCAATAATACTTGTAGAATGAATAAATGAAGGCATGTTTGGATGCATTCATGCATACATAGATGAATATGAGTGGCGAGGGAAGGAGATGCCTGAGATTTGAAGCCTGGCAAGAATGGAGAAAGCTAACAGAACTATTTACTAGTAATGCAAATACAGCCAGAAAAGGAGAAATCAGTCTGTGTGTATTCATTCATTTATTTAGTCCCCCATCCATCTCTCCACTCATCTCACCCTCCCTTAATGAAAACAAACTGAGGAACTCTTATAATGAGATAACATTTGTTGAATATTTATATGTGGGAGATGGGGCAAGACACTTTTGATGGAATAACTCGTTAAATCTTCACAACAATCCATAGGTGTGCACTACAATTCCACCCATTTTATAGATGAGAAAACTGAAACTGAAATAAGTAACTTGTCAAAGTCACGCAGCTAGTAATGGGGCAGAAACTCAGACCCAGATGAACTAAGTCTCCAGCCCAAGCACTCAACCACTGTGCTAGAGCAACTCCTACATGTCAACCGTGATTTTCCTCAATGGAACTGCAGAGAAGCATAAGGAAGGACACAACCTTCTCCTCTAAAACCTCATCGTATAATTAACTAGTAATCTCATTACAATGTCCAGTGTGACATATACTATAGCAGAGATGCACAGAATGATGGGACAGGATATGGAATAGAAAGGAAGGCTTGGGGGTTTTATCCAGAAGGTGGCCTGGTACATGGCTGGGGTACTTCTGCACAAGGATAAGGTGGATTCTGGAGAGAGTCAAGCAGACAGATCACCAGGAGCCAAGGCACATAAAGAAAGTGTCCCCATGTGGCCAAAGCATCTGATGCTTCAAGTTGGAAGGGGGTAGAAAGAAACAAAACTTTAAAGGAAGTTTGCATCTGGGTCATAAAGCTCCTTGATTTCCACGTTAAAGGATTGCGCTTTGGCTTGTAGGCAATTAAAGAAGAGTTTCAAGCAGGGATTACAGCAGGATAAAATCTGTGTTTAAAAAAATTCTCCTGTGTGGTGTGGAGTAAAAAGCGTGGAGTGAAGAGACATGAGATCAGGGTATATACACAGGTTGAATAGTACCTGCCAAAAATTCATATCCACCTACAACTTCAGAAGGTGACCTTATTTGGAAATAAGGTCTTGGCAGATGTGATTAAGGTCAGGACGAAGTGAGATCATATTAGATCAGGGTGGTCCCTAACTCTAATGAGAAACTCCTTTTTAGAGACAGGAAAGGACAGAGAGGACAAGGTGACATGAAGATGAAGACAGAGACTGGAGCGATGCATCTCCAAGACAAGCAATGCCAATAATTGCTGGCAAGGCCAAAAGCTAGGAGAAAGGCATGGATTCTCCCTCAGAGCTTCCAGAAGGACCTAACTCTGATGACATCCTGATTTCACATTTCTGGCTCCTACCCTGTGAGATTAAAAAATTCTGTTGTTTTTAAGCCATCAAGTTTGTGTTGGTTTCAGTATGTGCCCCCAAGAAACACATAGGGAGATTAGTCAAATAGTTACTACTCTAGTCTCAGAGAGAAAATGTCTCCTGAATTAGGTACAGTGAAGGTACATGGACAGAGAGGAGAGGCCAGACTGAAGAAATGAAGTGAAAATGGACAGGAAATGATCACTTGTTGATTGAGGAGGAAATAAGATGAGAACGTCAAAGATGGTATTGTGGTTTCTATCTGGGTCACTAACTGAGACTGAGAATATATGAGGAAGAGCTAATGAGGAAGGAGGAAGTCATACTTTAAAAATGAAATTAATATACTTTATTGTTCTTTAAGCTTTGCATTAAAAAGCAGAGAAGTAGGCAGAGAGGTAGGCTATTAGGCTTTCTCTGTGTACATTAAATAGAAGGAAGGGAGGGAGCTAGGAGGGAAGGATAACTTCAGAGCAGACAAGGTCAAGGAAGGGAATGAGACAGGGATGTGAAGGAAGAAAAGAAAGTTCTTTTGAAGATTATGAAGTAGGGTGGCATCATTTGAAGAACAATCTCTGGCTCACAGTAGGTATTCCTGAATCATAGTCCAGAAGCCAAAGTATACAGTTGCATATTTCAAAAGAACAAGAATACCTGGACAACTCTCAATTCCATCTCTCCAAACCAATCGTAATTACAGATACCGTGTGAGCTGTATGGGTGTCCTTGAAAAAATAACAATCACAACTTGACTGACATATTTAGCATGGCCATGCCATTAAAATGAGGGTCAGAAGAACATGGTAAAGTTGACGGTGGTGAGTGGGCCTTTGGCATAGGGAGGAAGGGACAGAAAATAACTGGCCAAATGGTGTGAACAAGAGGACAGAGGCTCTAGGAAACTGGAAAATAGATGTGAGTCTGCTTTTTAGATTCAGAAAAACTGGGTGGATTAAACTACTCTTGCTCAGTTGAGTTTATGTCTGTGCTCCTTGGATGCTTGCATGGCTGCCTATGATTCATGCAAAGGCGAAAAAAAAGCCCCAAAGGATGAATTACTATGATAATATTTGTAGTCAATATAACTAAGGCTTCTTCATTTCAGATTTATTTTAATTCCACTCTACAAATCATATTCAAAACCTAAATGACTCAGACGATACTTTGAGTATGTTTTTCATGAGTGTCCTAAGGATTACTATGGAAGATTATGCCAAAACTACTTTTTTTTTGCTTGTGACTAGATACTAAAGTATATATTAGGGTGAATAATTATGCATTTTATCCGTTGGGACATATGACAGATTTGTACAAAATTCTAAATTGGGAAAGTTTACAGGATTAGTTGTTTTTTTCTTTTTGGCATGAGCCATACATGGCTATATGGATTTTCCTCTTATGACTACTTGCTCAGAAAACACAGATAAAAAAGCATTTTAACCTAATAAGAAAAGCAGAGCTTGTTTATTTCTGAAATATAAGATGCAGTCAGATTCCTTTTTCTAAATCTTCTGTACTAATCTGACTCTCAATTAAGTTGTGCCCAATTTAGAACACAAACTCATAGATAAAATGTATTTCTGTTTAACTATAATTACTTCTTAGGGTCAAAAAAAAAAAAAAAAAAACCCCGGATGATAGTTAAATTCTTCTCTTATTTTTGTCCTCAGCTTCCTCTTCTTCTTATAAAACATAAAAACTTATTAATAAATACAAGTGACCACGGTGTAATTTAAAAGTAGGTCTAGAAAGAGAATTAAGCCATTTTATTCCCTAGTCTTTACCTTTAAACTGGCCCCACACACACACTCCCACACATGTGCATAGCCACAAACACGCAGCGCACACACTAGTATGACTAAGCATTTGCCTGGCCCCAACAGGATTCTCAGGACACAGACTTTCATTGATAAAACTACGAATGTCTTGGAAAAAAGACAAAAATCATTTAGTCACCCTAACACATATACACATGACACACATACGAATTTTATCCTAATTTCAATTGCTTTAAACTGCTGCAACTACATAAAACCCGCTTTATAGTTCTCTGTCCCCACTCCTATACAGTGTCATATTCAAGGTCCCAACCAGTTCAGTAAAGAAAGAAAAAGAAATAAAAGGATACAGATTATAGAAAAAGAAATAAAACTGTCTCTCTTCATAGACTGTCTATATAGAAACTCCCAAGGAGTCTTTTAAGAAGTTACTAGCACTAATAAGTGAGTTTGGTAAGATTACAGGATGCAAGCTGAATTTATTGAAAATCAATTGTATTTTTATTGGCTAGCAATGAACAACTATAAATAAAAATTGAAAAAACCAATAGCACTCAAAATAGCACCCAAAAACATAAAATATTTAGAAATAATCTAACAAAATATGTGTAAGATTTATATATTAAAACAAAATGCAGATAAAAAATCAAAGAAAAGCTAAATAAATGGAAATGTGTTAGAAAACTCTATATCGTTAGGATGATAATTCCACTCAAACTGATCTATAAATTCAATGCAGTAGAAAAACAAAGGAACAGGAATAACCAAAACAACATGGAAAAGAAGAACAGTGTTGGGAGACTCACATCACTGGATTTGTACACTTACCATATAAAGTTATAATAATAATGACAGTGTAGAAATAGCAAAAGAATAGAAACAGAGATCAGTGGATCAAAGTAAGAGTCCAAAAGTAGACTCACACATTTGATTTTTAGCAAACATGAAAGTACCTTTTCAATAAATAATATAGAAAAAATGGACATTCGGGGTGCCTGGGTGGTTCAGTAGTTTAAATGTCTGACCCTTGATTTTGGCTCAGGTCATAATCTCAGGGTTGTGAGATGGAGTCCTGCTTCTGGCTCTGTGCTGAGCATGGATCCTGCTTGGGCTTCTTTCTCTCCCTTTGCCTCTCCTCCCATTACCTTGCTCTCTCTCTCAAAAAAAAAAAAAAAAAAAAAAAAAAAAGAAAAAGAAAAAAATGGACATTCATATACAAAACATAAACCAGAACACACACTATGCATAACATACAAAAGTTAACTCAAAATGAATCATAGAACTAAAAGTAAAGCCTAATTTTATGGGGCCCCTGGGTGGCTCAGTGGTTGAAAGTCTGCCTTTGGCTCAGGGCGTGATCCCGGGGTCGTGGGATAGAGTCCTGCAGCGGGCTTCCTGCTGGGAGCCTGCTTCTCCCTCTGCCTGTGTCTCTGTTTCTCTCTCCGTGTCTCTCGTGAACAAATAAATAAAATCCTTTTTTTAAAATATTTTATTTATTTATTCACGAGAGACACGGAGAGAGAGAGAGAGGCAGAGGGAGAAACAGGCTCCCTGCAAGGAGACCAATGTGGGACTCGAACCTGGGAGTCCAGGATCACGCCCTGAGCCAAAGGCAGGCACTCAACTGCTGAGCCACTCAGGCGTCCCATAAAATCCTTTTTTTAAAAAAAGCCTGATACTATAAAAATTCTAAAACATAGGACAGAATCTTTGTGACCTTTTGTTAGGCAAAGATATCCTATATACATTAACAAGACATAATCCATAAAAAAGATCAATGAATTGGACCCCATCAAATTCAAAATTTCTATTCTTCAAAAGACATCATTAAAGGAAAATGAGACGACAAACCATGCACTGAGATAAAATGTAGGTGAAACACACAGCTGACAAGGCTTTTTTTTCCAGAATATACAAAGAACTTTCAAACTTTAACAATAACAAATAGACCATTCAATTTTTTTAAAATAAGCAAAAATGTGAAGATACTTTGTTGAACAAGAAATACAAATTGCAAAAATATGAAAAGACACTCGATGTCAGCAAGAAAAAGTTAAAATCACGGTGGGATAACCATTATACAGTTATTAGAATGAAGAAGGAAGAGGAGAAAGGAGAGAAGAAGGGGAAGAAGGAAGGGAAGGGAAGGGAAGGGAAGGGAAGGGAAGGGAAGGGGAGGGGAGGGGAGGGGAGGGGAGGGGAGGGGAGGGGAGGGGAGGGGAGGGGAGGGGAGGGGAGGGGAGGGGAGGGAAGGGAGGAGGAAGGAAAAATAAAAATCCCACTCTGACAATACCAACTGCTAGAAGTGTTGGTACAAATGTAAACGGTTGGAATCCTCATGCTTTGCTGGTGGGAATGCAAATTTTTAAGAGTCACTTTGAAAACAATTTAGCAGTTTCTTACAAAGTTAAAAACACAATTGCTGTGCAATCCAGTAATCCCAGCCTTGGTATTTTTTCAAGACAAATGAAAACTATGTTCACACAAAAACCTGAGCCTGATTGTTTATGGTAGATTTATTTATAATCATTCAAAAACCATAAACAATCCTAGAGTCCTTAAACCAATGACTAGATAAATAAACTGTGGCCCATCCATAAATGGAATATTTCTCAGAAAAAAAATTACCGATACAGGCAACAATATGGATGAATCATGAATGCATTATTCTAAGTGAAAGAAACGAGACTCAAAAGACAATCTAAAAAATAAAACAATAAATTCTCTATGATCCCATTCATATGACACATAGGAAAACTTATAGGGACACAAAACAGACCAGTGGTAACCAGGGGCTGGAGGTCAGGGGAAGAGTCGACCACAAAAGGACATGAGGGAATTTAGGCATGGTGATGAAGCCTTACCACATTTTTTTAAAAAGATTTATTCACTTATTTTGAGAGAGAGAGAGAGAAAGAGAGAGAGACAGAATGCCCATAAGCAGGGGAGGGGCAGAGAGAAAGAGAGAGAGAGAACTCCAAGCAGCCTTCCCACTGAGTGGGCAGCCCAACGTAGGGCTTGATCCCAGGGCCCTGAGATCATGACCTGAGCCAAAACCAAGAGTCAGATGCTTAACTGACTGAGCCCTCCAGGTGCCCCAAACCTTATCACATTTTGATTAACACAGTGGTTACATACTATATGCACTAGTAGAACTGTACCCTAAAAACAAAAGATGAATCTTACCTTCAAAAAATGTATCAAGGTTTCAAGTTATGAAGGTTCTTTAGGTCGGGTTTATCTTTTTAAATATTGTTCGTCTGTTTTTAAATTCATGCCAAACATATAAAAGGAAAACCAATGTAATTAGTTGGAACTTCTCTAAAATAGAAAAAGAATGAAATCAACATATTTATTATTTTTTTTAATTTACAACTTATTTTCTGATAGAAGAACATGCTAATGAAGAAAATGTTGAAACTGTGAAATAGGATAAAGGAGAAAAGAGAACTTCTACAATTTGACCCCCCAGAGTCAACCACGATTAATATTTTACTTTACTTACTTTTGATTTTTACTCCAAAATTTAAATACAATTATTCCTAGTTTTGTGGTTCTGAGATTAAGCTCTGGAGTCAGGCAGCCTGAGATTATCTCAGAAAACTGAGACTCAATTTGTAAAATGGAGATCATAACATCTAGGTCAGGAATTATGGAGATTATATTAGTATAAAATATTCAGCACAGTTTGTGACACATAGAATACTCACTACAAACATGGAACATAGAGGCATCTGGATGGCTCAGCTAGTTGGGCTGACTCTTGGTTTCATCTCAGGTCATAACCTCAGGGTCATGAGATCAAGCCACCCCCCAGTCGGGCTTCATGCTCAGTGGGGAGTCTGTTTGAGATTCTCTCTGATTTTCTCTCCTTCTGCTTCTCCCCTCTTCCCACCCCACTCATGCACACTCTAAACAAACAAACAAACAAACAAACAAACAAAAGAAATCTAAAAAAAACACAACACACAAATATGGAGCACTGAAATTTTGCATTTCAGTAAAAATTTTTGTAAACAGAATTTCATATAAAATTCCAGGATATGAAGTTCTATATAATATACCATTCTCCTATTTATGGATGTTTAGGTTGTTTCCAACTGCTGTTTATCATAAATGACATGAAAAATATATTTTGGGGGCATCTGGGTGGCTCAGTGGTTGAGTGTCTGCCTTCGGCTCAGGTCATTATCCCAGGGTTCTGGGATCGAGTCCTGAATCAGGCTCCTTGTGAGGAGCCTGCTTCTTCCTCTGCCTATGTCTCTGCCTCTTTCTCTGTGTCTCTCATGAATAAATAAATAAAATCTTTAAAAATATATATTTTTTGCTTGAAACTTTTTCTGCATTTTTATTATTTCCTTTGGATTGATTCCTGTGTTAAGGCATTTAACCATTTTTTAATTTTATTTAATTTTATTTTTTTTTTAGTTTTACTTGTTTAAGTAATCTCTACACCCGATGCGGGGCTCAAACTCACAATCCTAACATCAAGAGTCACATGCTCTTCCACCTGAACCAGTCAGGTACCCCAGGGCATAAAAACATTTTTAAGGCTCTTGGTAATTCTCATGTTATCTTCCCAGAAGACTGCACCCATTTACACGCCCACCATCAGCAGATGAGAGTTTCAGTATCATTACGTCCTTCACAATATTAATTCTTTATTTATATGCATGTTATACAAAATGCAATTAATATGGAGATATTTATCACCCTGCCAAGATGGTGATTAGTAAATGAGTTACTGTCTCTCTTTAGAAATGCATAAACATGCTGAGTTAAATATAACAACTAAAAAAATATACAGAGCCAAGTTTCAGAGAAAGAAAAAGAAAATCCAAAAGAAAATCCAAGAAACAAAAGAGAAACTCAAAGCCTGACCGGTAAAGTTCAGCAAACACCTTGGCATCTCATGAGTATTAAACCCCAAAATCAGCCTTAGGGCCAAGAGATGGGAATTTAACATCCGTATTGGGACAAGGGACATGCCCAGTTGAAGAGGTATCAGCATTAGCTTTGGACCCTCAGAAAGGCAGTCTTTTTCATAAAAAGAGAATTAGAAAATCCTGAGCAACAACCCTCAGATAGATCAAAGAACTTTACTATTGGCCCAAGAAATAGGAAAGGGAAAAAAACAGATGAGGGGTAGTTTCTTCTTTTTTTTTTTTTTTTTAAGATTTTATTTATTTATTCATGAGAGACCCAGAGAGAGAGAGAGAGATTGAGGCAGAGACACAGGCAGAGGGAGAAGCAGGCTCCATCCAGGGAGCCCGACGTGGGACTCAATCCCGGATCTCCAGGATCACACCCTGGGCCGAAGGCAGTGCTAAACCGCTGAGCCACCCGGGCTGCCCAATGAGGGGTAGTTTCTGTAAGAAATCTAGATGCCCAGTCCACACTACACATGGGTGTGCATTAGAATGACCAACTCATCCTCATTTGCTAATCCTTTCCTAGTTTTAACACTGAACATCCTGTGTCTCAGACAATCCTTATCCCTTGGTTGAGGCCTTCCAGGCCAACCTGGAAGTATGACCAATCAGCAGCCAGATTATACAACCTATATTTTATAGGAATCCCAAGCCACATGTGCAAAAACTGGCCTGATCCTTGGGAATTTCTGTGGATTCAATGGACTCAATTGTACAATCACTCTGTAGACAGACTTCCACAAAGCAGGGTACTGGGGACTCCTTCAGAGTGAGTCATCAGATAAAATACAGTTTGTCCACTTAAAGTTGAATTTAAGTTAAACAATTTTCAAGGTACAATCTGGGGGCATATTTACACTAAAAATATAGTCATTATTTTTCTGAAATTCAAATTTAACCGGGTATATTTTGATTTGCTAAATTCAGCAACCCTGCAGCCCCAGAGATAAACAAGAGCAATTAGCATAATGACCATGTGTCCTGGAGTTAAACTCACTGGCAAAAATTGTTTAAATTATATAAGGAAATGAGCCACTGGGATAGATAGTAGATGCAGCAAATGGAATAATTTGTACTCCCAGAGCCAGAAATTATAAACTCAGGCACTACAAAATAAATGTCTTAAATTATTAAAGAGATTGGGGCACCTGTGTGGCTCAGTCGGTTAAGCATCAGACTCTTGGTTTCAGCTCAGGTCACGATCTCAGGGTCCTGGGATCCAGCCCCACACCTGGTTCTGTGCACCCAATGCACAGATGAGTGTGCCCGCTTGAGATTCTCTCCCTCTCCTCCTCTCCCCACCCCCCTTCTCCCCCCTCAAATAAATAATTCTTTTAAAAAGCCAAGAAATAAATAAAGAGATTGAAAAAGGAACAGAAATTATAATAAAAAGACAGAACACTGACAAAAGGAACAGATGGATCTGTAAAGGAACCAAACAGAACTTGTAGAAATGAAAAATGTGGCCATTGAAACTAAAGTCTCAAGATCTAGGTTGAATAACAAATTAAATAGCTGAGGGAGTTACACGACTATGGGCTAGTTAAGTAACTGTGTGCCTCCTATTCTCGTTTGCAAAACAGGGATAATAAGAGAACTTATGCCATATAGGTCATATATAAAAACAAATATAATACAGCCCAAACACTCAGAATAGTGCCTGAGCTGTCGGAACTTCTCAGCCAATCTATCAATCAACAACTATTATTTAGTCATGAATTAAGTCTCTAGAACATCCTCACATAGCAGGATCTCCCGGAGGTTCACAGGGAGCATCACCATAATAAAGACCCTAAGAAGTTCTGCTGCTTAGCCTTGTTTGGACGACAAAAATATGACAAAATGAAGATTCACCGAGGCTCTGCCACTTGGCCAGGTCTTTTAGCTGCTACATGGTGGATTTGGTCTATAAAATCAGGGTGGTCTGGCTCCATAGGCCATGGTTTCAATGATTGCACCACACTGTAAAGTTGAGAAGAAGTTTATAATAATCCTTCTCTTGTAAGATGGCTTCTTTCTGAAAGCACAGAAACTGAAAGGTAAAGTTGCCCTGGGGTTCCTTCAAACTCACCTGCGTGTCCCCCTCAACAGCCCCTAGCCAGCCTCTGAATCCCAGAACGGAAGCTAAGGGTCCTTTGAGTATGTCCTCTCTTCCTGAGGTTCAGGCAGGGGATAGTGGGAGTGGGAGAGCAACTGGCTTCCAGGGCCCTGCTTCCAAGGGCTCCCATTGAGCACCCCTCAGTCACATGGTTGCTTTCCTTCCACAGCATCTAACTCACACAGCAGTGCTAATACCTCTACATGGCCCCCCAGCCAAATAGATGTCGGACCTCCTTCAGAAAACAGCATTTTTTTTTTAAAGATTTTATTTATTTATTCATGAGAGACACACAGAGAGAGACAGAGACACAGGCAGAGGGAAAACCAGGCTCTTTGCAAGGAGCCCGATGCAGGACTCGATCCCAGGACCCTGGGATCACGACCTGAGCCAAAAGCAGACACTCAACCACTGAGCCACCCAGGTGTCCCAGAAAACAGCATTTGAAAGCAAAGGAACAAGATACTGATCCACTAATATTGTTGGTATTTTTCACCTTAAAATTTTTTTTTTTTTTTTTTTTTACTAATTAAGTCCTTGACTGTTGTGTGGTGACTGCCGGGGTCATTGTCGTTTTTTTGCACATTCAGGTACCCTCTTTGCGGGAGATGAAGGTGGACTTTTCCCCATGTCATTTGATTCAAAGCAGGGATCTGCATTTCATGAGAACCCATAGGGCTTGGGCAATGCTATCCACTGATTTCTATTAAAGGCTAAATCTACCCCAGTTGCAAGTTAAGTTGGAATTTACATGCTGGGGGTATCACTTTTGTTTTCCTAAAGCTGTACTTTTAATAAGACTCTTAACTCTGGGAAACGAACTAGGGGTGGTAGAAAGGGAGGTGGGCAGGGGGGTGGGGGTGACTGGGTGATGGGCACTGAGGGGGGCCCTTGATGGGATGAGCACTGGGGGTTATTCTATTTGTTGGCAAATTGAACACCAATAAAAAATAAATATATTTGTAAAAAAAAGATTATGTTAAAACCATTTAGACTATACTCAGAAGTCCCAAGGTAATCAAATCATACTGATGACTACGGCTCATCGGTATGAACTGGAAGTTTAGAAATGCTAACTAATGATTGTCAAAGATTCTGACTACGTAGAAATTCTGCCTAAGAGAATCCTCAGTATCTGTAACAAGTGGCTGCTTTCTTCATTAGCATTTCATTCCTCTCAATTCAACAAATTTGAATGAATATGAATAGTAATTCTTAGAGATATTTCCAAACCTCAACATAAATTGCTTAAGCACTTTTTAAGTGTGAGCCTGTAAACTTGGCATTGGAGATTCTAATATTAATAAGACAGGCTTAGCCTTCAAGGAACAAACTATAGATAAAGAAAAAAAAAAAACAAGTAGTTAGAAGTCATCAACATCAACCGATTGCCTCACCAATGGAGACACAGCAACATACACGGATCTTAAAATACACGTTAGGGAGCTAATTAAAAAAGAATGTGGTGTATGATACCATGGTATTTATATAAATTTTAAGAGCATCTATACACAAGTACGATGATGGGGCACCTGGGTGGGTCAGCTGGTTAAGCAGTTGACTCTTGGTTTCAGCTCAGGTCGTGATCTCAGGGTTGGGAGACGGAGACCTGTTTTGGGCTCCATGCTAAGCATCTGTCTGCTTAAGATTCTCTCTATCCTGGGACGCCTGGGTGGTGCAGTCAGTTGAGCATCTGACTCTTGGTTTTGGCTCAGGTTGTGATATGAGATCAAGCCCTGCTTTGGGCTCCGGGATCCGTGCTCAGCACGGAGCCCATTTGAGTTTTCCTCTCCCTCTCCCTTTGCCCCTCCACCCCCTGTAAAATAAATAAATAAATAAATAAATAAATAAATAAATAAATAAATCTTTAAAATAAAAAGATTCTTTCTCTCTCTCTCTCCCTCTATACCTCCCCATCACTCTCTCTCTCTCTAAAAAAAAAAAAAAAAAAAATACAATGAACATTTTGCAAGAGCACAGACAAAAGGATATACAAAATGAATGTTTGGATGGATTCTTGTGGAAGGGGAGGAAAAGGAGAGTGGAGGAAGGAAGGAAAGAAGGAGAGAGGGAGAGAGAGGTGAGAGGCTCAAGGAGTAAAGGAAGAAAGAAAGAAGAGGTTTAATATCCACGCAGCGGGCCCGGCCATCTGGCACAGTCAGTATCCCTTAGATGACACATCTGTGACCTACCCTTTGCCTTCTCTGTCCTGAGTCCCCAATTCTGAGGGATTTTCTTCATCAGAAAACTGTTAAAGAAATAAATTCATAACTTGTGCCTCTACTGATTTTCAGAAAACAAGGTGAGCTCGCGGGTGTGCAGAGGGCAGGTGTACTCACCAACCTTGTGTAGACCCCAGCTGCACCACCGGATACAGTCATCACAGCAGGGCAAGGAGAGCCAGCAGCCTCCTTCCTCCTTCCCCCCAACTCGGGCAAATGCTCATCACCCAAGTCTATTTATCTTCACTCAGGTTGCAATTTGCATTTCTTTTTAGAGAGATCAAGACTTAACTCCTCTGGAGTTTGGACTCTTCTTCCTCAAAACTTTAAGCTTGAGAGAGACCAGAGGAAAGTCTTTCTGAGCCAGCCTCTCTCCTCTTTCCCTGAGATTGAACACAATCGTCAACCAACGTTTATCAACTGCTCTCCTCTCCCAACAAAGTCAAGTTCTCCTGGAGAGTCCCCAGAGTATCTTGCCAGATAAAAGACAGGATGCCTGGTTCCATTTGAGTTTCAGGTAAACAACGAGTGATTTTTTTTAGCATGGGTATGTCCGAAAGATTGCAGGGGACATACTTAGACTAAAAAAAAAAATCACTCGTTGCTTATCTGACGTTCAAATTGGACTGGGCCCTCTGTATTTTTAGTTGCTAAATTTGGCAATCCTACCCTAACGCAAGGGATCAACGTCTAGAATCTAAGCTCGGTCTGTCGAGAGTTGGTGGAGCATACTGTGGAGGACCGCAGGACAGGGCTAAATTCAGGAGGTAAAGCATTTCACATTCTTTTGTTTTGTTTTTCTTTTTATCGGGCATGCCATTCCAGATGGAATTAGCACAGTTTAGTCCTATAAATGGACTAGAATTTCTCCTCATGACACCCACCTGGTAAGAGCAGCAGTATCAAATAGGAGAGATACGAGGGCTAGGAGTCCAGAAAATCTAATTTTAGTCCTAGCCCTCTACTTCCAACTGGATGTGTGGAATGAGGCCACCTTTGTCCCATTATGTCCTCGGGACCTCTCTTGAGGCCCTCAGTCTCCACATCCGCAAAATGGGAAGGGGAAAGGAAGGGCTAAATGATTTTTAACCATCCCTCCTAATGCAGCCTTCAGTGCCTCTACGATATTCATCATATTTACTTAATTTAGTAAAGACAGCTTTGTTGGTCTTAACCCATGCAGGAATAATAAAACATAACACAAATGAGGAGTTCTTCCCTTTCCCATATTCCAGTAAAAATTGCTCTTTGAGGTATTGTGGTTGTTACAAAAACTGAAACCAGAAGTTCAGGCTCAGTGAGGAGGCCAAAGATTGCAAATGCCCTATTACCAAAATAGAACCAAAGCAGAAGCTTTGCTCTAAACAGCACTCACTGTCTTTTGGCAGACAGGGAAGGATTTGGTCAGAGCAGACCTTAATATGGCTCAACTGGGCTGCTAGAGGCAGGAAAAGACCCTTACGTCTCCCCAACAAACCATTTCTCCGTAAAATGGGACTAACAATCCCTCCTACTTCCCTTGTGAAATTGTCTTGAAGGTTAAATGAAATAACATCCATAAAAATGTTTTTAAAAAATGTACAGTTTTACACCAAACACGACTACTTGTGTTGTGATTTGGGCTCAACTTGATATAAACAGTGAATGTTCGTTGGCCATCCCTCATCTATCCCTCTTTCTTTTGTCGACCTGGTTTTGCTGGGGAGAATTGGCTCCTCTCCTATCCTTATACGATGTGATTTGGAAAGTGCTGAATTGATACACATTTTCAGGAAAGGGAGGGTATCATAGGCCTTAGCCAATCAGTGCATTACATTACTCTGGACACAGGAATTTGTTCAAGGATAAAAATGTCACCAAATACAAGCCAGTGAAAATGAGGCCCAGAACTTTTTCTTCAAACTATTTGTAGAAAAGGATTCATTTTCTCAAGATTCAAAATTTTAGAGATAGGAGCTGAGAGATCTTGGCAGCCACTTTGTCACTATGAGGAAGAGCTTGGGAATGAAATCAACACAGAGGAAAGCAGAGAGGAGAAACGAGGAGAGGCTGGTTTCTAATATCCTTGAGTCCCTATATCTAGTCTTATCTAAGGCCACATTTACCCTTAGTCTTCTCCATTGTGTGAGTAAATAAATCCTTTTGCGGGGGATGCCTGGGTGGCTCAGCAGTTAAGCACCTGCCTTCGGCCCAGGGTGTGATCCTGGAGACCCGGGATCAAGTCCCACATCAGGCTCCCTGCACAGAGTCTACTACTCTCTCTGCCTGTGTCTCTGCCTCTCTCTCTGTGTCTCTCATGAAAAAAATAAATACAATCTTTAAAAAAAATAATCATTTTTTTGCTTTGGCCAATTTAATGAAATTTTTCTCTCATTTGCAACGAAAAAGTCCTAATGGATATAAAGCCTTTGCTTGATGTGTCCCACACAGATCCAAATTCTATCTCAAATGCCTTGCACAGCAAGCAAATACTTAGTAAGGAGGCTAACTACAAGTTTGACTTTGAAGCCCATGTATTTCCAGAGTATATATCTTGATTAACAAGGTCTGAAAGAGTAAAATTTAGTTATGTTTAAAAAAAGAAAAAAGCAAACAGACTGATAAACTATGTTTGTCCTCGTATTACTAGTCAAAATTATTCTGTGTATCCCCTGAACTATTTAATATAACATCTTTTAGAAAAAAATTATCATCAGGAATATTTAAAGTCAGAAATGTTTTATCATTTACAGCAATAGTGATTTGAAAAATTTGATTCTCAAAAAATTTCTTCTATGATTTGATTTTTCTTTTTTCTTTTCTTTTTTCTTTTTTTTTTTTTTTTGAAGTTATAATTTGGCCAACTATTGCTCTATGGCTGGAGGCATAAAAAAATGTCTGAATTTAACCAGCTTCTGAATACTACCACTCCCAGACTACTTTATTATGGCCTAAGCATTCTAAATTTAAAGACTCTTCCTGCATCCCAATCTTAATTTTCACTCCTTTCAAGACCAATGGGAGGTCAAGAAGCAAGATGTCCAAGAGAATGGACAGGCTGTCACATTCACCTGAGATCCATTCCTCAGCCAGCTACTGTGACTTGCCCCAGAACTCAGTCATATAGAAAAGACACATTAGAGAGCTGGACCCTTTCCAACACAGATTTGCAAACATAAGCAAGGACTTTCCTCTGAGGTCACATCATTTCAGCTGAAACCATTTCAACCCTGTGTACACCCTGGTAAATACCATAGACATGCTCTATGGATCCCCCCAGGATCTTGTTTCTTTTGCCCACATCACACCAATGCATCAACTATGCTGAGAAAGAAATCAGGAATGCATTACACTCATGAGTTTGTTTCTACATTAAGCCACATCTAGCGCTCAGAAAGCACACCCGGGCTCTGAAATCTCTGTATTAAGTACAAAAGCCTCCCACCATGCAGAAGCCTCCTGTCTCAGCTGCTTTTACGGGCATCATGAAATACAATGAGGATAATCCACCACTGGATTATGTAAGACAGTCTTGCTTTCATTTTTTATTGACATGATTGAATAGTTGGCCATATAGTTCTACCACTGATTCTGTCACAATTTTTATTCCTGGTTAGTCTGTAAGCATCAGAATGTCAGTTAAAACAAAACATAATGGACCCACCTGGGTGGCTCAGTGGGTTAACCATCTGACTCTTGATTTCAGCTTAGGTCATGACCTTAGGGTCAAGCCCCACGATGAGCGCCCCGCTCAGCAGGGAGTCTGCTTGAGCTTCTCTCCCTCTGCTCCTCTTTTCTCTCTCTCTCTCTCTCAAATAAAAATAAATAAATCTTTAAAAATAAACAAATATTTAGATCTTTCATCCATTTTGAGTTTATCTTTGTGTATGGTGAAAGAGAGTGGTCTAGTTTCATTCTTCTGCATGTGGATGTCCAATTTTCCCAGAACCATTTATTGAAGAGACTGTCTTTCTTCCAAAGGATAGTCTTTCCTCCTTTATCGAATATTAGTTGCCCATAAAGTATCAGAAAGGGAGACAGAACGTAAAGACTGCTAACTCTGGGAAACGAACTAGGGGTGGTAGAAGGGGAGGAGGGCGGGGGGTGGGAGTGAATGGGTGACGGGCACTGGGGGTTATTCTGTATGTTAGTAAATTGAACACCAATAAAAAAAAAAATTAAAAAAAAATAAACAAATAGATAAATAAAACAAAACACAATGTAATAGCTTCTTCAAACTCAGGAAACATGCAAAATAAATATCACCCATTCATTGTAGTAATGAGGTCAATGAAAGGTTGCCAGCTTGGTTGGAATCCCAACTCTATTACTTTTAACAGTACTTTATCCTCTTAAGTCTCCATTTCCTTAACTACAGTATACACTTAAAAAATATTTATTATTGAGCACCTACTGTTGTTTCACCTCTTGAGAATCCATCAGTGAATAAAATTTCTACCCTCACTGAGTTCACAGTATAGGGAGACTATATTAAAATAAGTTAGTAAAACACAAACTTTGATATCACTCTAGCAGTGATAATATTTGGGGCATTTTCACATTATGGTAACTACAGAAAAGGTTTTTTGTTTGTTTGTTTTGTTTGTTTGTTTTTTACATAAAGTGCATGATGAAATAAAACTTTGAAGGGAAAAAGCTAATTGGAAAATCGGCACTTTGCAACCACCGAGGTAATAATTGTTCATGCAGTATATGCTAATACTAGTGGGTGACAATCTGAAGAGAAACAGGATATTTCTATAGTATCCAGTACTTTCCCCACAAGATGCTTATTAACTTAAAATAATTAGTTGGAAACTGCTGAACCAAAACCCACTTTTGGGAAAGAGAATGTGTCCTAGGCCTTAGCCGATAAGTGCATTGCAGTACCCTGGCCACACTGAAGAAGGCTAACAGAACCCTTTTTCATTAACCAAGGGATGAAAGACAACATTTCTAGTAACTGTAAGAGTAGATATTGTATGCCTCCTAATATGAGGCACTTCTTGAGAAGGGCACAAAAATATCTTCTGTGGTACTGCTATCAAAAATGTGTAACCTGAATCTCATAATGAATAAATATTAGGGAAACCCAAATTGAGGGGCATTCTACAAAACAACTGACTAGTACTCTTCAGAAATGTCAAGGCCATACTTAAAAATAAATGCTGTAGAACTGTTTCAGATTCAAAGAGACTAAAGGGACATGACAACCAAGCTGAGTTTATGATTCAAGATTGGATCCTAGACCAGAAAAATACATGCTTTTGCTCTAATGGATATTAGTTGGACAATTGGTGAAATTACAAGGTTTGTAGGCCAGATAATAATACTGTATCAGTTAATTTTCTAATTGTGACCATTATCCTGTGGTTACATAAAAGAATGCCCTTGAATTTAGGAAATATCCATTGAAGCATATAGCAATAAAGGAGCACTGCTCTAATTTATCTCAAATGGCTTGGAAAAATACTATATATATACATACATAAATATATATAGTATTACATATATATACAGTTATATATATATTTGTATCTCTATATTATACATACAGATATAGATACAAAAGGAGAATGAAATGATAAAGCAAATATCTAAAAATACCATCATTTGGGGAATACAAGTGAAAGGTATGGGAATTCTTTGTACTATATTTTCAACTTTAGTTTTGATCTGATGTGGCAGTGACCAACCTAATCAATTAATTAAAATCAGCACTACTGGGCAGCCCCGATGGCCCAGCAGTTTGGCACTGCCTTAGGCACAGGGCATGATCCTGGAGACCCGGGATCGAGTCCCATGTCAGGCTCCCTGCATGGAGCCTGCTTCTCCCTCTGCCTGTGTCTCTGCCTCTCTCTCTCTCTCTCTCTCTGTCTTGAATAAATAAATAAAATCTTTAAAGAAAAAAAATAAAAATAAAATCAGCACTACTGATAGTAGGACAAGCTGGTATTTTGTGCCTCCTGATATGATGCAATATAAAATATACAACATTACCTATGATATTCTTGCCACAAATGTTTGCCCTGGATCTAATTAAGCCTTTAGATATCATTTCCAATTTAACAGGAAATAAAAGGGATAGAGAAATGAGTTTAATGACATCAAGTGAAAATAATCAGAGTAGGGGCACCTGGTGGCTCAGTGGTTGAGCTTCTGCCTTTGGCTTGGGGCATGATCCAGGGTCCTAAGATCAAGTTCCACACAGGAGCCCCTGCAGGGAACCTGCTTCTCCCTCTTCCTATGTCTCTGCCTCTCTCTGTGTGTCTCTCATGAAAAAGTAAATAAAATCTTAAACAAAGAAAAAAGAAAACATCAGAGAAATTCAGAATGCAGTACATTCTAGAAGACAGCTAGCCTGGGCTCACCATAATGTTAAAAAAAAAAAAAGTGTGGGAGGTGGGGTGTGGAGTGTGATTATTCCAGATTAAAAGGGTCTAAGAGAAATGACAATCACAAGAACTGGAGGATCCTAGATTGGGTTCTGTTTCCAAAAACAGTTTCCAAAGCTCAAAAAAAAAAATGTTCTTGATACAACTGGAAAAATTTAAATCTGAACTGGATATCAGATGATATTATGAAATTATTGCTAATTTTCTTACGACTCATAATAGCATTATGAGTATGTAGGAAATTGTCCGTATCTTTAGATGTCTGTTTCGAAGTATTTAGAGATAAAAAGTGTCATGATGTACTTTCAAATGGTACAGAAAATTTTGTGGAGCCAGAAAGAGAGTAAACAGAATGATATATTAGCAATTATTGAATCTAAGAATTAGTTATATTATTGTTTCAACTTCTTATATAACATATTTCTTTCTTTTTTTATATAACACTTTTCATTAAAATGTCAAAGAAAAATAATGTAGTAACACTTTTACCTTCATAACATATCGTTATTAGTTTTCTTTTAAGGGATTAAAGATCTAAAAATGAACAAAGACATGAAAAGATAAAAGTACACCATGGTTTACTAAGTCTGGTCCTAAACTCTCTAAACTTAAAATGCTAAATAACATTTATTTCAGGATTGTGGTTGTAGCAGAGATGAGGGAGGGTTGATCAACTACAGGAATCCCCTCAGTGGCCAGCAGGGTGGGGAATGGGGTGTAACTGCAGCTGCCCCCAAAGTCCACTCCCTCCAAACCTGGGGAGGACTGTGAGATTTTCCAATCTGAGGCTGTCTCCACATCGGAGGTGCTTAACTGTCATAAAAGATGAAAAATCTCTGGTTCCTTTCTGGCTGGTGGAGTTGTTCTATTTCTAGACATGAACCAGACCGGCCATTCCCCAAAGTCACCCATCTATGTTGAAGATTAATACCCTTAACCTCCAATGTGATTGAGTATTTGTGTGTTTTCCTGTATTTTCATGAGGTTTTTATGGTACTGAGTGTGAGGTTTTATTACCGGAAAACAAGGAAAAAGCACAAGTGCACTCCCTGTTGTCTGGGCGTGACCTCAGGAGGGTATTCGTGGCATCCAATCTCCGACAGCCTTTGAGAGAAGGGATCTGATTGGTCGCTGATGATGACATGCATCTTTTATTTATGTACTGATTGGTGGGATGAAGTGCTAGGAGCAAAGTCTACACTTGATGCAATTACCAACAATTAATATAACTTGGTAACTAAGATTTGAACCAGGCTGTTGTTGGTGTGGCATAAATATACCTGTGCTGCCATTCTAGCCTCTTTTTTTATGTTCCTTGAACAACCAAGGGAAAAAAATGTTACATCAAGATCTTTTATGTTAGCTGTTCCCTCTGCCTGGAACACTTCTCCCCCAGATACTCACTTTTTTTTTTTTTTTAAGATTTTATTTATTTTTTCATGAGAGATGCAGAGAGAGAGGCAGAGACATAGGTAGAGGAAGAAGCAGGAATGAGGGACTCGATCCCAGAACCCCAGGATCATGCCCTGAGCCAAAGGCAGATGCTCAACAACTGAGCCACCCATCTGCCCCCAAATACTATTATTTACTCTCTCATAGCCTTTAGGTCCATGATCAAACACCATCTTCCTAACAGTCACCCCTGGTCACTTCACCTGCTTCTATCTGGCACTCCTTATCCCCTTAGACTGATTTACTTCCCTCCATGGAATTTTTCACCCTCTGATACATTAACTTGATTTTAAAATCTGTTCCAACTAAGCAGAATTCACACTCTGATGAGGGTAGAGGCTTTGCCTTGTTCCCACTGCCTGAAACACAGTAAACATGATAGGTACTCAAATACTTTTCTTTCTTTCTTTTTTTTTTTTTAATGAGTGAATGATCAATCACCTAGGACAGCTGGAGAGCGGCATACACTGCAACCACCTGAATCAGTGTTGCTGAGGACTAGGAGAGCCCAGGTGGGGAATAAAGCCCAAACCATTCACACAACTGACTAATCCATGAGTTTTTGTTTTGTGCTTTGAAGGATAGATGTGAAGTTTCAAATCAAGTCATAGTCCCAGAGAGACAGGAAAAGCTCATGAATAAAAGCTCTAACAGTGTACTAGCAGTGCACAAAGATTAGTACGTCATCTATCTGTGTATCTGCAAAAATCTCTTTCCATATTTGCTAGCTATTGAAAAAGAGCAAAGAGGTTTTAAAGAAAGGAAGTAGCCATTCATATTTCTGTAACAATTTGAATGTTTCCATACTTAAAGTAGGGCTTCTCTGTATATCAAATGCTTGAGAAGGATTTCTTCTAAGTTCAGTTTTACAGTTTTCGTGTTCATGGCTAAGGCTCAGCTCAGGGTAGCTTTCACAGAATCATCTCAGTCAATAAGCACACAAGCATCTAGTGATCACAGGGGAAAAAAATCCTATTAATTTTCAAATGCTTACAATGACAGGTGACAGGCAGGTTGTGATGACTGCATGCATTGTATAATTTCCGAAGAGAAACTTAATTTTTAAGAACTAATTTAAGTTTCCACAGCAGGTCACAGGTATATGTCATCTATTTTGATCATAATTCAGTACATGAACATATTTTTTATGATTCTATGTAATTCTGAGTTGGTCGAAGGAACCAGCTTGGCTGAATCTGTTCATTATTAATTAAACTTTTATCAGCCATGGGATAATATTTATTCCTTTCTCAAGAGCAAAAGAAGAACAACTTAATGAAATTGCTCTTTGTATTTCAAGTGACCTACATGAACAAGACATCTTTAATATTCCATTATTAAGTGTGGAATTATATAAATATTAATCCAGGTAGAACTTGTGGTTCAGGGGCCTCCTGAATTTGCTTTGCGTCCCTGATACTAGGATCACCAACATGCCTCTGCTTCCTCTAAAATAAAACAAGATAAAACCAGGTTCTTTCCTGCTATATTCCAGTGATAGAGTATGCAAATTCTTGGACTTCACCAATTCCGCTATTCATGAAAGGGAAGGAGTAGAGTTATCCAGTAACATCTCTGTCGAAACACCACCAAGAGCACTCAGAAAATATCTTTTGTTAAAAGATATCACTAAGTCCTCATAAAAATGTAAGATGGGGGTGCCAAGCCAAACATCATTTTATGACCAGTTGCTCTACTTGGCTTCATTACGATGTTAGTTTTTAAAGCTAATGGATTTGGGGCAGCCCGGGTGGCTCAGCTGTTTAGTGCCACCTTCAGCCCAGGGCGTGATCCTGGAGACCTGGGATCGAGTCCCACGTCAGGCTCCCTGCATGGAGTCTGCTTCTCCCTCTGCCTGTGTCTCTGCCTCTCTCTCTCTCTCTATGGGTCCTTCACGAGAAAATAAATAAAATCTTAAAAATAAATAAATAAAGCTAATGGATTTGAAGAAATCTAGGCTTTAGATCTAAACCTGTCCCTTATCAATAATGTGACCTCAACAAATCCTTTAACTTCTGTGAGCCTTCCTTTCTTCACCTGTAAAATAGGATAGTACTTCACCTGCTTCAGAGTTTCCTCAAGAGGACCAACTAGATGGCTGTTAGATATGAAGAGCAGGACTCTATACAAACACAATCCACAAAATGAGCCCACCTCACTATGTGAACAAGTATGAGAAGTTAATAAGAACACAGTCCTTGCTCAGGAGGGTTCATAAAATCACGAGCAAAATTTGAAATTGCTGGTATGCTCATTAGTGAATCTTTGCACACAATGATTAGTTCCCAAAGATCAGATTTTCTGCTCTTTGAAAATGGTTTCTGTTTCATTGGAGACCCAAAAATCCACCAGGCTCAGTTTGAACTCCAAAGAAAACACGGCTTAAGCATTAACATGAAGAAATGTTTAATCCCATACAAAAGGTACATTATAAGGCTGATACAACCAGCTGACCATGTCTGTTACCACTAGAAGCTGACTCTTCCAATGATTCAGAAGGTGTAGGGTGGTCATGAAGCCAAATTTCAACTGTCTTGCCCACTCAGTGTTGGCTGGTTCACTTGCTTCCCATGTGTGTGTTTCTCCCTTGAGAAAACCTCCTCGTACTACAAAGGTATCTCTGTGGTTGTACAATACATATCACAGATGTGCAAGCAAACGGGAGAAAGCTGGATTTAGTTTTCATATCTGAAAAAGATCCAGACAAGTTTCATGGATCATTCTTTTAAGAGTAGTTAAATATTGCCAACTGTCAGAGCCCTGGTGAAGATGTGAGAGACTAATTATCCACTTCTAAGCCTTTGCTGTGGGTGCAACCCGTTGTCGACTGGAAGAATTAGAAAATTTACACAAGTTGCCCAAAAGCCTAAGCTCATAACTTGTCATCCCTGGACGAATGCTTGTCATCTTTGGCGAGGCAGCGTCTATATGCCCTTTCCATCTAGGAGCGGGGGGTGGGAGAGGGACTCATCACAGGATGAGTCCCTAGGAGAGGCAGGAATTTGCTTCCACCTCTTCCCATATGCTGTCCCCATATGCTGAGACAGCAGCTTGTGACCTAGGCTTGGCCTTGACAGTCAGAAGATGGAATATGCCTCTCTGGAAGTCTGGATCTCGGGGGAGGAGGGGTGATGTAAAGATGCAGCAACACTTGGAAAATTATCCACAAAGGAGGCAAGAGCACTGATAATCTAGAGGCACAGACCTGAAGTTTCAGGGCCAGGGGAGCCAGTAGTGGAGGCCTGAGGAGACTGTTCCCATAGCTGTTAGCCATTGCTCATCCTCCTGGACTCCTACGCATCCCCTGAGCTTGATTCTCTCGCCTTTCAATGGTCCTTCATCCAATATTTATGATAACCTGATCGCCTGCCAGACTCTCTACTAGGGAATTAGCTGGAGGTGTGCAAGGGGGCACTGCCCGCATAAATATAAATAAGACATGTCTTCTGCCTTGGAGAAGGGCAGTGCAGTGAGTTTGGTGATGAACTAAAATTCAGTCCTGATCCCATTTCCTCCTGGATCCCCATCCCCTTTCCTTTATCCCAGCTCACAGGTCCTGTGACCAGTAGCTTTCTCTCAAAACTTAACAGCTTTCTGCTCAGTTTCTCAGGCATTTCTCATCAGCCCCAGAAGATTGTGAGCACACTGGGCATATAATCCCTGTAGGTTTTATTTTAAAATCATCACTGTACTGGGGCCAGCATGTGAAATTTGGGCCATCCTTCTTGCAGAACCATTTACTGCCAATTGCCCTGAACATCCCCTGCATCATAATAATGATGCTTTGCTGCACTAGCCCACCTCGTGGAGAGAATATCAGATTCCAAACAATTCAATTATGTGAGCATCATAAATGTCTTTGTGTCAGGTTCTCACTTTAGCACAGCTGATGGAGAGCCTCCACAATCTGATGATCTTCCACCCCCACCAACACGTCATATTGGCACCTGCTCCATGTGGGCCCTGAGCTAGGAAATGGGGATTCAAAGATGCATCAGAGTTCCCCGCTCAGGGATTCGACAAACACATGGAAATCAAGACACTAAACACGTCCCCTGTTCCCAATAACAGATGCAGAACGGCAATGGGGATTTATTCCAACTGTCAATACAGACAGAACGGGAAAGCTAAACACGAGAAAGAAAAGTCATAGATACTGAAGAGGTAGAAAGAAACCAAAAACCTCTTGAATCAAGCAGTTGCTGTGAATGAAGGAAGGTCAGGCTCCGAGTCTGAGATAAAGGAATCCTCAAGACCAAGCAGAGGCCAAGAGAAGCCAAAAGCCTCGGACAATCTCATGACCAGAGCTGGCAGGGACTAGCTGGGACTAGGGTAAGGGAAGGAGGACGGATCAGCAAATAAATGCTTAAGCCCATGCATAGCATTTATTGGGTGGGCAGGCCGCTGGTAGATTAAGTCCTCCGTCCCCTGGCATGGAGTGTGGTGGCCAAGCCAAGCGAAAGAGACTCCAGTAGAACCATGGTAAAACCTGAAGTCCAAAAGTGATATTTCAAATAAGAATTTATGAGGTAGATAAAAGATAAACAGGGCAGCAGCAGCAGCAAAGTAAGAATAAGGCAAAGAGACAGGTGAGAGTATCATTCCATTTGGGAAGGGGGAGAAGGGGGAGAAGGGGGACCAGCAGCTCAGGCGAAGGGGCAAAACGTTCTCAGGGAGGATGCGAGAGAAGTAATTTGGGATTAGACTGAGAAGGACCCTGAAGGACTTGCCAAAGGACTCGAACTTCATGACCAGAATCACCAAGAAGCCCATCAAGGCTTTTATGCAGGAGGGCGCTGTATTGCAGGTGGGGTTCCCTGAGAAGCCAGCTGGGAGAGACGGAGATGTGCATGCACGGAGATTCCTGGAGAGTTCCAGAACGCTCAGTGCCACGGTGGAGCGGAGGAAGTGGCATCGAGCAGGGGGCAAGTGTGGGCTGCCGTGACATCACCACAAAGGCCTCAGCTGATCCCCGGGTGCCAGACCTAGACTTCACCTGTGCGCTGCTCATGGGCACAAACAGAACCACTCAGCACACTGCGCTGAGCTCCCTCCACGTGGCAGGGGCTCTGCTAAGGCACGTTTCATAGTGTGCTTTGTTCAATACCCCCCGAATCCCATAGATCACTTCCATGCAGCACACCAGACTATTATCAGCCACTTGAGAAGGAACTTCGTAAAATCAGTAAGTGATGACCTCCCTGTGACCACATGAGCAAAGGATTAAAAAAAAGGAGAACCCAACATAAATAATTTTGTGGGATCCTTTTTTTTTTTTTTTTAAAGAATTATTTGGAACCTTGTGTGTAGAAGAAAGGGGGTGGGAAGTTTTGGGTTTTTCTTGGGGAATTTTTTTTTTTTTTTTTTTTTGGTTTCACGCTTTGTGAGAGTGAGATGAAGAAAACAAAGGAAATCCCTTGGCAAATAAACTGCTGCAAACCATCAGATGGCTCTCCATGAAGCAAAACAAAATAGAACAAAAGCAAGGGGGAAGACCAGGAAGAAAGGAGAAAAGGAACTACAGCAAGGTTCCAGAGTAGCTTTGGAGCTATGGTTAAGGCAGAAAAGAAATAAGAGAACAAAACTGCTAAACACTGTCTTACTCAGGTTTCTGCCCCTGGAGAAGTATGTGCATGTGGGTGACATGTAGTGCGTCTTGTCATAGAATTTAATGATTATTCCAGTGACTCACATCACCGAGCACTTATTTTATGCCATTTGCTCTGCGGAGACCTCTATGTTCATTTCTCTGTTTAATCCTGTTAAAAAATAAACTGAGGTATATTAAACATTTTAAGAGTTTATTCGAGCAAAAATTTGGAACCAGGCAGAGCCAAACTGGAAGTAGTTAGGAGCTCTCCTCCGGCAGGAGTCAGGGGAAAGACTTTAAGTTCAGGAACCAAAAAGACAGGCAATAATTTGAGTGGTTGTAGCTTATAGCCCAGCTGGCTGTTTGTGCGTGGTTGTGCTTGGTGTTTTGATTTTGCAACTTGGAGGCATTCGCAGGCTATGATTTTGGTTCGCTTACGTAGGCCGCCAAGGCATTAGAGCCGTATCAGTCTAATGGCCTTTTTGTTTAATTAATTTAACAATTCTTACAGCAATTCTACGGGCATGCATATGTTTTTAAAACCATTTTATCATATTCTTATCACCATGTATGTGCTTTATTCACCATTTTTACAGACAAGGTGACCATATCTCAGGGAAGTCAGAAATCTGGCTCAGGGTGTGCAGCAGAGAAGTAGCTGAGGTGGTATCTTTCTGACTGGAGAGTCCCCTCACTCAATCACTCTGCCAACATTCTTACAGAATTCACAGGTACAAAGCACCTTCCCTGTCCTGTCTTTTCGTGCACCCCCCACAGCTGTGCATGCAGGAATGTCAATCTGGCTTTGCAGATGAGGCCCAGAAAACGTGAACAATTTGTTCTGCTCACACAGCAGGCAGATGGGAAAAACCAAGGCTTAGACTCCTGATAGCAAACTTTGGGCTTCTTCTACACAAGGCCCACTGATGCTATATTTTTAAGAAAGACAAAACAATAGACAAATTTGTCGGTTAGATGCTTTAAAGATACAAATGCCAATCGTGATAGAATACTGGCAGATGATGATAAAAATATTTGCCCAAAAGAGTGAGATCTGTGAAACATCAGTAATTTAGATCCAGAAGCAACCCTGGGAAAAGCCATTTCTGGCTAACAGAGGAGCAGACCAGTACAACGTTTCTGGAATGCTCTTCAGCAATATGTGAGGAGAGTTTTAAGTGCACAGACTCTTTGGCCCAATAATTTTATTTCTGCTTTGCAATGGCATCTGGCTAACAGCCGCGGCCAGAGCTGCTGCCATTAAAATGCACATGAAGTCAGAGAAAAAAAAGAGGAAAACCTCCATCAACACTGAAAATTAAGCCTGACAGGAACAACCCAGAAAACTTGGAAATCCCACTCTGTAGCATGGGTATTGCTTTTTGAAGTAATCAAAATGCTGGTTTGTACCTATTTGAGGACTAGAAATCTAAGCCATCACATGTCAGAACATGGGAGCGGGTCTGTTAGTAGCATGGTGCACCTGGGAGGTGAAGCACCCTATCCAGTGGGTACTATGGGCAAGGTCAGAAGGAGGAGGAGCCAGACAGCCATGCATGCCGGGCTCTAGAAGGCCATGTCTTCCATCAGCTCTAAGGGCCAAATGGCCAGGAGGTGAGGGAGGAGGGCATTGCACCCCAGCCCAACAGATCACTCTTATTAGAAGCCTCTATCTGTGTGGAGCTTTCCTCATGAAGATTCAAAGGAAAAGTTAACCTAGTCCTGTTGAAAAATTCTACAGAGCAGGCCAAAAAGAATATTAACTACATCACTCAGAAAATAGATTACTTAAAATGATCTGTGACAGGAACCAGAAAAATTTTAAAAGCTATTTGGTATCTTTTATAAGATAGGAAAAAAAAAAAAGATTGTCTTAAAAATGGGGAAGGTGAAACACATGGGTGACTCAGTTGGTTGAGCTTTGACTCTTCAGACTCCTCAGCTCAGGTCACGATCTCAGGGTCCTGGGATTGAGCCACGCACAGGGCTTCATGCTCAGCAAAAGTCTGCTGACAGATTCTCTCTCTCTCCCTCTGCCCTCCCACCCCCAAATAAATAAATAAATCTTTAAAAAAATAAAATGGGGGAAGGAGTTGGGAGGACAGGATGGTGAAGCCTATAAGGAAAAAAAGGATGTGATGAAGAGAAAAGAATGAGATAAAAGAATAGGGTGAGTCAAAGAAATAAGACAGAGATTTTTTCAAATACCCTAGGAGTAAAAAGAGGTCATAACTTGTACATGAGCACAAGTATGGACAGTGTGCATACGGAATCTGTCTTGCAGAGAAGAACTTTAGAAAAGTTAAACTACAGATTTAAAAAGAGAATAGCCAGACATTAGGTAATAGATATGAAGAACATACAATCTACACTAAGTATTTTAGGTTTTCTTAAAGGGACATCCAAATAATTAGAGAAAAACAAAACATATTCTCTCTCACACACACACACATTATTCTGAGTAGAAATCAAGCCAGTTGTATCATGTTAGGCAAAAGTAAAATTAAGGCAACTATTGCTAGATACACTCTGACGGCTGCTTTAAAATTCTAACCACAAAGAAAATAATCAAATGTTAAAGTAGAATTATAGGTTGAAAGTAAAAATGATTTAGACTAATAGACAATATCATACTTCTACGCATCATTAAATTATAGAAAACAATAGAACATCTACAGGTAGACCGAAAGGCCAAAAATATAGACTGAGAGTTTTTACACTGAGTCAAAATTTCATTCATTTGTGAACACAGGAGAAAGATACGCACTGTACATTCTCAGAAAATATGTACTTTTTAAAAAGATTTTATTTATTTATTCATAAGAGACACACAGAGAGAGAGGCAGAGACGTAGGCAGAGGGAGAAGCAGGCTCCATGCAGGGAGCCCGATGTGGGACTCAACCCCAGGACCCCAGGATCACGCCCTGAGCAAAAGGCAGACGCTCAACCGCTGAGCCACCCAGGCATCCCAATATGTACTTTTCAAAATATTTTTTGAAGATATAGACGGACCAACAGAAAAACAAGAACCCAAGAATGAAGACATCGAGGTCTATAAAAGGACCAGTGTGAACCACTGAAATGTAGCAAACATAGAGCTCAGTTGAAAGGTTATAAATATGGCTATAAGACAAAGCAACTGTAAAAAAAAAAAGTTATCTAAAAATAACAAATATAAGGCAAAAACTAATCATACTTCTAACCTGGTAACCAAACCTATGATTCTATTACTAAAGCCCATGTATGGGGAGGAAAGGAAATCAGGGAGAAAGTAAAGGGTGCTAAATTCTTGGTGTAAAATGTTCGATTCCCAAGATGCCAGAGGTGAGGGGTCTCAAAGGAGACTTCAGGGAGTCCCAGGCTGCCACCTTGCAGAACAGGACACGAAGATCCAGGAAGGGAGGGGGCATGCTCAGTGCCATAAATCTAGGCCAGGTGTTGTGAAAATACGGCGCTTCTTTAATTTTCCACCTTCTGTTTAGTGCCAAGGGTCTTTATTGACAGGATTTCGGGAGAAGAAAAGAATAAGAGACTTGTTTTTATTGAACTCTGTGAAATCAGGGAATGAGTGTTAATAGAATGAGAAGTACTGACGTCAAAGCTAACGAATGTAACAGGGAATGTTCTTCGTAATTTACTTTGTTTTAACTTAGAAATTGATCTATTGAAACACACGCTTCCACTATCCAAAAACTTTGGGGAACCAGCAAATATAATCACTTCTTTTTTCTTCCACTCTTCCTCCCATCCAAGCGTCATATTACAGAAAAATGCTCTCACTTTTCCCACAAGATACTTCCTTTAGGATTTGTAGGAAACATTACCTATAACTTAAAATTGATTCATCAGCATAGGATGACTGACTTACAAAAAGTTGTACATTCTCATTTGCTGAAGTTGATTCCAACTATAATTGTTACTACATGCTCTATGTGATGGTCAGGATTAACCTGAGCCGCTTTCACTATCAATTAGGAATATGCAAATGAGCCTGTATGTGGGGACTCATCAAATAATCTAAGACTATTCATGTCAGACAATTCATGTCAGTAAGTTTCTCATTTTCTCCAGTTCTTTGCTGGCTCTCCATTTTTAACCTCCTGGGGACTTTAAAAAACATCAAATACTGTAGTATGTTTCTAATTTATTTATACTTAAATCATCAAAATGCTCTTTTGTAAGAGTCATTTGATGTCCAAGGATCCTTATGGGGCCTTTTCATTAGCCATGTCCCTGCCCCGGAAAAAAACAGGAAGTCACAATTTGCCACAATTAAAAAGACTGAGCCGGAAAACAAGGTTTGAATTCAGTTCCACATTGGTCTCAGAACACACTATTGCCTCTCTCCAAGCAGCCTTCTTGTTTTTCAAAGATGTTTCAGGACACAGCAGGCTCTTTTAAATGTAAGCTTCAGGAATAGAAGGCAGAATTTGTAATAATTGCTTGGGGTTGCAGTTTACCTTCCCATTATATGTGTGGAACAGTGTGGTGGTTGGGGGGATTCAGATCCCTTGAAACAGAACCGGGGCACCTGGGTGGCTCAGTCGGTTCAGCATCAGACTGTTGATGTCAGCTCAGGTCGTGATCTCAGGGTCGTGGGATCGAACCCTATGAGGGGCTCTGCGTTCAGCAGGGAGTCTGCTTGTCCTTCTCGCTCTCCTCCTCCCCACTGCTCCCACTATCTCTAAGATAAAGATATAAAATCTTTATTAAAAAAAAAAAACAGAAACAAAAATAGGAGGGAGGAAAGAATGTTAACTTTGCTACTATGGTACACTAATTTCCTTTGAGCTGAATCGAAGCGATGCCCTGCCAAAGTAAAATTCTAGCAACCATGCACTCAAGAGAAAAAATTGGTGGAGGGAAGGGTCTCGATTTTCCTTCTTATTTTTCTCCCATGAATGCAAATTACATCTTTGGCCTCATGTTAATTGCTGGTAGTAAGCTAGGATGACACAAGCTGCTGAAGAGAAAATGTCGTCTTCTCTCAGTACAGATGGAATATGTCAGTCTTTCATAAGATTTTGCCTCCAATACCATAATCTCCAGGTGCTCTGCTTCCTGAACAAGTGTGAGGTTTCCTAATTTATCAGTCAAAATCCACTGAGAAGACAAAAAAGCATACCAGTTGGTTGAACAGAGATCATTTAAGACAAAGAGATTGTTAAATAGGCATAAAGTTGTGAGCCAGGTAGCTGAAAGAGTAGAAAGAGGACTCAAAGGAGTCACGGAGGTAGCGATTTCAGGGAGCAGCTAGTGCTCCTCAGGCTGAGGAAAGGAAAGAAGGGTTGGGAAGATTAAAATGTAGCAGCCTCACAGAGATGCAAGATGCACTCCTGAGGAGAGGTCCCCGTGGTCAGCCCTGGGGGGCCTGCTGAGCAGCTCTGCGTGAGGCACAGCCACTGCAGGGGTGAGGTAGACAGCAGGGAGTGAGTCCATGCCCACTTGTGCTCCCTGTGGTCAGAATCGGTGGTGCAGCCAGCTGGTAAAGCCCACTGAAGTCTGCAGCCCTATCCTAGGCCCCCCACCAGCTCCGCAAGGTGGAGCATGGGAGCGTGGGTTTGGAGATGAGAGACAATACTTAATAACTGGTCTCCTGGTATATAGTCATTTAGGAGGATGACTGAGCTGAGAGTTCCCATTGCCATTTTACCTGAAAAAATCAAACAGCAAGCTCAAAAAGTGGATTCTGAAACTGGGTTAAATAGCCAAGAACAATAATCAGAGCATTTATTGAATGCCATGTGCCATTGAGGGTTCTGAGCGTCTCACACGTGCTAATTCTTTACCGTGACCTTTATGTCTCTATAAAAACCCTGTGAGGTAGGTACTACAATTAGCACTTCTACATGGGAGGAAACCGAGGCACAGAATGGTTACATAACTTGGCCAAAGTCATTGAGCCACTAAGAGAGAAGTGGGAGTTGAAGGGCAGGCGGTCGGTCTCTGAGACCCACTGTCCCAAACAGGAATTGAATTCTCACAACACCTGTATGAAGTCAGTACTAGGATTTTCTTTGTCTTACAAATGAGAAAACTAACACACCAGGAAGAGAAAGAATCATCCCAGAGTCTCAGGCCTAGTAAGAGGCTGAGCTGTGATTGAATCCAGACTGGCCTGAGAGCTCCTGCTCTCACCCACTAGAGGAGAGTACTTGACAAATTAAGCCCCTAGGATGCAGAATTTATGGCATCTCTCCTCAAAAAACCCTTTGACTAGTTACGGTAAATGGGCCATTTACTCCCATCTTTTGTAATACTCAAACTCCCATCTTTTTTAGGCCATACTCTGCAACGCAGACTTTTATCAATCAGGACTGCTCTTCCTTTCAGATTCTTGGTTACATTTAAGGAAGCTTTGCTTTATGTCATGGCCCATGAAAAGGGAGTTTCACTGAAGCTTATGCATTTAAGAAAACTGAAAAGGTCTGAGTCAGTGTTTCTTCATGACCCCGGGTGCCCTGATAAGGCCCTCCCTCCAAGCGCAACAAAATCAGCAATGGCTCCCTGTGGCTCTTCCCTAGATCTGAGCTCTTTGCCGAGAACCCAGACACCAGCTGAAGTGTCCAAACATTCAGTTCTCCCGTGCCATTTAGCCCATCCTGAAGGGAGCAGCCCTCACAGACATTCTTTAGGAGATTTCCCGCCTCTAAAAACTAAACGAAATGGCCAAAATACTCTCCCATCTATAAACTCTATCTCAACAGAAGGCTTAGTGGCTCTCGTTCTTGGCCTTTAGCACAATGCCTGGCCAGCAGAAGGAGTTTAATGAGTGTTTCTTAGATAAGTAGGAAAATTAATTAATAAGTGATCATCCCACAACCTATCAAGATACACATATATCATAATAATTAGGTGAAAGCCTATCTCTCTTGGACTCCAAGAAAGAGAGGAAAATACAAAACTATTTCCAGATAAAAGAGTGTTTTCTTCTTAAAGGAAATCTCCCAGCTAAGACCCCAAGGACAGTGATTTACTGAAGATCTAAAATGCAGGTATTACCATAATTTAGAGCAGAGCTATGTTTCTCTTCCTCTTTAATGATGATTCACTCTATTCTTAGTAGAGAACACAGCTAAAGACAGAGGAGATCTTTGCCAGTTTACACATTTAGCTTTGTGAGAATGCCCATTCCTTTCAATAATTCTTTTTTTTTTCCTCTCAATAATTCTTACTTAGCAATCTTTTTAATATAGATTTCTTTGAGTCTTTTCTGAAGTATTTATGGTCGACTTTTTACATCCCCTTCCATTCAAATGTATGTATGGACACATATTATGTATGCACAGCTAGCTAAATAATCCATTTCCTTAGTTAAATTGTATATGATTTTTATATGCTTCTTTCTGATTATTCTTTATTTACTTCAGCCACATTACTATTTATTTGATAATGAAAAACTGGTCTGTGAAACTTTCAGGAAGGAAAATTTTGTGACATTTTTCCTTTCCCAAAGGAATTGTTTCTACTCGTGTTTTGAGAAGAGCATATTTCTCTAAAGCCTTGCAATACGATTTATTTGTTAAACCTTGACTTACATATGCCATATCAGAAACCCCTCGTCCGTCGAAAGTGAAGTTATACCTATGTAATCACACATAGGTTCAAACAACAAGCGAGAAACATCATCCTCTAACTGAAATGCAACAGGCAGGAGATAAGAGTTTTCTTTTTCTTTTTTTAAACAAAATTCACACTTTACCTGGGTTGAAATAAACTATACAAAATTGATTTTCTTCACCAAAAATAACAGCAATATTTTCTGTATTATTCTTAGATAACCACAAAACACTTATTTTTGTAGGTTTTCCAGGTTTTGTTTATAAATCAAGACGAGGCAGTAGATACAGTCATGGAAAAAGAGGAAAACAGACAAATCAGTTGTCAGTACCCATGGCCTCTGATCCTGTCTTGACCATGAACAGAGGTGTTCAACATATACCTGCTAAAAAGCTTAGGAAGACGTAGGCGTTCAACATATACTTGCTAAAGAGCTCAAAGAATTTTCTTAAAACTAAATCATGACCATAAAAATAAAAGGACACAGGAAAGAACACAGGTTTCTAAAAATCAGCAGTAAGACCATGTATCGCACTCACTAAAGTATATGTGTTCTTTGCAGAAAAATGAGACAATCTATTACATTACAAAGAAGACGAAAACCACAAAGAAACAAAAATGGAAAAAGAATGTGAAAACCTCCCATAGCCGAGGAAAAAAACACGGCTGAAACTTCCTAAGTACTCTTCTAATCTCTTTTCTGTGCACACACATACATGCACAAGAATAAACGCAGTCCCCCTTTTCAAAAGTTAGCTCACACTGAACATACTGTTGTGTAACCTGCCAGGCCTTTTTATGCTCTGAAATTCATAACTTAGGCCCTTGAGGCAAACTCTGGAAGAAAGGGAGGACCGGGCTTGAATAGCAATCTTATAAGAAAAAGAAAGAGAAGGAAAAGTGGCAGGCAAATGAGATCAAAAGAGGACAGAGGATATGGGGCTGAAAGGATATCACAAAGGAAGCACAAGATAAAGACGAACTTTTTCAATTTAAACTGCATTTTCTAATTTTCTTAATTGCATCAACATTGCACTATTGTGTGTTTTTTGGAAATTCTACTCGGCAATTCCAGTCTTCCTCTCCTCCTCTTCCTCCCCCTTCTCTGTGGCTGGGGTAGTTCACAGCACAGCGTGGAGATGCCAACCGCTGGAGCCAAATTCAATTCCAAATCCAAACATAAGCAATGTTTGCGAATCGAGACTCCTTTGAGGTTCACCCAACTCCAATTTTACCAATTCCCTCCAGGGAAAGATTTCCCTTTGAAGCTTCTGTGTATCCGAGTGCATTCTGGGATGCAGGTTTGGGTTTCTGGTGTGGGCTGATTTACGTATAGAATGAATAGGCTCTGCACCTAACCCTCCCGTTGCTTTATGTGCCGGCAGCCTGTGACAATGTATACTGAGGCTGGTACTTGGAGGCATGGCTGGAAAACATTTTTGTTCATGTGCATCTGAATTAAAATTTAAAAGGCAAATTGAGAATATTGAATTAGCCCAGATGTTGTAAAGTTAATATGCATGTTGATTTCTTCAGAAATGCTCTTAAGCTTAAAAGGAGGGGGAGGGGTAGAGGGGGGGGAAGCACCCGAAATGAAACGTATTTTAAAATGGGAGTTTTAAAACTGTTAATTGTGTCAAGCATTGTCTCGCAGATAAATGTGACAGGCCACAACTTGAAATGCTTAAACACACATTTTTTTTTTTCCTAAAGAAAATAGTCTGCTAAACTATGTGCGTTGGAACATGTTTCTAAGCGCACTTGGAAAAGGCGGGGGGGGGGGGGGGGGGGGGGGGGGGTTGGCAGTTGAGCAAGCTAAAGGGACTCTACCTGCCTCCAGAGACCTGAAAGCCCAAGCGGAAAAATAAATAAGCTTGAGCTTAAAATAAACAGAGAGTTAGGGGAGGGCTGAGAAGGGTGCCCATGCTGAGAATTAGTTGCTAACAAAGCCCACATGGTAGGGGGTGCCGGTGGTATTCACTAGTGGTTACCTTATTTTGGGGGTGAACTGAATCCATGGAGAGGTCTTTAAACCCAACTAGGAACCTAAGCCCCTGGCATCCCGGCCTTCAGGAGGCGTCTCCCTTCTCCCAGGCAAGGTATTGACATTTTCAGCCTGGGTCTTTGTTGACTTCATTCTTGTTCTCTCTACTTTGCATACTTATTTCAGTGTCTCCTCTTGGATTAAACTTTTCCAGGAGGCTGAGAGTTTGTCTCCTGGTTTAACCTGGGGGCACTCCTCCCCGGAGCCTGCTCACGATGTGCCCAATCTGCACTCAGGAAACATTTGAGAAGAACAGCCTGCGTGATCATTTTGTTCGTTCCTAAATTACTAAGAACAGATTTGGGAGTGGGCCTGCTGAATTATGTCTCCTGGGCCTCTGATGGTCTTTATTTTTATACTCAATTATGTTGCTTGATCCCAGGCAGTTTCATTTGACTGTTTGATCACAAATAAATACTGTTTGGTTGACCCACCATCATGAGTTTTCTAAGACACATCAAACCTTAGAAAATAAATACCTATTGTTGACATGATCCTCCTTCCTTCCCTTTGCAGATTCTAGCATTTAGTCATCAATTTGGAATCTCGCGGCTAACAAAAATTGCCATATTGCCCACATTTTTAATTATTGGTCTCCTTGGGCTTCCCTAAGAGAGATATGCTTTTTTTAAAATTTTAGTTATTTATTCATGAGAGACACACAGAGAGAGAGAGGCAGAGACACAGGCAGAGGGAGAAGCAGGCTCCACGCAGGGAGCCAGATGTGGGACTCAATCCTGGGTCTCCAGGATCACGCCCTGGGCTGAAGGCAGGTGCTAAACCACTGAGCCACCCAGGCTTCCTGAGAGATATGCTTTTAAACCAATATATATTCATAAAATAATGGTATATACATAGCATTTTATAAACAAATGTATTGAGTAAGTTGAAGTGTACTTTTATGATCAGAAAGATCGTCATCCTCTTAAAAACTATTCAAAGTTTATACCATTTATTAAGATGGTGAAAGGTAAATAACTCACCCAGTAGAAAAGCATCCATAGTCCCTTTACAATCTTAAGCAGACTGCATATAGACACTCTTTTTTGCTTACCACTAAAGCTTTTTCTTAAAACTGCATCCATTTCATCCTACTATGAGTTGAAAAAAATTAGCATAGCTCGGAGTGTTATTTCAACGAGGCAACAAACTAGGAGAGGACTAATGACAAGATTGTTGATGATGAACACTGATTCCAAAGTACAAAGTAAGGCTACTAGCCCACACAAGATGAATGCTAACATAAAATATGGCCAGAGTAATTCTCTCTACAAAATTCAGCTCATACAAGACATTGTAGTGTGAAGGAAAGAGTGCCAACTTCAGATCAGAAGTCCTAGGTTCCTTCCAGTTTCTGGTCCAGCACATAAGGAACTTGAAAGTTGCCATGCCATCCTAGCAACAAGTAGAAAGCTGAACAACCTGAAAAACCAGCAACTCTTCTGAGATCAATCAGAGATGAGAGATCACAGGGCAAACTGCTGACCCCCAAATGAGAGACAGACAGATGTATACAGAGTACCACAACTTACCAGAACAGGACCTCCTGAGCAGAAGCCTGCTCAGAAACCAGTGCTAGGGTAAGAAAGTCTGAGCTATAATTGATGAATTGCTGGATGCTCAGTGAGGACAACTCTGAGAGTGAAAACACCAGGGAGATACAGTCATAAGGAAGCCTCAACACTTTGGTGAGTTTTACTTCCTGGAATTCTACTAGGATTTCATAGTGGAGATTAGAGAAAAATCCACTCGTGATTCTGGCAGAGAGAGGGGAAATGGACCAATCTGTTTAAAGACACACACAGCCAAAACTCATGCAAAAAAAAAAAAAATAGAAAATCTGAAGTCTTATACCTATTAAAGAAACTGAATCAATAATTAATCATCTCCCCCAGATGATAGCTGATCCCCCATATGTGTACACTGGTGAGTTCTATCAAACATTTAAGAAACATTCAAAAATTCTCTACAATCTCTCCCAGAAAATAGAAGTAGAGAGAACACTTTCTAACTCAATCTATAAGGACAGCACTCTTCTGATACCAAAAGCAGTACAAAGACATTATAAGAAAAGCATAGACCAATAATTGTCATAAACATGAATGCAAAAATCATCAAAGAAATATTAGCAAATCCAATCCAACAATGTATAAAAGGAGCTATACACTACGACCGATTGGGATTTAACCTACGTATGTAAGGCTGGTCCAACATTTGAAAATCAATTAATATAATCCATCACATCAACAGGCTAAAAAAAAGAGTCACATGATCATATCAATAGATGCAAATAAAGCATTTGAAAAAATCTAACACCCACTCATAATTTAAAAAAACATCTCAGCAAACTAAGAATTGAAGGGAACTTCCTCAACTTGATAAAGAACATCTACAAAAATCTATGACTAACATCATACTTCATGGTGAGCTTTAAGATCTCTGTTAAGATCAGAAGTAAGGCAAGGATATGTCCTCTTACCACTGCTTTTCAAAATAATACTAGAAGTTCCAGCTAATGCAATGAAACAAGAAAGGGAAATAAAAGGTACAGAGACTGGGAAGGAAAAAACAAAACTATCTTTGTTCACAGACAACATAATCATCTATGTAAAAAATCCAAAAGAAATGACCAGAAAAACCTCTTGGAAATAATAAGCAATTATAACAAGGTTGCCGAATACAAGGCTAATATACAAAAGTCAATCACTGGGACACCTGGGTAGCGTTTTTGCGTTTGGTATTTTATGTTGATATCCACAAAATAATTCTAAGGTTTATACAGAGAAGGAAAAAACTCTGAATGTCCAACTCAATATTGAAGAACAGTTGAGGGGCACCTGGGTGGCTCAGTGGTCAGGCATTGCCTTCCTCTCAGGACGTGATCCTGGGGTCCTGGGATCGGGTCCCACATCAGGCTCCCCACAGGGAGCCTGCTTTTTTCTCTGCCTATCTCTGCCTCTCTCTCTCTAGTGTCTCTCATGAATAAATAAATAAAATCTTAAAAAAAAATGCAGGACAGTTGAAAGACTGACATTATTCTGTCTTTAACACTTACTATAAACTTACAGTAATCGAGGCACTGTAGTATTGGTGAAGGACTAGACCAGTGGGTCAATGAACCAGATTTGAGAGCCCAGAAATAGACCTTCATAAATACAGTCAAATTATCTTTGACAAATGAGCAAGACAATACACAATAGAGCAAAAATAATCTTTTCAACAAAAGGTTCTGGAACAACTGGATATAAGCATGCAAAAAAAAACTGAATCTAAATACAGATCTTATATTTTTCACAACAATAAATTCATAATGGAGGATAGGCCAAAATATAAAATGCAAAATTATAAATTCCTAGAAGATAACAAAGAAGAAAACATAGATGGCTTTTTAGATACAACACCAAAGGCACCATCCATTAAGGAAAGAATTGACAAGCTAGACTTCATTAAAGTTAAGGACTTGTGACACATGAAAGACCATGTCAAGTGAAGGAACAGAAAGCCACAAACTGGGAGAAAATAGTTACAAAAGTCAAGTCTGATAAAGGACTGTTAACTGAACTATACAAAGAACTATCAAAACTTAACGATACATACAAAACAAAAACAAAAACAAAACAAAAAAAACTTAACGATACGAAAATGAACAGCCTGATTAAAAATTGGGCGAAAGATCTGGACACCTCAACAAAGATGATACACAGATGGCATATAAAAAGGTATGCAACATCATGTGTCAGTAGGAAATAGCAAATTAAAACAACAGTGAGATACTATTACACACCTATCAGAGTGGCCAAAATCTGGAACACTGGTATCCTCAAAGGCTGGCAAGAATATGGAGCAACAGGAAATCTCATTCATTGCTATTGGTAATGCAAAATGGTACTGCCACTTTGGAAGGCACTTTGGTGGCTCCTTAAAAAACTCTACATACTTCCACCATGTGACCCAGCAATCATATTCTTCAGTATTTACCTGAAGAAGTTGCAATCTATGTCCACACAAAAACCTGCACAAGAATGCTTATAGAAGCTGGATTCATGACTGCCAAAACTTAGAAGCAGCCAAGATAGTCTTCAGTGGATACATAAACGGTGGTACATCCTGACAATTGAGTATTACCCAGCACTAAAAATAAATGAACTATCAGATGCCTTAAAAGACATCTAGGAAACTTGAATGCATCTATCAGTAAGTGAAAGAAGTAGATCTGAAAAGGCTACATACTTTATGGGAAATAGCAAAAATATGAGCAGTTTCCAGCGGTTAGGGGAGAGGGAAGAATGAATAAGTGGAGCACAGAGGATCTTTGTTTTGAGCAGCGAAACTATCCTGTATGATGTTACAATGGTGAATGTACATCGTACGCTCGTCAAAACCAAAGGCCGTACACCACCAAGAGTGAACCCTAATGTAAACTATGGACTTTGGGTGATAATGATTTATCAAAGGAGGTTCATCGGTTGTAACAAATGTATCACTCTGGTACAACCAAGCATCTGAGGATGTTAACTGGGGCGGGGGGGGGGGGGGGGCTGTGCCTGTGTGGGAACAGGGGCAAGTTTCTGTATTTTCTGCTCAATTTTGCTATGAACCTAAAATCGCTCTAAGAAATAAAGTTTTATTAATTAAAAAAAAAAAAAAAAGAGTCCTGGGTTTTAGTTCTGACTCTGCTACTTGCTAGTTAAGGTGCCCTGGGCTAGTCAACATATGAGGCCTCATAAACTGCTGGTACAAGTGATATTTGCTTCTCGGGCTTGCCAAGAGACGGCCGTGAGACACTGGGTGTGAGAACACATTGTAAAGTGCGAGAGATCCATGCCTTTGGCTTCCTACAGAGGCAACCAAACAATTTCTCATCGGTTTCCACTGAGCAAGCATTGGTGGTTGCAGATGTGGAAATACCTCATCCTTTTACGATCTTAAAGAAATTAGCATGAGCTCCAAGAAAATCCCAAACAAAAGCTGATGAAACTCCGCAGGATGCCAAGGCAGCAGCTGGCACCATAAACACCGTGAGAGCTCTGTTGGCACACCTCCCTCCACCGTGTTGCCAAGTGCTCTTGATGGGGGCACCTGCAGAGCTGCCGACACACAAACACGGGGGGGCGGGGGGGGAGTGTCCTCTAACCTGCTTCTGCCCCAAAACAAGAGGACAGCTCTGGAGATCCGCCCTTGCAGGATCCCACCAAGGTTAAGTGCACTATGCACCTGCGGGAAAGGCCCTGATCCTTTGGGCTGAAGCATCCAGGTAACACAAGTGTTGTTTGGCCTTTTTTTTTTTTTTTTTAAGATTTTATTTATTTATTCATAAGAGATACAGAGAGAGAGGCAGAGACACAGGCAGAGGGAGAAGCAGGCTCCCCGCAAGGAGCCTGATGTGGGACCCAATCCCTGAACCCCGGGATCACACCCTGAGCCTAAGGCAGAGGCTCAACTGCTGAGCCACCCAGGGGTCCCTTGGGCTTTAAACATACTCTTAATTACCATCACCCTCTTCCTTTAAGTTGCTGGAGAGAAACACAATCTTTAATGCCCTTCTAAACTTTTGTATGTTTGCTTGCGTGTTTTGTTTTTGCCTGGTTATCTTGTAGGGCATTTTCCAGGCAATTCTTAATGAGCCTTGAAATGTTCCCATTATGAAGAGGGGGATAATTGTTAAAGTGATGCGACCAGAATGAACGAGGGGACAGTGACTGTTTTCCCATATTTAGTTAAGTCTTACCTCATATCCCCCCACTTGCCTTTAATATCTTAAGCAGGCTTAATACAACCCATTTAGGATAGCTCAGAAATTCCCTCATTATTAAAAAAAAAAAAAAAGAGTGGTTTTGCTTCCCTGTGTAGGCAGCATGCCAGGTAACAATAGGAAGGGGGCCCCAAATTGCCCTTGCTCACTGAGCTCACATTCAGAAGGACGCTGCCCACTGCGACTTGGGCAAGGAGGCAGGTGTCCAGGCCTGGCGCTAGGCAGGCTCAATCTGACATCTGTCCGGGTTCCAAGTCTCCCATGCTTGGAGCAGCACTGTGATTTAAACAGGAAACATAGGTGAGAAGGGACCCTGGACTTTTGCCTTCAATTCTTCACAATTAAGATTTTTAGGAAAGATCAGGAGAGGTCTGTTAATGTTCAAAGTGGAAATGACATCTCTGGGGCTTGTCAGCTGGAGAGCCTGCTGTGTGTGGTGACAGTCATGGCAACGGTCTCATTTCTAAGTTGGATTTGAAGTCTGGACTTTAAAATTTACAACCTGATGCTCAGAAACATCTCCGGGATCAAATTGACCCTATAATTGAAAGGGTTCCATTTCAAATTAAACACTATGTGTATTTTTAAAAATATTTATGCAATAGCTAGGAGACATAGTTAAGAACTTTGAAACCATATACAAGTGGTATATTCTCCACTGGCAGCTGGGCTAATGCTTTTTTCTTTTTTTCTTTTTTTCCTATTTCAAGAGCATTGGGGAAAAAAGTATAATTCATCTGTGGATCTCTTCAGCCCAACAGTAGCTTGCATGACAACATCTCAACACAGCAGAGAAGAGCTGACTGTATAACTCTGAGGATTTTTACATATTTATAGGTCCTTGTAGAAATATTCCTTGCTCCAAACTTAAAGATCTACTGACTAACAGCTAGCGAAATCACATCGATGTTAGACTGCCAAGTCCAGGAAGAAAGAGGAAAGAGTGAGTCAAGGAAAGAAGAAAGAGCTATGAGAGAGAGAAAGGGAAGGAAGGAAGAAGAAAACAAGCAGGAAAGGAAGGAAGAAAAGGAAGAAGGAAGAAGAGAGAGTGAGGGAAGGAAGAAGGTGGGGGAGTGGAGGGAAGGGAAAGGTAAGAAAAAAATGGCATTAAATTAGTATGTGTTTCAAAGCACTCCAGTTATTGGGCCCCTGGGTGCTCAGTCAGTGAAGCATCTGACTCTTGATTATGGCTCAGGTCATGATCTCAGCATCCTGAGATGGAGCCCTGCATCGAGCCCCGCGTTGGGCTCTGCACTGGGTGTGGAACCTGCTTGGGATTCTCTGTCTCCCTCTCCCACTGCCCTTCCCTCCTGTGCTCATTTGTTTTCTAAACAAACAAATAAATAAAACAAAGCACACCAGTCGAAGCTAGTTTTCTATTGAACCCAGTTGCTTTAAATTCAACGAATATTTATGGAATACTATATGCAAGACATACTGATGAAAAATTCGGGGGATCCCTGGGTGGCGCAGCGGTTTAGCGCCTGCCTTTGGCCCAGGGCACGATCCTGGAGACCCGGGATCGAATCCCATGTCGGGCTCCCGGTGCATGGAGCCTGCTTCTCCCTCTGCCTGTGTCTCTGCCTCTCTCTCTCTCTCTGTGACTATCATAAATTTAAAAAAAAGAAACATTTGTAACAAGATAATGTCCTCAAACCATTTTAAAATAAGATTCAGTTAAAAACAAAGCCTAAAACAAGCCACACAAACACATGGACACAAATTATCATACTACTTGTGCATAATATGCGTACAATGTGGTGATATATTAGTCCCTAGGGGACTAAAGTTCACAAAAACACAAATTTGGGCATTTCACCATGCCATTCTAGAATCCCATTTGATGATGATGATGATGAGGATGATGATGATAATAATAATAATATAAAAGTCTAGGGCATGCAGCATACCTGCCTACCAATCTACCTTCCTACCTTGCTTCCTTCCTTCCACCGATCTATGCACCCATCCATTCTCCCCCATGCCATCTTCCCCTAAAGTCGACCTGGCCTTTGACCTCAGAAAATGAATAAATTAGCTTTTTTACTAATACGGTAGAGCTCTCATTGGAAGCCAGTTGCTGTAGACAATTCCTGCTTCCACCACTACCTCTTCCCGATCCAAACCACCAACATCTCTCAGCTGAACAACTGCAGTAGCCTTCTAACTAGACTCCTCTTGCCCCTTTAAATTCATTCTCTCACAGTCAGAGAGACATTTGTGAAATGTATCTGATCATGTCACTCACATTTTTTAAATGCTCCAAACTTTGCACTGACAGTAAAACCCAGAGTCCTCCTCGTGAAGTTAAAGGCTTCACCCAACTAACCCCACTAACTCTCCAACCTCATCTGCGATTCTCTATTCCCATATTATCTCCCATTTTTCCCTTCCTTGAATATGCAGGCCTTTTCCATGTGAATATCCCTCAGCTCTGTTACTTCATCTTTCTCAGCTCCCTCCCAGCAGCCCCCTTCTCCTTCTTCCTGGATCCCCTGAACTTCCCCAACACCCTGCCTAAAGTGAACTCTGCCTTCTTCATCCATTCATTCATTCTTCTCGCCTCTCATTGCTCATGTTCTGCAATAGCACTTGTGACCTTTTCAAGTTTTTTTTTATTTCTCTCTCCCCTTGCTGGAATGCAAGTCCTCAGCACCCAACACCCAGCCTGCCTTAGAGGAAGCAATCAGGAAACATTTGCTGAATAAATGAACAAATCCACTCATTCACCCATATTTTCTTGCAAGGCTGTGTTCCAGGTGCTAGGGATTTTAGAGGTGAATAATACAGCCCTCAAAGGGCTCAGAGTCCAATAGGGACACAGGTTTAAAAAAATGGTTCTAATACAACCAGAAAATTGCTACAAGAGGCAGATACATTGTGCAATGGTGGGGGCGGGGGGTGCCACAGAGGAGCTGAATCTGGTCAGGGGTCTGTGTGAGCAGATATTTTGTAGGAGGACCACCTCGGAGGGAGGATTTGGTGAGGGCATTCATAGACAGCAGGACTTGCGGTCACAGAGGCATGGAAGCAGGAAAAAGCAAGGAGAATTTGGATAACCTAAAATGTATCCTGTTGCAGGATATAAAGTGCTAGACACTTAGCTATAAAAAATGGCAGTGGAAAATACATCTGTGCTCCTGATGTCGGGCTCCTCATATGCTGTAGAAAGACCTTTATTAAGCAGGTGCTCATTAAATATTCTTACAGATCCATTTCTTGTTAAGCAAGAAATGAGACTACGCGGTAGATAAGAACCAGATCATGCATAGCTTTATGTGCTAGACTAATTTGTTTTATTTTCTCCTGTGGAGAAAGGGATTCTACTAAATGACTGGGAGTGAAGTTTTTCTTTGTTGTTGTTTTGTTTTGTTTACCTTTGCTCTTCCTGGCAGCAAAGGGTAGAGCAGTGGGGGTGCTCAGAAGGGTTGAGATCAGGGAACTGCGTTCATACACAGGGGTACTGTTATGACTTTAATTAAGGTACAACCTGTGGAAGCGTGTTAGTCACATCCACTCATAAAAAAACAAAAAATGGCAAACTTGAGCCCTTCTTCCAGAACAAATCACAACAGAAAGGACAATTCAATGCATTTGTTTCCTCATCTGTTTCAAGAAATAAGGTCTCATCTGAACCTCTTACTCTTTCTTCCTAAAACATTCCAGGACATAAAATTACCTAAGATGCTTTTCATTGAAAATCCAAAATATGGCTAGTTTATGTATGTTACTCACAATATACAACTTACATTCTTTTTGTTTTAAGATTTTATTTATTCATTCATGAGAGACAGAGAGAGAGAGAGAATGAGAGGTAAAGACACAGGCAGAGGGAGAAGCAGGTTCCATGCAGGGACCCCCTATGTGGAACTCGATCCTGGAACTTCAGGATCATGCCCTGGGCTGAAGGCAGGCGCTAAACCACTAAGCTACCCAGGGATCAACACATTCTTTTTTTTTTTTTTTAATTAAAATTGATACTTTACCTTTTAGCATAGTTTTAGGTTTACAGGAAAATTGAGCAGAAAGTACAGAGTTCCCATACTACCCTCCTCTCCCCCAAACTCCTCATGTTAACACCTTGCATTTGTATGGTATATTTATTACAACTGATGAACCAATATTGATACATTATTATTAATTATTTTTAAAGATTTTGTTGATTTATTCATGAGAGACACACAGAGAGAGAGAGAGAGACAGAGACATAGAGGGAGAAGCAGGCTCCCTGCGGGGAGCTCAATACAGGATTTGATCCCAGGACCTAAGGATCATGACCTGAGCCGAAGGCAGACACTCAACCACTAAGCCACCCAGGCATTTCAATACATTAGTATTAACAACATAACAACAAAAAAAAACATAACATAGCTTATTTTAGGGTGTGCTGTAAAGTTCTGGGTTCTGACAAAGGTATCACAGCATGTACCACCAGTATAGTATCATACGTGATAGTTTGGTTGCCCTAAAAGTCTCCTGTGCCCTATCTATTTGTCCTTCCCTTCTGCCTCCCGAACCCTGGGCAATCATGGGTCTTTTTACGGTCTCCATAGTTTGGTCTTTTCTAGAACATCATATAGTTGGAATCATACAGCATGCAGCCTTCTCAAACTGGCTTCTCTTACCTAAGAGCAAGTATTTAAGGTTCTCCATGTCTTTTTATGGCTTGATAACTCACTTCTTTTTATGGTTGAATAATATGCTGCTTTCTGGATATATCACAGTTTGTTTGAAGGACATTTTTATTGCTTCTAATTTCTGGAAATAATGAATAAAGCTGCCATAAAAAAATTTATGTGCAGGTTTTTGTGTGAGCTTAAGTTTTCCTTTCATTTTGGTAAATACCTAAGAGGATGACTGATGGATTGTATGGTAAGAGTATATCTAGATGTATAAGAAACTGCCCAAGTATCTTCCAAGATGTCTTTACCGTTTGCACTTCATCAGCAATGAATGAGAGCTCCTGTTGTTCTATATCCGCGCCAGCATTAGGTGTTGTCCGTGTTTTGGATTTCAGCCATTCTAGTAAGTGTATGGTGGTATTTAATTGTTTTAATTTGTAGTTTCTTAATGACATATGATGTTGAGCATCCTTTTATATGCTTACTTGCCAAGCGTATATCATCCTGAACCAATAGGTTGAAGAAGAAGTCAAACGATAGGTCAGCAAATACTTTGAGATGAAGGAACAGAGAAACACGGCATACCAATGATGCAGTGGAAGCTGTGCTTAGAGAGATAGTTAGAGCTGAATCACCTATATACTTAAATAAGAAAAAGAACAGGATGAGGTGGAGGAGGAAACAGAAAGTTCTCAAATCAATAACCTAATTTTCCACCTTAGGAAACTAAAAAAAAGATAAACAAACTGAACCCGAAGCCAGTAGAAGAATGAAAATAATAAAGATTAAAGCCAAGATAAGTAAAATACAGAAAATTAATGAAACCAAAAGTTGGTTTCTTGAGAAGATCAATAAAACTGACAAATATTCAGCCAGAATGACCAAGAAAAAAAAAAGATGACTCAAATTACTAAAATCAGGAAGGAAAGAGGGGATTACTACAGAGTGTACAGAAATGAAAGGATGGTAAAGAAAGGCTATGAACAATAATATGCCGACAAATGAGATCACCTACATGAAATGGTCAAATTCCCAGAAAAAACACAAGTACCAAACCTTGCTCAAGAATAAATAGATTATCTGAACCTATAACATGTAAAAAGCTTGAGTTTTTAATTAGATTAGCTTATCAGGTTTATCAGATACTCCTCAATTTTTCCTTTTTAAGAATTCCTCCATAGTCAATTGTTAAGACTTTCAAGATATGATATAAAATGCATTCCCCTTCTAGGCAAGGAGAATAATATTTATGCAAAAAACACAAAGATATGGTTATCAAAATTAAGTTCTGTACTGTTCTGATTTGCTATAACATTTGGTCATTTTGTGCCACCATCCCCCACCCCCTCCCACACACATACTCAGAAAAACCAATAAATATTTTGCAATTCTCTCCCAGGTTTCGGGACCTGAAAGAAGTCCAGCTTACCTAGCACTTAATCACAAAATCAATAAGATGGTGGCTTTTGGAATCAGGCCTGGGTGAAAACTCCAACTCTTTTGTTTATATTACCTGTGGGAACTTGGACAAGTTTTTGAGAATCCATTTTCTCATTTGTGGGATGCTATGGGAATAATACTGCTTTCTTCTAGTACTGCGAGTCATAATTGGGGTAGCATCCAGAAGTGTCTAGCCTAGCCATCAATGCAGCAGGTGTTTATTGATCATATACTGTAGACCTCGTACTTGGTTCAGGATACGATTGTAAGCAAAACACAACTCCTTCATGGAGCTGACAGTTGTTGGAAAGACACTTTTAACAATGATTAATAGTCTGTTAGTCATTCCTATTCTTAAGATGGAATTTAAAATGCAAAAATTAATAACAAGTCTATCTGGAATCACGGTTAAACAATGACTATTTGACAGGAGGTGAAATGCAGATGAATAGAGGTTTTTATCTTCTCTTTATAGAGATTCTTTGTCTTTCTATGTCTCTTGAGAATGGAGAATGAAGAGAAACACGTTAAATGTTGGGTCAAAAAAAATGAAGTTCCTGTACCTAATGAATGACATGAAATGAAATATATGGAAGGGCTTATGCGTATTTTCCAACAAACTAGAAGTACTGAATGAGGTTTGTAGAATATGAAACAATATGAACCATCTTGACAATGATTCAGCAACAGTTTCTGCCCATCAGAGGAGGCTATCGAGACAAAGAATACTGGCACCCAAAGAATAAGGACTAAGGAGCAGTCACAGGGTAGAGGACAGAGACACCACTCGGATAAAGTGTGGTCTGTCACAGAGCTCACAGGTGCAAAAGACAGCAAAATCTCTAGGACCAGAGAAAATTTAAAGCACCTTCTACCACTGGGAAAATTAATGCTTTAAGTGGCAATTGACAATCTGTCCTGGTAAGTAGCTTTCACCAGTCCCACAGACAAAGGCAAGGGAAAGAATAAAGTCAGTTAGAATATCCCAATTTCAATTTGATGACAACTTCTGGTCATAAGAAGAAATACTTTCCTCAGAGGACTCCCAGATTCTTGAGCTGATACTTGTCCTGACTCGGAACTATATACAGCACCATCTAGTGAAATAACTTAGAATACTTAGGCTTTTGAAAACCAAAACTAAGAAATGGTTTTAAAAAAAATAAAACATAAAGCGATGAAAAGATATGGGGATTTTTAAAGGATGGGATGAGGAATAAAAAATTCCCATAGTCTTACATGAATTACATTTATAAACTCCTAGACAATGTAAGGATGCTTTCCATTCAATCAGTCATTTGATACAGTGACAATCCCAAAGCGTGGGTTTGACATCACGGAAGAGAAATGTCAGAGGAAAGGAAGAGTGAAACAGACTGGCTATGGAGGTGAGAACTGGGGCGAAGCCAGGGACCAATGAATTCCTAATTGAAAAGAGCAAGTGCAGTGGCTTGCTGGAGCCAGCTGGTACCCCCTGGACAGCCAATTGTGCACCTATCTTCCCAGCTCCTTGCTCAGCGCTGTCTCATTTTGGAACTTGAATTTGGCTGTGCTGGGAGTATTGACACGATGGAAATTGGCAAAGGCTACAAATCAAGGCTACCCAACCCCAGAAGGAATATCACTTTAACACCTATCAGCAAACTACTGGGATATACCAACCTCTAATCCTCGCAAATGACCATAGTCCTTATGGTTGGAGGCCAGGGAGAAAGACTGGTGGTGACCAGCATCCCATTAGCCAAAGAAATCTGAACCTAAATGGTGTATGGTTGGTGTGCCAACTAACGGCTGCCAGGCCTTTGTCAAGCACATCAAAATTGCCCAAACTTATTTAAAACAAAAACCAAAACAAAAACCAGTTCAAGCTACTTTAGCTTTTAGCAAGCAATTGAAAATGCCTCTAGCACTTTGGAAAAGAGATAAATCAGGTGCTAAAAGAGGCAGCTAACGTGAATGCTGAGTGCAGGAAAGGGCTTGTGTACTACAGAGCGAGGGTCTGGACTGAGATGACTTTCATTAATGGCACAGCCTTAAGCAATTTAGACACCAGGCTGGTTCTTCAATTAAAGTCAAAATGAGTGGGATTTTCTTCCTTTAATTAATAGACCCCTTTCCTCAAATGATGTCTTACATAGAATACCAATATTCTATAGTCAGCTTTATAGTGTCATTTTTTTAAAAGGTCTCTGGAAGATCCCAAGCTCCTCTGAAGACCTCACTACACAGTGTGAAATCCATTGAATTAGATTATTTCCAGGAGTCCGATTCCTTTCCAGCAATGGTATTCTAAACAAGGAGCTGGCTATCAGCAGCACTTCTCCCCAACACCCCCACCGCCACCCAATATCCTGGAGAACTGAGCCTCTCCCCTTAGACCCAAGTTAAGGGGGTGAAGAGAGTGCAGTCAGAAAGCTGCTTCTCTCCATAGATGCCCCAGGGCTCTGCTTCAAAGGGGTTTGCAATGTGCTAATTGTTGATCCTAGATGGGTCTTTAAGTCAGAAAAACTTGATGCTGATAGAAATCCTATCTAGGCCAAGACCTCTCAGTCCCATCAGTCTCATTCCCAAAACTGACTGGTGCTGGGAGTTTGGATGCATAAGTGCCTTATCCACATCCTATTCCGAAGTATTCTGGTCTTATTAGAACATGGTTTGAAAACTATTAATTTTTATCAAGAGATGATGGTCAAAGAGGACTACAATATCATCAGGTTTTTTTTTTTAATAATTCATGGTTAAAACCAGGAAAGAGGGATGCCTGGGTGGCTCAGCAGTTGAGCCATCAGCTTGGGGCGTGATCCCAGAGTCCCAGGATCGATTCCCACATCAGGCTCCTTGCACGGAGCTTGCTTCTCCTGTCTCTGCCTCTCTCTGTGTCTCTCATGAATAACTAAATAAAATCTCAAAAAAAAAACCAGGAAATATTGGATAATTTCAGACCTAAAATCTTTAAAGGTAAATATGATTCTAGGCAATCCATGTTTATACAGATAAAGGTAATATCTCCTTGACTCCACAGCATTACTAGAGGACCACAAGTTGATGCTATCAGAGGATACACCCTGGTGGTCCTGTGGGCCAACTCTAGTATCTGTGGAGTTAGAGAATAATGTGCATTAGCTGCCAACATTTAAAAATTGGAAAATATCATATGGAAATTCAATTTGTGGCTTTTCTTGGGGGAAAACAATCAGGATATAGCAAAACTAAGCCTGCGATGCTACCTGGCAACCATCAGCTGGACTGTCCTCCACGGTCCCCGTACTGCACACCCCTGCCCAACACACATGTGGCTACCTCCCTGCCTTTGCTCTGGTCTGAACTCCATGACTTAAGGCTGTGCTATGCTAAGCCCCCAAAGGATATTGGGACTTTGTGAGGAAAGTGAGGAAAATTCATAGATACAACATGCTGAAAGTTGCTCAGGCCTGAGCCACCTGGGCCGAGCCCTGTCCCAGGGAACAGAGATGTTCTTTGTAGGCAAGAACTACTCGACTCATGTACAGACTGAAAACCTGAGCTGCCTTTGGAGACAAAATGGGAGTTGATGTTTGAGCACATTTAGTTCTGAATTCAATGGCATGGAGAACCGCAAGCCTGTCCATGCTATCAACTTTTCACTTAAAAAAAAAAAAAAAAAAAAAAAAAAGGAAGACAAAGGGACACCTGGGTGGCTCAGTGGTGGAGTGTCTGACTTTGGCTCAGGTCGTGATCCCGGGGTCCTGGGATCGAGTCCTGCATCAGGTTCCCCACAGGGAGCCTGCTTCTCCCTCTACCTGTGTCTCTGCCTCTCTTTGCGTGTTTCTCATGAATAAATAAATAAAATCTTAAAAAATAAAAAAAAAAAAAAAGGAGAAAAGCTATTGAGTCAAATGCTCCAAGAACCACGGAAACCTCTAAGAATATTTATGGCTCAGATTCACAGACAGAAATGCCTTGCTCCGAGGAGAAAACAAGCGCCATTACCTTTGGACACTTGTTTCATGTTCCCTTTCCATCCTTACAATCATCCAGAAGGCTTTTCTGTTTACAGGTGAGAAACTCCAAGCCCAGAGAGATTAGCTAACTTGGGCAAATCATGTAACTTGTCATTTGACAGAACCTGCGTTCAAGGCCCCGGCTCACTGCAAACCTGTGCTTGCTCTACAATACTCTGCTGGCACCTCAGATTTAATGGCTCTTTGTACCACCCAATGCAATTTCTTAAAGATTATTTCCTTGGAGCCCTGTTATAAGTTTATGAGGCAAAGGAATGATTATCCACATTTTACAGATGAAGAGTTGAGGCACAAAGCATGTAAGTCTCAATTTAATAATTAGTAAGTAAGAACTAGGACCCGGGCTCTCTTACTTCCGATCAAATGTTCTTTCCACCCCATCAGACTAAAAGCTTTATTTGGGTAAGTGTTTCTGTATCTTACTCTTCAGAGGCTTAGTGTTAAAGAGCTGTAAAATTTTTATATTAGAGAAGTGATTTGCATTTCTTTTAATGAAGGATTTTTTTCCCTAATTTTAAACAGAGGAGCAGAAAATGAAGGAAACAACACTTTAAGATTATTTTACTCATTAAAAAAAGCCATGCTTCTTTTAAGGTAGCCAGTCAAACTTCTCTGCAACTGAGCTCTATTTATAATAGAGACGAATTTAGTCTTTTGTGGCAAAGGCAGTTGACAAAGAAAATAGGTCTGGGTAAAATACTTTTTTGTTTTTCAAAATAGTACAACCTAGTTTAGAAGCAATAGAAGTTCCAAAGTGATGCCATGGACTGAAATTCTTTAAAGGAAAAAAAAATGTGGCAGTAATGGGGTAGGGGGTGGGGGAGTAGAAAAAATCAGTGGTTTAAACAGATAGATTTTTCATGTCAGAGAACGCATTTCATTTATCTGTATATGTTTTTTTACAGATGAGAAATTTCCACAAATAGGGATGTAAAAAAAAAAGGCAAGCCTGAACATTCCAGAAATGGAATAAATTTTTATAATATTCTGGAGAAACACAGTCTCTCCGGATTCGGTTATGCCAGGAGAGCATCTTACAATTTTCCTTACAGTGTTTCCCCCAAATTCATAGATACCTAAGTTAGAAGGAGCCATCTGCTCTACCCTCTGATACACATGCCACTTTCTTGTTTTATGACAACCCCAGACAGCAGATGCCTGCAAGTCCAAATCCAATTTACTCTATAAAAAGAACAGACTTTTATTTCCCACAGGGGATATGAAGGCAGGGTTTTGAAACCCCTTCCAGAGGGGAATCCATGCTGGGGGTGGGCGGCTTTGGAGGATGTGGGGACCAGTGAGGCAGAAAGCCCAGGAGACGGCAATGTCGGGAGTTCGGTCAGACAGGAGACAGCAACCCTGTGCTGGGGAGATGGATCAGAGCAGGATGAAACTCCATTCTGGAAAATTCTTACAAAGATAGCCACTGAAAAAAAAATAAAAATAAAAAAGAAACAAGGACGTGGTAGATGAGAGGTGTGGATTCAAGGTGAGTTCTGAAAGACTGAGCTACAATTTCTTAAAGTTAGTCTATCCTCCTTCTTCTCCTGTCCCAGAGGTGTAGCCAGGTTAATGCTGCAGGAAGAATTCCAGAAGGTCCCTGACAAAAGCAAAGGAGTGGTTTCAGGGATAGAACAGTTTGCTGCACTATGACAGATTCGTGAAGGACCAAAAGGCAACTGTCTCCCTAAGTTGGCCTGTCAAGGACATCAGCTTTGCAGTCGAGGAGCACGATTCAAGGAGCAGATTTACCAGAAGAGCACGGATATCAATGGTCACAGTAGGTAGCCCTCCTGTTAGAGGCTAAGAATGGCTCCAAGCCCTTTTGTTTACCTATCATAATTCATTTAATCATCATGTGACAAAGAAAGTACTGGTATCCCCATTTTCCAGACCAGGAAACCAAGGCACAGAGAAACCAAAACTGGCTCCAGGGCTAGTCACAGGGTCACATAGCTAGGAAGTGGCAGTTAGCATGGGAATTCATGGTGGTAGACAGAATAACGATCCCCCCAAAGACCTAATCCCCAGAACCTATGTTATCTTACATGGCAAAGGGGACTTTCCTAATGTGATTACGGATTTTGAGATGGAAAGATTATCCTGGATTATCCAAACGATCCCCATGTAATCACAATTCTGGAAGCAAGAAGGTCCCAGTCAGTAATAAGATATACGGTGTTGGAAGCAAGGGGTTGGATTGATGGAAAGAAAGGCCCATGAACCAAGGAATGTAGGTGGCCTCTAGAAGCCAAAAACTCAAGAAAACTAATTCCTCCCTGAAGCCTCCAGAAGGAATGCAGCCCTACTAACATCTCTATTTTAGACTTCTCACCTCCAGAACAAAAAACGTGCTTTATTTTAAGCCACTGAGTTTGTGATAACTTGTTACAGCAGCAATACGAAACGATCACATCCAGGAAGAGACTCCAGGCCTTAAATATTCAATTATATCATCTTTCCAGTGTTAGATGTCAAAATTCCTAGAAAAGACTCTATAAAAGGAGTTTCACATTGGCTTTAGGATTTCCCTTAGTTAACCCCATAGCTCTTGGTGTATGTAAAACTTTAATTACTATTTTAGATTGATTGTAATGCACACAGACCCGATAGTCAGCTCAAACACAGTGCCACGGCAGTAACCACTGCTAAAACGTTAAACATTTTCTAAATAGCCCCAAGATTCTCCCCGCTGTTCCGGACACCTTGGTGTCTCCCTTGGGACCGTCTCCCCAACCCAGACCTTCCATAATCCAGCCTCTGAATTCTTCCCTGACCCAGCCCCAATTCTGAGCCTGAGTCCATTCTACTAAGCAGTGGCCACACCAAAGCAGATGTTTCATATTTTGAACATAACCCCAGAATATATATATACATATAATATACTGATATTAAATCATTTAATAATTTATAATTTAATAATTTAATTTATTAAATTAATAATTAATTTAATAATTCAGAACATCCTGGAAGCTTAACTAAAAACAAAATTACAGTTATGATTAGAGTGTTTTTTTTTATTATTATCAGTGAAAGCAAATTATCACCAAACAACAACAACAACATCTAGTAGAACACCTTCTAGTAAAAGGACTTTCTATAGAGGGCAAGCATGACACTCTCAGAAGCCAGATCCAGACTTCTAGACTCCACATTTGGACCACAATGGCCTCTAAGGAAAAGGAAAAACAACTGCTTACAAATTATATCAGTGAATACCTCAAAGGTTTGACTTTAGCAAAGGCAAGCAAAACTCTTTCAAGCAAAACTATCCCTCTTTCAAGTAAAACTGTGGGTGTTACACCCTTTCTCCTATCCTTTTAACCAGGACAACAGAAATTGAGAATAAGATAAGCACACTGTGTATAAAAATTATGAAATGTCACGTACTGCTTTTTTCTCTGACATCTCTGGCTTCACTGATAAGGAATTCGACTATTTGTTGATGCCTCATATTCTTAGTCTCCTCTGAATAATATAATTGGGTGAATCCGTGTTTTCCTCAGAAGATACACATGGGGTTATAGTCTAAAATTGCTCTACTGGTAATCCTGTGGAAAGAATCCTTTAAGGAAAATCATTAAGGGAACGTGTCAATATCCCTTACTCTCCTAAAGATGTATCATGGTGTGCTGGGTACACAGAGCATCTTTCTGCTTGGCCAACAGAAAGAAACACCAGACTTTGAAGTCATTATCAACTTTAAGCCACCCATGCTCCACCACTGCCAACTGTGCAACCTTCACATGCTAGCCGACCTCTGAAATCTATCATTCTGTAATTTTTTTTTTTTTTAAATTTTTATTTATTTATGATAGTCACACACAGAGAGAGAGAGAGAGAGAGAGGCAGAGACACAGGCAGAGGGAGAAGCAGGCTCCATGCACCGGGAGCCCAATGTGGGATTCGATCCCGGGTCTCCAGGATCGCGCCCTGGGCCAAAGGCAGGCGCCTAACCGCTGCGCCACCCAGGGATCCCTATCATTCTGTAATTTAGAAAATTGGATAAGCATTCCTTCCTTATACCCTGGTTGTAAGAACTGCATGAGATAATGTACTAAAACACCTCCAATAAAATCAATGACCTATAGCCTATGGATCCCTGTTATTTCACTCCCCATCTTTCCTGTATGAGATACAAGTGAGCGGCTAGGCTTCTTGCCTGGTACTTTCCAGATTGCTAAATATTCCAAGATGATAAAATATCAAACATGACACTCCTCAATAACTTAAGTGCTTTGCTTCACTATATCAAACAGGAAGCAAAAGAAGCAAAAGCCATGCAGGTGCCACAGGACTTAAAAAAGTTTCGTGAACCCAAAGCTAAGCACAGGCATGTTCTGTCCCTAAGAAAATGAGAATTGTGCAAATGGAAAATTCGAGAAGGAAGCAGAGTTGAGTATAAGTAGAAACTCGCATATGCCCCCTCCAACAGCAGTTCTGAAGGTGGAGAATACCATCTTCCTATCACCTAGTGATCTACACTCCCACTTCTTCATCAACATTTTTTTACATTATTCATAAATTTGAGAAAATGGACTAGGTAGTCCAAAGTCACCATTTTTGCCACTTCTATGCCAGCCATTTAGAAGATTGATCACAGATTCTGTTCCTTCCTTCCTTCCCTTTTCCTTTTTCCAGGCACACTGCAAGGATAAGATGAAAGAGCAGCCACTTTGCAAAAAGATGGGAGAATTGGAACCCAGCCGTGACCCCCGAAAATAGACATAGAGATACAGAGAATGTATTTTTCTACCCAGTAGCCCAAGGGAGAACCTCTTCAATTAAACCACTTTTGATACAAAGCCAGACTGCCCAAGATGACCGCCTAAAAATATACGAAAATCTAGGAAAAACAAGCTCTCCATCCTGGAGGGAATGTCAATGGAAAATAGTTGTTAGGCTTTTCCAGTTACCAGTAATAAAAGAAAAATAGGCCCCCATTATAAGACCAGAGCTGGAGGGGTCGTCAGCTGGTTCTGAGCCAGCCTCAGCATTTTCAGAGTGCGTTACAAATTACAGGAACAAAATGTGGACTTTTCACTCTAACCATGTTTTCAGAGTCCAGACAATTTATTATTAGGTTTGCTTCCCAGTGGGCTAGAGTTGAAAAAGATGCCTCCATGTATGGATTCAGTTTATAAGCTTTTAAAGTAATACATTCTTATATCAAATAGCAATTTTACAAAGAAAAATGCAGATAGAAACAAATAAGGCATTAATCGTTCCACTCATCAAACATTGATAATAGGCCTAAATATTTGTATTCTTGTCAAAGGTTTTTGCTCTTAATGTCTAGTTATTTGTATATCACCTTTGTCTGCTAGCTGACGTTGACGTCTTTGGAAGGCACAGTCACATCTTATTCATCTCGAAATCTTTTTCCCAATATAGTGTCTAACATATAGGAGATGTCCAATAAATGTTTGATGAAGAAATTTCTCTTGTGTGAGCTGCAAATGAAGGCATTTTCTGTTAAGTTTTTCATGGGCTCATATAAACATCCATGCGATAAATTCTTCTTTGAGTTTAATGCTAAGGAAAAAAATGGACTCTCACAATGTTCTCTCTCCCTTTACACAACCATAAGAGCAACACAGCACATTACGTTTCCCTTATTTACCTGAATTCTAGAAAGGTCAAAACAAGTTTTAAGCTCAATTAATCATTCTCCTTAAACTATTCTTTCCGATGCAACACTTTGCCTACCTACTTTCTCTTTCACCCAACTCCTTGTCCTTTATCCTTGTTTTACATAAACTTTTTTAAAGCTGCCTCGAATTCTTGTTGGAAGAAAAAGGAAGTAAATAGAGAATTGAAAAATAATAAATGAATACAGAACTAAGAAAGGACGTTAGCTTATTTCTCCCCAGGGGTTTCTTATATGCACTGCAGAAACACCGTCGAGATGCTGTTGGGCTATGTCCATGGTTGTTTCATGTGTTCCAATAGCAACGAGCTGTGTGATATTGAGGAAGGACTATTGGACTGGGAGAACCAGCATCATGGGTTAAAGTTCAACTTCTGCCCCTCACGAGCTGTGTGACCTTGAATAAGACACGTAAATTCCTGAGCATCAATTCTTTCAATAGACATTTACTGAGTCCTTATCACAGGACAGGGACAGTGTCAAGTCAATAAGATGAAACCCATGCAATCAAGTGAGTGAGTACACAGCCTAGTGAGAGAGACAGACAAGCAAGCAGACGAGTTCAGTAAATTGTGATCATTGCTACACTACATATGGTACAGACATGTAGAAGGGAGACATCTCACTCAGAATGGAGGATTCCAGGGGATTTGAAAAAAAATGTGGCAATTGTATCAATTTTTAAAGTTGATTGGGAATTAGCTAGATGAAAACTTGAGACAGAAGAGGGGGAAGAGGGTGTTCCAGGACTCAGGAAGAGCATATGTGAGTCACAAAGACAAGAAACAGCATGACAAAAGTGGGCAAGTACAAATTGTTGGAAGATAATATAGTATGTGTCCTGTCTGCCTCCCACGGTGGTTTCAAGGATTGGTTGAGTTGATGTATACACTGAAAGTGCTTTGTAAACTGTAAAGCACCATACACATGTTCAAATGTAAAAGATTATTATTAGACACTCATTTTTTTTCTTCCTCCAAATTGGAAACATTTGCTGAAGTAAACATTGCTGATGCATTAGCTGTCAGGATGGTGTATTATATTTGGAAAACATTTGCCAATGTCTGTTCAGTTTTTAAATTCCCAGTTACATGTGTTTTTTGTTTGAGAAAATACATCAAATAATAATGGATTTGTTGTTAATTGTGCAACATCGAAGCTTCAAGTTCTAAGTAATCTCTCTTCCATGTTGACTTTTATTCCATGGCGACTATGGGGTTTGCATTCACTTATTTATTAATGAAAACTGATAACTGGACACCATTACCACCTTGTGGTGATCAAATTTTGTCATCAGAGGAAATTCAAGATTCCTTATATGCACGAGCATGCCCATGAAAACAAATTGCTTCTGAGAGAAGGAGGAAGTGTGGTTGCCTCCACTTTAGAACAGCTTCGCAAAGAGGTCCCATGAAGATCAGATCCAAATACTCATCTCCCTATTCAATACTCCAGTGATCAAATACTTCCTTCTTAGGGACATTTTTCCATGGTTAGAGAAATCAACCAAAAGCATGTAGGGTAGGAAAATCAGGATGGATAACTCATGTTCAAAATTCTTGACATTCATACACTATCAGTCATTGGAGTGTTTGAATCACTGCATTCAAAAGCGTATTCCTTTTTTCCTTTCACCCCATAATAATTTCCTATAAGAGGAAGATCTGAAGAAGAAAAGAATAACAGGACCTTTTTTTTTTTTCATGTTGCCAGCAAGTTGTCTAAGCTTTACCATTTCAAACCTGAAATCTCAGGAAATAATCATATCCTGCTCCCTCTCCTCCTTGCAAAAGAAGAAACGTTTTAAGTCTCAGAAGGTCTGTGTTAGTGGTGAAATCTTACATTGAGTCATGATTAATTAAGCCACTCATTAGCCATCCTGGCCATCCGGATCCAATATATCACATTGATGAACTAAGTAATACTTCCATTTATTTCATTTTGTGTAGAGGAAAACCAACTCACAGCTCATCAAACTTGTACAGGACCTGGAAGATTATTCTGAATGCTATCTCAGTTGATGAATGAGAAAACCTGAAGAAAGTCAACTCGCTCATTTAAGGCCAGGCAGTGAATCAATGACATAGCTGGGATTAGAAACTGTCACTCTTGTCCACCCCAGGGCAGTATGTCTGGACACAAGGCCAACATCCAGAGAAAAGACTTGGGAATGGCAGTTCCTTGCAACTGTAAGTAAGTGGCTTCGGGCAAAGGGTCCACTTGCTGCCACACCAATCTCACTGTTTCAGGGGACTGGCTGTCAAGTCCCTTCATCCAAGGAATAGCTTGAGAGAACCAGGGCTCCAGAAGCTTCTTGGCATACAGGAGATACCAGTCAGTCCACAACCACTTGAAGCAGGCAGGCAGCTTCTGCTAGGTGAGGTGAGTGGCACTGGAGTGGAGCCAGAGCTCCCGGCAGGAGCAACACGCTCCACTGTGCCTTGACAAGAGCGGTGGCTGAAACCCGGACAAACTGACTTGCTTTAGAGGCAAGCTGGGAAAAATGATTTGTTGTAGAATTCCTGTTAGTCCAGTCAGCTCCCATTCTCTTGTGAAACCGGATTTGTAGGCACATGCACAGGCCAATGAGTCAGCCCTTAAAAAGTCATTCATAATTTATGTATAAACAAGAATAGCTTTTGTTTCGGAGAATTTGGGAGGTTTTTGTAGTCTGCTTTCTTCCAGTACCATTTCTGAAGAACTGTTCCTGTCTCAAGGCGGTTCCTATAGGCCTATAAATACTTTGATGTTCAGACATCTGGAACTTATATTTGGTGTTGACTAATGAGTATTATTATTTTATTATGTATTTATATATGATCTGAAAGAAATTTGAGGTTATATGCCACATAACTCTGTATACACACTGAACAATGACAAATTCTTTTTACCCATTACACTTATGATTTATTACTTGGGCAGAAGAAGTTCTGAGTCATTCAATTGACATATAATTGTGTTTTGGAAGATAGTAATGGGATAGAGAGAATGTAAAATTGCCCTTAACATATATCGTTAAAATAATTTGTAAGTGGACAAAATGGACTCCAGAGATATTATTTCTCTCATTTTAAAAATATCAAAGGATAGCCAATATGGCAACAAACTCCAGTGCGCCTTTTGAATGAGTAAAGAAGAGCCTTGGTCTTAGAAATACATGTGGGTACGTTTGAAAGGGCAATAAACAATGCATAATGGATCTGACTTCAAAGAATGCCTATTGGAGAACCAGACCTATTTCAAAGTCAAATGCTTGATACCCCGTTTGCCTTGATACCAATAAGCCACAGGTAAACACTAAGATCAAAGGGAATACTGGGCGTGTGTAGGGGCGTGTGATGACATTACTATTTCCACAAAGCATTTCCCCCAAGGGACATTGGGGACAGCACCTTGTAACAGCCTCTGTTGTATATTCAGGAATTTCTTTTAGAGGAGTGTCGGAGGTATTTCAGCCTGTAGGAATTGCAGCTCAATGGCCATAAAACAAGAGGCATACTGAAGGTGGCATGCACTTGGGGAAGAGAATATTGAGCTGGAAAGGAATAAATGGTGCCTTTATGGGCCATGCTGATCCTTGCTTGCTTGCTTTCTTCTCCCTCCCACGAGCAACATCAGTGTAAACTGGTTTGGCCCATCAGCAGGCCGTCTGGCCCTTCGTGGAAGAATGAGCCCTCTGTGCATGCAGGCAGAGCAGTTGCCAACAAAGGCCCATTGGAGTGTTTAAAGGTTCCAAGTGGCTGCTGAATCAAAGCATTTCTAGAGGCTGAAACTGTGAACAGGATATGCCATCAACAGTGAGAGGAACTCTTTGCAGCTCCCCTAGAGAATCCTTAAAATTGACTTATCTGCTTTTCCGACAGTCCCCAATTTCAATGCCCACAGTGTGGGCAGTATTCCTTTAAAGTCATTACCCAGAGCTCGGTGAAATCATACTGAACTGCATTTCAGGCACTGGCTGACTCCGTAGCAGGGAAAAACTTAAAAAGCCCCAGGGGATCCCACAACAGGGAAAGCAGGAGTCCTAAAAACAAAACAGGATCAAAACTTGCTTTTAAGAGTGTCATAAAACGAAGCAATATTTCCAGTCTCCTCCCACATACACACCTTTCAATGACTTGACTTTACTGTCCATGATAAACAGATTATGATATTGCTCAGGAGCATAAACTTAAAAAGAAATGTTAGCCTTACTTTGGATAGACGCAAAAACCTGAGATGGAAGGGACCAGACTTTCAGGCTATGTTTAGATTGCATAAAAATTATCTGTCCTATAGATTTAACACGGTGTCACAATATTTTCCTTTGACTGTCTGCCAGTGCATGTATTTCTTGTCCAAAGGATTATGCGAGGGTTAGTTGATTAGAAGTAAACAAGAACTAGATATACTGAAACTAAACAAAGCAACGAATGTGTAGCATGAACCAACCTCATTATACATGATGGAAAATAGATGATGTCAGCCTCTGCCGCGGATTGCCCTCATACTTCCCAAAAGTGTTCTCTTCCAGAACAGTTATTCCTGCCCCATTGTCTAAGCTAGCACCAGCTAAGCAGTCAACATGTCAGCCAATCTTCCCTATCACATCCCTCACTTTATCACAGTCTGGGGGGATTGGGAACGAGGTCAAGCTTCCGACTTAGGTCGATAAATGTGGCTTTCTAATGAAATTACAACTAAGTTCCAATTCCCTCATTCTAGAGGGATGTAGCTCTGGAGTGTAGCTCTGTATTCTTACTCTCAGTATCCATTAATCTAGCTTAGCCCCATCCTAATGACTGCACTTCTGCTCCCTGTAATCCATCTGTCATCCATCTGTGATCATATGGTTTGACCTGGTGGAAGCAGAATTGCCCAACGTGAGGTCTCATTCCATCTAGTGAGATGCTGGGACCCTACATGATTCTGCTCAGGTCATTTTCACAGGACTGTACCCCAACTGAGTTCCGCTAGACTTTGAGGGATTGCTATTTTGCTGCTCTCCACTCTTTCCACTAAATGGCGGTCACTCCCTGGATTCCCAGCTGAGATGCTGGATGACCTGGATGAGATGCTCCACTATCAACTGCTTCCAGAAATATCCCTGGATACTCGATCCTGGAGGCATTCTTCTGGGACTGTTCCCTGGCCTCTCTAAAGCCAGTCGTGCACCTCAGTCTACTTTCAGTCCTGTGGGCTGTGTCTTTGCCCACCTCTGGCTCTTTCTCTTCTCCAATGCCTGTTGTCACCAAGCTTAACCCATAGTGCATCAGGTCTGAGCCATCATGAGCTACAATGGTGAATTCTTAATGATGAAGGCAAAAGCTTCCTTATAATTGTTTTCATTCCTCTCATTTCATTGCCAGCAACAATGATATTCAGCATTACAGTCAACTATAAACCCCTCAAAAGAGAATCTTGATTTTCAACAAGGAAGGGAAGGATTTTTAGACAATCACCAACTTTGAGAACCTACAACAAGCAAAAAAAAAAAAAAAAAAAGAAAGAAAGAAAAAGAAAAGAAAAGAAAAGAAGAAAGAAAAGAACTGTAGAAGAAAAAAAAAATGGACAAACTCTCTGACCCAGAGTGGTGAGGAAAGGTATTTATTTATCCATTCAATAAATATTTGTTGAATATGCTGCCTACTATATACCATATCCTAAGTGCTGGAGATACAGAAATAAACAAAGCAGATTAAAACACTTGCTCTTATGGAGCCCACTTCCCAAAAACCACTAGCTGCATGATCCTGAAGAAGTCACTTTACCTCTCTGAGTTGCATTTTCTTCATCTACAAAGTAAGAATTTTGGTGTGAAGATAAAGAAGTTTCTTTCAATTCTAACACTCTGCTTAACACTCTCTAAAGGTGCTAAGCAAATAGAGGCAGACAATATATCATACCAGCATTAAAAAAAATCTAACTGAATGGATGTCAAGGAAAGATGGCAGATAATATTCAATTTAATCCCAATAATAGTCATGTGCTAGGCACCAATAGGAGTTAGAAATACAAAAATGAATGAAATACACTCTCACAATCCTTTAAGACCTCAGTATCTAGTGGCAGTATCTAGGCAAGCATATGAAATGAATTATTTTTAACAAATTGGTTCTTGATAAATTGCACTTCTTAGTTTTTATCAATTTATACAACACACAAAAATACAAAGAAGAAAATCAAAATCACCAGAAACCCAACCGACCAGAGACTATCATACCTAACAAATTGGTGAATCTTTTTCTAAACATTCCTCTATGCATGTATATAAATTCCATGGATTTTCTGTAAATTAGAAGATACAAATATTTAAATGCTGCTTTTTCCCTCAGAGGAATGTCATATATCTCTTTCCTTGGCAACAAATATGAATTTATATCATCATTTTAATTGCTATAAAATATTCTATTATTTGTCTGTATTATAATTAACTAGCTTCTTATGAATGGGCATTGTATTCTATTTTTCTATATTAACAAGACTATGCTAATGCTCACTTTTTTTATTTGTGCCAATATCTCCTTCAGATAAATTTCCATAAGTAGAACGTAGATGTCAATGTGTATTTTCATTTTATATTTTGAAACATATTACCAAGCTACACTCTTAAAGGTTTGTGCCAAATCACCTTTCAGTAACCATATAGGAATTTACAACCTTTTTTTTCCTGAGCCTATTTAATCTTTGCCACCCTGATAGGTGAGCTATAGTTTCATTAACTTTTCTTTGACTATAAGTAAGGTTGAAATTCTTCATATATATTTATTGACTATTAGTATTTTTCCATTTGCAAATTATCTTTTCATATCTTTTGATATTTCTTTTTAATTTCTATTAATGGTATTTCACATATTGGTTAATAGTTTTTTTATATATTGGAAATATTACCTCTTGTGCTATCTATAGGTACAGCAAATATTTTTCCAGTGTGGAGTTTTAACTTTTTATTATTGTTTTTAGCCAGATGAAATATTTTTAACTATTAAAAAATTTCAAATTCCACAAAAAGAGAGAGATGGGGAAGAAAGAGGAAAGTATAAATGAACCCATATGCCTGTCATCCAGCTTCAATAATTAAGTAATTCAGACAAACTTGTTTCAATTTTAAACCCTCTCTCCTCCAACCCTGTATTCTTTTGTAGCAAACTCCAGATATCCTATTATTTCACCTACAAAGACTTCACTATGTAAGCTTTCCATTAGACCTTTTTTCCTAATTTTCTACCTGTTACCTCTTTATTCAGCCAGGTTAATTTTTAAGATTTATTTATTTATTTGAGAGAGAGACAGTGTAAGCAGGAGGTGGAGCAGAGAGAGAGGGAGACAAGTAGACTCCTTGCTAAGCAAGTAGCCTGATGCAGGGCTCGGTCCCAGGACCCTGAGATCATGACCTGAGCTGAAACCAAGGGTCAGGACACTGAACCCTTTGAGTCACACAGGTGCCCCAGATGAAGTTTTTAAATAATTTTGTGCATTTCCAAAATCTGGTTGTGATTTTAACTGGTAATTCATTGGCATTACAGATTAATTTAGGGATAATCTATATTTTCTAAAGTTGAATTTTCCTAACCAGAAGTAGGCATGTCTTCATTTATTCAAGCATTCCTTCATCAATCAGCAGCATTCTCCAGGTTCTTTGTATAGATCCTAAAATTTTCTTTGTAAGTTAGCTAATATATGCTTTTTCCTGCTCTTATGAATCAACTATTCCTTTTTAGAATATTTTCTAATTGATTATTATTTATTATAAAGAAGAAATCAGTTATACATACATATGTACATACATGTATGCATATATGTATATGATTTATATATTATATAAGTTTACTATATAATATTTCTTTAATATGATTATAAAATATATGAAATATATGTAACACATATATTTATAAATAATACATAATATAATGCACAAGTATAAAATATATTTGTATATAATTATTATAACTAATATATACATAAAAGATTTATATATTATATATAACATATATTTTTTATAGTCACTGTGCCAAGTAAAACTATTTGTAATTTTTCATTTCTTTCTGATTGTGGTATTCCTGTCCTGACAGTATCATAATTAAGAAAGAGACAAGGGTTCAGAGTAGTGCCAAGAGAGATGACAGATGGACCAGGGAGGGGCATTGTCAGTTCTAACTTTCTGAACATAGCACACTAGTCAGAAGAGTTAACTCTGGCACTCCGAGAGGCAGAGAGCCAGACAATACTAGGTCAAGGTGTGCAAAAAAAAAAAAAAAAAAAAAAAACCACATTATTTATGAGGAGAAAGAGTAGAATTCAAAAAGCTTCCCATGGTTAATTTCTTGCTTGAAAAAAATACCCACTGCTGAAGGGAGCTCTGAAAAGGCATAAGTAGCTTTGAGCCTTAGAAAGAGAAAAAGGAATAATAGCCCTTCCAATGCCTCATGAATAAAGTAGCCATGGTGGGCCTTCTCCCCATTCCCTTAGCAAAACTTCATTATATCCCACTCTATTGAGGTGACACAACCAGCTTTAAAGCTAGAAAAGACTTTGGAGCATGTCTGAATAGAGGGAATGAAGGGACTTGTCCATGGTCACAATGTAGTTTGTGGTAGACTCAGGCTTTTCTGGATCTAGACTCATGTAGGCCTCTAGACATCAAGTCCAGAGTTCTGCTCCTTGTATCATGCTGTTTCAGCAATTTAAACCTAAGCTTTGTGGATTTTTTTTTTTAATTTCTAGCCTAGTATTTGGCCTAGTAAACGAGATTGTTTCTGATATATTTCAATAGATAAAGCCTTCAGTATAAAGAGATTTACTTTATTCTCTACATCACTTATGAGCATCATGAGAACATGTGAAAGGAAGTTGATTTCTACGCAAAATACAAACTCAAAGATCTGTACATGCCTTCTCTCTGTAGAGACGTGAACAAATGAAGAAGTCTGGTACAATGTGACCAGGCAGCTAAATCTTATCGAGCATAGAAACACCATGGAACCACTGGCTTTCACTAAAAGTGATAGGTGTCTTATTTTGTCACTTTAGGGTCATTTGGAAATCTCCCATTTGGTGTGATTGAGATGTCTACGTGTCATGGCATTTGTTTCTTTTCTAAAAATTGGTGTTTGTAATCACAGATCTTAATGGGCCTTCCATTCCTATTTAATTTGTTTGTAGTTAGGCTACACTGCTACCGGGTGAACGGAAGTACCTTAGTGATAGACAAGTTAGAACTGTCAGGCGATCTATAGATGGTTAATTGAGAATGAGATCAATGGTCTTTTACAGTTCAATCTGTGAATTTTTTTAAATAAAAGAAAGGTTTCATCCATTCATTATGTATGCGAAGAAGTAAGAAAATGGTACATTCAAAATAGCAATTACTCATGTTCAGGAATAAGCAGAAATGAAAGGACAGCAAGAATAAGTGCTCCCTAAAATTAGTCATCTAAAGTAATACTCATACACGTTGCTAAAGCTATACCTCTCAGAATGTATTTATTTTATACATAGTTCTAAAAACCACACTAGCTTCATTATCACATCAGAAAGCACACAAAAGAACTCAAAGAATTAAAAGGTTGAGGGACGAGGGAGCCCACACATATTGTTGTGAAGACCTCACGGTTTTATAATACTGTGTCTTGTTCAGGGCAATAGCCCTGAGGCATGAGGAGAAAGCTACTGTGTTTACCATATTCTCCTTCAGAAAGCATGGACTATATTATTTTGATCATTTTCCATCAAATTATTACATTACAATTGTTTTTCACTTTAAATGTAAACACTTTTTGTACAACTTAGTTAGGCAGTTCATTTCTCCATTGGCAGAGAAGTAACTTCATTCAATATTCATCAGTAGTATTTAAAGATTATATTCAATTGGAACAAGATCTTAAGCAATGCAAACTCCTAGATATGTGCCATGCCAATGTATGAACAGCTAAAAATAATTTTTAACCCAATGCTGGTTCTGTTGCATCATTTCAGCAAAATTATTTGACCTCAAAATCTTTTTGTCAGGAAGCATCTCAGAAGACAAATCTTCCTTTGAGTATACAAGAGAAATGCTGCTCTGGTGCTCTGTGAACTTTGCAACATTTAGTACAAGAACTTAGCAAACATCCCTAACTCAAAAACTGGATTCAGATTTTAAATATATTCCATGTAGCTTGAAATTGCAAGGAATTGGTTCAATCCAGCGAGCATAAAATATATTCTAGAGAGAAAAAAATTAAGATTCTGTCCATGGGATCATCTTTCCTACCTTTGCCTCTATTAAATCAAAATTACTGACTTAAAGTGGAGACAGTGGATTGGTCAATTCTAAGCTAGTAATTTCTGATCCTAGCAAGGAGGCCTGGGCAGCATAACATCTTATAAACATACATTTCTACTTCTTATTAAATGGATAAGATAATCAACTTATTTTTGTAACACCTGATCTCCAGCTATTATTTGCTCCCATGGATGTCAAACAAAGGCCCTGAGTACGTCCCTCTCATTTTGTGTAGTTATGATCTAAGCCCATGAAACATTTCTATAGGCTCACATTCCCATGGTCATGTGTGGGTAAGAACAATAATTGGCCAGGTATTTAAACAACTGTGTCAACTCTTAGACTACTTCTCATTAAGTCTGAGCTTGAGTAGCCACTGGGACCCTTCACTGGCCTGACTCATCTCACTGAATTCATCCATTCACTCAACAGATATTTTTGAGGGCCAACTTTGAATCAGGTACTGCAAAATATCAATTAACCAAACAGATGGCAAACCAGAGCCACTCATTGTTTTGAATAACCCCAAACCCTCAAGGCTACCTACCATGTATGCAGTATCCCATACACCAAAGCACTCAGGGGTCTGATACAAATCTGCTGAGGGGAACAAAACTACATGAAAAATATGTGAAATATACATATGGTGTGACAATTTTTCACAATTGCAATATATACTATGAAATATGCGTGTGGTGTGACTGCTTTTCACAGTGCAAATCCATTGATGTCCTAAGGACCAATTCATAAGCATCTATGCTTAACAAGAGGTATGAAAAATAGGAATGAAATATGATTTCTGTACCAAACTCAACTCCTGACTTCCTTTGAAGTCTACTCTCTCTAACATTATTGCAACTTGTTTACCAATACCTAAAGAATAATCCTACTTTAGGCTGAAACATATTAAGGGATTATTAGCTTTTGTTCTCATTTTTACAAGAAACTACTAAAATAAAACAACATGGGTTTTGTATATATGCTGATTTTATTAAGCTCTTGCTTTCGCTTGAGTTTGCCATATAGAATTTTAGAGCTGGAAAATATAATCTATAATTTGACATAATCTATCACTGTGGTGTTAGAACTGGACCCCAGTGGTCACCATGGTGACTGGTGTTAATCACAAGACACCAGGGGTCACCATGGGATGCAGGAAGGTGGTGTACACAGGCAAGACCCTGAATTCCAGAACTTTAATATTTGACTTATGATCCCAAGAACATTTATTTAAAGAAAGGAATCTGTGTTTTTTTGAAAAAGTTTCAAATCATTGAATTAGCCCAACTCCCTTGTGTTATGAATAACAATATTGAAACTTAAAGAGACACATGACCTGCCAAAGATCACATAGTGGGTGAGTGACAGTACCTGGACTCACATCAGTATCTCCACATTCCTTATTTAAGAATTGTCCAGGGATCCCTGGGTGGCGCAGCGGTTTAGCGCCTGCCTTTGGCCCAGGGCGCGATACTGGAGACCAGGGATCAAATCCCACATCGGGCTCCCGGTGCATGGAGCCTGCTTCTCCCTCTGCCTATGTCTCTGCCTCTCTCTCTCTGTGTGTGTGACGAAAGAAAGAAAAGAAAAAGAAAGAAAGAAAGAAAGAAAGAAAGAAAGAAAGAAAGGAAGGAAGGAAGGAAGGAAGGAAGGAAGGAAGGAAGGAAGGAAGGAAGGAAGGAAGGAAGGAAGAAAGAAAGAAAGAAAGAAAGAAAGAAAGAAAGAAAGAAAGAAAGAAAGAAAGAAAGAAAGAAAGAAAGAAAGAATTGTCCAATAGGGGGCATCTGGGTGGCTTAGTCAGTTAAGCAGTTAGGCATCTGACTTATGATCTCAGCTCAGGTCTTGAATCTCAACTCAGTGCCTAATGAGTTCAAGACCTGCCTTGGGCTCCCTGTTGAGCTTGGAACCTACTTTAAAAAAAAAAAAAAAAAAAGGAAGGAGGGAGGGAGGGAGGGAGAGAGGGAGGGAGGGAGGGAAAGAGGGTGGGAGGGAAGGAAGGAAGGAAGGAAGGAAGGAAGGAAGGAAGGAAGGAAGAAAGGATCGTCCAATAGGTCATACTGTCTACTAGTAAGGTATTTAAATGCCCAGAGTCCTAATGTTATGACAGTATTTCAATGGACTGTGGCATGATGGAGTTTCTGTCCATTTCAAGATCTTTGTCATCCTCTCTGAGCTCCTTTCTAATACTTCCTAGAGTTGAGGACATAAAACTTCAGAGTTTTGTTCTGAGAAGATATCAATACTACTAGGAAAGTTTGTCTGTAAAGGCTCTGTGTTCATATATATATGAACATATATATGTATATAAATATATATATATGTTTATAAATATATATCTATGTATATATATATTTGTGTACTAGATAGCGCCAGGAAAGCATCAGGTTGTCTCTAGGCTTGGCTACAAAGGGCAGTGGTGAGACTCAGCCAAGACCTGGTGGGGCAAGGCAGAGATGATTAAAGGGAAGCAAGGAAGGCCATGGAAGTTAAAGGGACTTCTAGGTGTCTCTTTGAAGCAGGAGAAAACTAAGGGAATGTTTTGTATTCTCCTTTGGCCTCAAAATATGTTTAATACTGAGTTTAAGACTGTACTACACAACTTTTCAGATCAAAAACCTTCAGGGAAATTTCACTTAATTTTATAAATATGTGACTAAGAAATGTTAACACCTACCTTTAACACCCTAACCTTTCAAGATGTAGAGACTCACTATACAACAATATTTAACAATTGTGTTCAAACTACTGATTAATAATAAATTTCTGTAGTGTACTGCGCCTTACTGAGAAAGTATTTAACTTCTTATACAGAAAAAAGAAACAAAAACTGTCCTATATGACAATGAAGATAATCAGGAAAGAACATCTTAGTTAAGTCTACATGGGTATTGGGGTAATATAACAGACTCAAAATCAGGTCTTTGTTTCTGTGTACCAGTCCACTGAGAATTATTGGCACCTCCACTTTGTCCTTTACAGTTTTGAGAGGTAACAGTTGTATCTGGGAGGGGCTACCATGCTCTGGTTCCAGCCTTGGAGCCTCAGTCTGTCCAATCACACAGGTGATATTGTGTCTATATCTGGAACCTTCTTTGGAGGAAACATCTTACTGTTGTGCATTTGTCAATCTGCTTTAACCATGATCTTTCTCTACCCTTCCCCTCTGGACTTTTTGATCTGCTGATCAATGGCTTTAGCTTAATATTAATTTTTAAAATTTCTCTTAACTGGTCAGTTGAAAGAATAAAGAATACAAAGTCAAGTTTGTAATGTCCAGTTTCCCAAGGTGATTACACCTCACCTTATAGCTAGGACCCTTTAACTTTACTGTGTTTCATAAAGAGCAATAGTAGTGGTTAAGAGGACAGCTCTAGAGTCACACAGCTTAGATTCAACTCCTGGCTCTGTGAATGACAAGCTGTGTGATCTTGAGCAAATCACTTGACTTTGCTATGCTGTGTTTTCTCATCCATAAATTAGATATAATAAAAATAGAAGTTCCTCATAATGCGTAAATGAGATAACAGGTGAAGGTGCTTGGAATAGTGACTAGCGCATGATAAGTACTCAACAAGTGTTGGCCATTATGAATCTCATGCTGTTGTGTGGATCATGGAGGTAAACTCTTCTGATTCAAGTCTCACTAGGGAATGTGCAGCCATTTTCTTTAGTTGACAGTGTAACATACTCTGCCCCTCCTGAACATTCAAAGCTAAATTGTAGGCTGTATCCTATAGTTGTTGACTACTTTTGTTCACTTCTACTTCTGCCGTTTTCTCTGTCTCCATCACTAACATTGTCATTATCATCTTCAGCAACATGGAGACACAGTGAAGTCTTGTTCACTCTGACATAAGATTTCTATGCTCTGTAGGGATCCACAGTCATCAGTGATTTTTCCCTCAGTGCCCACTAGAGCTCAGGAGAAGTTCTGAGCCCAGCGTTGAGGATCAGAAGTCAGCAGCACAGAAGTGAGTTTAATCAAGACCCTGACTCTCATCCTGCCAGCTATGGTCCCACAGATGGTAATAGCTTCACAGATGCTACACTAGGATCCCAGGAGAACAAGAGGCCTGAGATGCTGTGATCAGAAGGACCAAATGATTGGCATTCAAATACCCAAAGACACAGACCAATAGGACGCCTTCTTCAAGGGCCCTCATTGCCTCTTACCCAGCATGAGCCACACTAGAGACCTGGAACAGAAGGAAAGGACTGTATGTGGGACTATGGGCCATAGTCAAATTCCAAAGAAGTGAGCCAGAGGTGTGGTTAAGACCCAACCCCTGCCAGGGGAAGCCAAAGGCCAATGGTTGAGAAATGCTTCCTTGGCCTATTCAGAAAGATGATGAAAGCTTGGTGCCAAAGTACCTCTGTCAGCATCAGCATCTTTACTAAAATTCATTATTCACTTACTCAGGTTGAGCCCTGTTTTCAAGCAACATGTTTCATACACAGAAACCTATGAGATGGGTATCATTTATCCCACTTTATAGATAAGGAAATAGCCTCTGAGAGTTTCGGTGAATTATCTAAGATCACACAGCTATTAAACAGCAGCTTAGTCTCTCTGAGGCATGAAGGCACTTAACTGAATATGCACATCCCCAGCACCCACCGGCTGCTATAAGGTTGGTAACAGAGACAAAGTTATTTAACTGCTTTTACGGTGTTTATTTTATACCGAAAACTGTGTATTGTCTTTTTTGTGTAGCTATAAAAAATATTATATGGTAAAGCATTAATTATTTATCAGCCTTTTAATATCTTCTCACTGCTCTAGGAGTCCAAAATGATTGTCTCTATTTTTTTTCACTTTTTTTTTACTTCTACCAGTTAAAAAAATTATTCAAAATTAGTTCCACTAGATAATTTCATGGTTCCTAGACTGGAAATAAATAGCTCTCTAGAATTTGCAAACTCTAGCATGCTGTTTCACTGCAGAAATCAGATATCAGCATCGGGTTCAACCTGGCCTCCATTCTTTTCTCTTTAGAGAAGTACACTTGTTGATTGGTCTCAGTAAGATATGTCTTACATTCTGAATGTATTGTGCCATGTTGCATTAATCATTACATAGCTACAGGGAATGAAAATAACCAATTTCCTTAATTAAAGGGTTCTAGTAAGACAAGAGATGCTCTATTCACTTTCCATTTGTCTTGGCTAATAGTAACAGCAATAATAATACCTTGAATTTAGACAGTCCCTTTCTTCCAAGAAGTTCAAAGCTCTAGTATGTCATAAGAACAGACAGATGAGTAGTTGTAAACTTGGCAAGAAGAAACAGGTGTAATTTGGGCCAAATTAAAACACAAAAATGAGACCATAATTTTTTTGTGATGAATGTATTATCTTTCATAGGATGGATACAGTGTGGTGTAAGAAGGAAAGAAAACACAAAATTTAGATGCCAGCTTTTGTGTATGAATCTTGGCTTCGCCAAAAATTAGCTGGGGGGCGGGGGTACAGTCCACACTTAAGTACATTTAACCATGCTAAGTCTCAGGGTTCTCACCTATAATAGAGACATGTATGACTATTATTAATATAAAATAACAGCTAAGGAAGGCACTTTATAAACCATGAAGTCTTATAAATGTTAAATTATTATTTTCTCATGATGTTCATAGAAAAAAATTTCAAGCAAGCTAACAAACAGTTGTACCTTACCTTCTACAACTCATGCTCCACTTTTTATTTTCCAGTCTCTTTCCTGGTATCTAGCACCCAATGAAAGGCTATGGATGCTTGTTGAATTGGGATGGATTAAATCGGATTGAATTCATAGTCTTTCACACAGATCTCCAAAAACAATAGATACGATATTCTAATGTTCCGAGTCTAAATTCTGGAAGATTAGATTTGTAACTGTAAGAACAGAGGAAGTGGCTCCAAATTGTTTCAAGAATAAGAATTTTGGAGGCTAAGAATTTCAAGGAAATCCATGGAATCTATGCTTTTTAAATGCAGTTGAGAATTTTAAAAATGTTTTTCAGATATAATTTACCATTAACAGAAGTTGGTATTTATAGCTCTAGTCCTAAATGATAAGGTTAGGATTAAAAATTGATTCTTCACTGGTTGAAAGAGATAACCACTTTAGCAATAAAGAACATGGGAGGACATTCAACTCCAAGCTCTAGAGAGGAAGAAGTAAGTGAGGGATTGGTTTAGCTGACTCTAGAAGCAAAGAGAGAGTGGCTTCACCACCACTGCCAACAAAAACTCAACGGCACCGTTGGCTCTTTGAAGTGATCTGCTCACTGCCTAAGACAAAGTCTGCATGTTAGGTTTGATGGTTGTGGTTAGTGGTGGTGATGGGTTGGGTTTTTTGTTTGTTTAGGTTTTGTTTTGTGGTTTTGAATTTTTTTCCTATAACTGAATTAACAATTATTTGACTAACTGACCAGATGAACCAGCTCTTTTGCCTTCAAAAGACATAACCTAAAAATACAAAAGAAGAAGAGAGCAACAGAATAAGGAATAATGGAGTTGAGATAAGAATATAACGATGGACATTAAAAATGGACAGAAAAAAGGGAACAAGCACCTAGAAAGCAGGAGGGGAAAGACGACTTTAAAAATATTTAATCTCCTTTATGTTTATTTTACTTAATTGTTTTTTGTGTCTTTTCCTAGGAAATAACATGATAAGGTAAAAAAATAAACTTTAAATAATCACCCAAGGTCCTAATATAAAACTCTTTATTTTGCATGTAAACCTTTTTCTGAGCTACTTTCAGACAGATTTCGTGTACTCTTTCCAAGTCCCTCCTGACGGGAGTAACTGCTTTCTGATTTATCTTTGTGTAAATGTAGGTTTCCATGCAGTGGGTTTGTTTAAAATGAAATTTGGGCTGGCAGCAAATCTCTCCTGGGCTTCCCTCTGGCTTCTTGCACATTTCTTTGCGCAGTGTCACAGAAAGAGCCAGACTGGGAGAAATGACTCTTCCTTCCAAAGAAGCATTTACAAAAATATATATATCACATGAATTATTATCCCAGACTCATCAACAACCTTCTCACAAAAGATGTAAAACTTTCTTATAATAGAAGCTACCACTCATCGAGAGCTCCTGTTAGTCAGATGCAGTGTTAAGTTCTGTATATAATTTTTATTTTCATATAACCTTACAACAACCCTATGACTAGGTATTATTATTATTCCCACTTGACAGTATAGGAAATTGAAACTGAAAGAAGTTAAGTAACTAGCTCATGATCAGAGAGCACACAAGTGTTGGAATTGGGATGTAAGCTCATGTCTGCCAAGTTCCAAAGCCTTTTTGGATGTGACAACCGCTGTAGAAGCAAAGAGCACAAAGTCGTGTTGCCATCATCTGAGGGGAGGCCACGGGAGCTCAAGTTAGACAGTCACTGGATGACAGTTTTCACTGGACCTGGACTCAATCATTGGAGAGAACTTAGTGAATCCTGAAGAATGGCAGGCTGGCACATATGTCAGACTTGTTATCTACTTTGTTAATCACTCTTCCAGTATCATTTTGATGCCTCTTTCTCCTCTCCTCTCTTTATACCTTCAGGTTGTACACTGAGAAGCTGTATTGTCTTGCAGGCAGACAGTATGGGGTTGCGAAAAGAACACGTGGAAAGCAATAAATAAGCATAGTAGCTAGGTGTGAGGCACTATGCTGGGGCTTTACTGATATTTACTCATTTTACCCTCAGCTCTTCCAGGATGTGTTTATATTATAGTCTCCTCACTTAACAGACCAGGAAACTGAGGTACAGGGATCTTCCAGGCTCAACTACTCACTACCTACGTGATGGTGGGCAAGCGACTTGACCCTTGAAAGCCTCAATTTATCATCTACACCAAACTCATAGAATTAGTGTCAACCTATAGTAGAAAGTTGGCACACAAAGGCTGTTTGCCCTATTCAGTTTGATATCTCTTCTCAACATCTAACAGAATGCCTTGAAATGGTAGGAACTCAGTTATGATTTTTTTTCTTAGTTATGATTTAATTTGGTTTTGATATATAGACTGGTTGATGGACAGTAGAATGGTGTTGAAAGGATGATATGAAATAAGCATTTGTAGATTAAATCTTCTGGAAGGAGATAGGATCAGGCTTCTTGAAGGGGGAGCCATGTGGACTATGGTTCTCATCTTCTCTGCCTTCAGTCTTCTAATCTGAAGGCTGAATTATCACTGTGGATTATTAGAAATGGGAGAGAGGAGCGGTAGAAGGCCTATCCCCCGTTCCACTGCCACCACTTCCCTGCCTTTGTCTGAAGTATAAAGTCCCCCCATGATGTGTTTCTCCACCCATGTCTAGTACTAATCCTTCCTTCAATACCTGATAAGTCATCCATTCCAGGCCAATGGCTTCCCGTGCCTCAAAAACACTTTCACCTTTCACACCCCTGTTGGTTCTTTCCCACTTATATGGGATATCTTTCCACCATCTCTCCTTGTCAATCTTCCAGATCCTCCTAAGCAAAGCCCAAATGGCATTTCTTTTAAGGGCCTTCCTGGAATTTAACACAGAAAACTAGATTAACCCAGCACCCTCAGCTGGGTATTGCAGCGGGTGCAAATATATCCCCCACACACGCACACAGAGAAGTAACTTTGTCTTATTCTTCTCTGTATCCACAGCAACTACCACAGAGCCTGGCCTAGGACACTTTTTATATAGTTGAATAAAATAAAAGAGGATGTGATCGGAACCCCTTGTCCTAACCTCTGCAGTGAACCATAAATCAGGCTGTGTGTTCACTGAGGGACTGCTTTTATGTTCTCTATCCCTTCCAACCTCTGATTTAAATATTAACAGACTTGACAGGGCTGAGGTTTACCCTCCATGAAAATGGAAACTGGTTTGGTTTAGAATTGTTTTAATAGTGAAAATCGGAAGATGACTGATGAATCATCCTCTTTAGTCACCATAGGGCCAAAGCTTAGGACACACTGAGAAGGAACTCTGCCCTTAACCACATCTTAAATGCAGAATGTCCACTGGGCTCTCCACCCACCATCCCTTTCCATGATTTTTGGGTCGGGTTTCATTGGAAGCATTGCGGGGCTGTTTTCCATTGACACAGAGGTGGAGCACAGTCAGGATGGCCACAGTAACTAAAAGACAAACAGTGAGGGTGCAGCACCAGGTCTGAATTCACAGTCCTGTTGTCTTCTCTATTAGTCCAGTGCTCCCGTGGCCTGATATCCCTCCAGATACTTTGAAGGTAGAGTTTGGACCATTGGCATGGCTGTGCATGTATCCCTTCCTTTCTTCCTACAACAAGTTGCTGAGAAACCCTAAACTTAAGAAAAAGTAATTGGTCAACTTCCATAAGGGAACATGCATTTACTGAGGACCTGCTGTGTGTCAGGAGTTAGGCATGGGGGGTACACGGAGGCAAACCCAGTGACAGCCCCTACTGACCTGGCAGAGAGCCAAGTGGTGAGGAGTGTGAGCTCTGGAGCCAGACCACCTGTCTGATCTGATTATCAGCTCTGACACCTAGGAGTCATGCCACTTTAAATAAATGAATTAATCTCACTGTGTCTCAGTTTCCTCATATGTCAATGGGAATGATAATAATAACATCTACCTCTTAAGAGTTCTTTTAAACATCAAATAACATATGTAAAGCCCCTGGGAGATAGTAAATTTTAGCCCTTTGTGTTTTAATTTAGTAAGGGACACAAACATCAAACAGTCACCATTACCTTGGAAACAAACATGATTAGAAATGAGCCATCAGTGGTTGACAGTGAGAATGAACCCAGGGATACTTAAACTAGTCTAATGGTCCAAAAAGGTTCTACTGAGGAATTGTACTGGGGAAAAGGTGAGGTGGAAATTGTTCAAGGCATAAGCCCTGTGGTGAAGAATACAGAGCACATTCCACAAACCAGAAGAGCAGTGAAGCTGGAGCTCCTCCAGTAGGAGCTGAGGAACCTGGTCCAAGTGAAGAGGTCAGCTCACTGGCCTTAATGAGGGCCCAGTGATGGCATGAAGGAGAGTGACTGGTGGTTTGGGGGAAAAGATAAAGGTCTTTAGGATGACATAGTCAAAATCAGTCTAGTGCGAGGAATGTGAAACTGGTACAAAGATCCAAAGAGGGTTTCAAGTAGGAAACAAATCTTTGCTACCAGAGCAGATGCCATGAGCCATGAATATTTACAAAAAGGAGTAGAGGCTTCAAATTTCTAAGGGAAAAGATGCCATGGGAAAAGGAGACAGAGGGAGATGGGCATTTGAGAAAGATGTGAAAGGCAGCCAGGACTACCAGGAGGAGGAAGACGGATGCCATGAGGAGGAGCAAGTACCCACATGGCACTCAAAGGGCCAGCCCTAGGAGTCCTCAGAGGATGTGTGGCCTGGACAGGGGTCCTCTACAACACTATGGCCAATTTTCTACCTATGACTCTGGGTGGCTTGGATTTATCATTGGAACGTTGCACTAAAGTTTCTGAATTCTATACCAAATACGTGTGTGTGTTTTGGGGAGCAGGATATGGCAGGCACTGGAATCAGGAGGAAATCCTCTGATTTTCTCCTTGTCCCATCATTGGCCATTCCTGACCTATAGCCATCACATCCCTGGTGGGCTCCTCTGGGGAGGAGATTCTCCCACAGACAACCATATTCCAATATGTTATGGGACTTGAGGACATTTCTTTTTTAAGAACTGAGTTTCCTCCAGTATAAAATGAGAGACCTGGACTTCTAGGTCAGGGTTATCAAGTTATCAAGACCTTATATGAAGCCTCAGTTCCACCCACAATTCTTGACAGAGTTCATTGGTCCCTTTGTTCTACCTTTTTTTTTTTGTTTTAGACTCAAAGACTGCCTGAGATGGAAACCCTCTAATCTTACTTACAGTGGATATGGCATAGATCAATATGCCAAGATTGAGGAGAAGGGGAAAGAAAGATACTTCTAGTCAGGATATATCAGGTGCATAATCGGTTGGGCCCAATGCATCATAGAAATATGAGGCACCTTGTTCAAAAATTAGGAATTTCAAGATGGCAACAACAGAGTATTAATCCAAGCCCATGGCCCAGTGTACCTACATAAGTCACATGAAGCCAGCCTACCTCCTGATCCAATACCTTTATCACACGCTGACTTCTCTTTGTTTCTCTTCCCATTCCCAGCTTCCATCAGGTAGTGAGTGACTGAAAAATAAACTATATTTTAGGTTTGAAAGACTATGATGAGGCTCTTGAGAAGAAACTATTCAACCCCTAGAAAGAAAGCAAACAAAGAAGAGGAGTTGAAGACCATCCCCCCTGTTTCTGACCCTCTGCAGCATGCTGTTCACTTCCAAGAAACTGCTGTGTGAGCAGAAAACAGGTCAGAATATAGAATTCAGTGGGTTAGTAATTTTTGGTTTAAAAAAAAAAAAACACAAATTGGGTTTTCTGACTAAAAGGCAATATATTCTAAGAGGTGGGCAAAAGGGACTGTCCCTGACCTCAAGGAACAGCTTAGGATAGTTCTTATTTCTTGGTGCTTGAGTTACTCAGAAAGACCATCCAGATCCAACAAGGCAAATGGGGTCAATACAACCCCTATTGTGGGGGCGGGGGTCATAGCACTGACAGACATAACTAAGCCACCATATGGACAATCAAGGGCATAAGAGACTGAGATATGATGTTTGGCATGAGCCAAAGCTCTGATAATATGGCCAAATAAAGCTAAAGCTACCATGCACTGGTTATATCAACAGGAGTATAAAGGCCTGGGGAAAGAAGGCAACATTTATTCTCTGCCAGTATTGAGGGTGACAGTGAGAAGGATCTTTTTTAAGCTCTTCACTATAAATGAGAAAGGGAACAAGTGCAGGTTTTAGGTCAGAAAGATCTCAAGATGATACCCCCTGAGGAAGAGTTGAGAGTGGATGGAGTTTTTTGCCTGAAGAGCAGAGTCGATGATTCACGGGCACGTTTGAAAGGCTGTTATGTGGGAGCTGGATTCGGCATACTCAGTGTGGCTATGGATATCAAGAGACTTAGGCGGGTGGAAGACAGGAAGACAGGACAGGCTCCTGTCACTGGAAGTGGAAGCAATGTGCACCTGTGCATGCTATTGCAAATTAGGCGTTTTGCTGGGTGGGACTCCTAGGTTCTCTTCCACATTCAAGAACTCCAGGGAATCAAACACTTGAAAAGATAGTGGGTGTCTTGAATCTTGGTGAGATATATTTCACAACCAAACTCAACATATTTCCAAGATTTCATAACTGCAAGGATGATGGTAACAGGGAGGGGGAGCCGGCATCTACAAAGAGTTAACTGGAAGAACACAGGTACACTTTACAAATACCTTCCCACTGAAGAGTCACCCAAGACACTGCTGTTGGCACACGGTAGGTACTAGCTAGGACTAGGGCCAGCACAGATTTTTGGCTTAACACGAAATCAGTCATCCTAAGGTTACCTAAGGCTGGCCTGGAAAGAGATAGTGGTGGCGGTTCTCTAAAAATATTTTTATTGACCAGCCTGGAGTATGGATTAGCATCAGCAGCATCTTCTAGCTATGATAAGAGAGAAAGCAAAAGACAACTCTCGCTCTGCTCTGCTCCCCCCCCCCCCCTTTTTGCAAGGCCTGTTTGCAATCCTGGGTCCTGTTTCCTTTTATAATCATATAGTGCTTTTGTCAAGCCACTCTGATTCCTCGTTTGTTTTCTTTGGATTACTCCACCCTGCTGTGGGAAAATTAACTCTTTGGCACATCCACAGGTACACAACATGCAGATATCCACCCCCGGCAACACATCCTCGGGAGTCCCACCAAGGCTACCAGGTTAAAAGAAAGGCTTAAAGTCTAATTAGAGTCTAATGAGCTGTGCTAATTGAGATTATTCTTACAAATTGTTTAAAATTCTAATGAGTTGGCCTTAAATGGAACCTCCAGTCAATGTTTACTCTGGCTCTGCCCCAGAAAATTTGTAAGACAAACACAATGTCTCCATCCTTGCCAGCCTCAGTAAAAATGGGGTATAACACTACTGGACGCCAGATAGTCACAAGCATTAATCATCATTTTAGGCTGCTAGAACGCTGTCAGCTACTGATACAAAAACTGATATCAAACACAATGGGTGTTTTCTAGGAAAGTAGCATTCACCATGTGCCAAGCGCTGAGTTAGGGGAGTCAAGAACTCAGGACAAACACAGACAGACACTTGCCTGATTTCATCAGAATCTCCAAAGTCAATGTGTGCCTGTTGCAGGCCAGTGGGGGTAGGGGAGGAGCCAGGAGGAGAATGATGGGGGGGGAGGGGGAAGGGAAAGTAGTTCAACTATTCCTCCCATGCAGATACCAACATTTTTGTAGCAAGACTTGGGATCCATTCATTCCAGATCACTAACTACAGTAACATCTACAGCGGATTTTGTTCACGTAGAGCTCCATAAAGATAATGAAAGCCAAGACAGGCTTTCCAAACACTCAAGTAAATACATCTCAGTGCCTGCCATTGCACACAGACATCATGGCTTGTACCATCACCTTCAGGGCCTGGACACAGAGAGTCAACTTTGGCTGACTTCCAAAACAGGTGCTACACCACCAGGATGGAGTCCTCACGGCAGCTGGTTCTCAGGTGGCTCCAATTGAAATGAAGTCTCCTGTCAATAGTTCTGACAGATGGACCCTGTTGTCCCATACCCGAGCCCCAAGAACTCTGGCTTCTACCTCAAGGAAGCAGAATTTATACTGTAAAATGTTCCCCAAATAAAAAAAGAGTTTTCCAAGTTGCTGAGCACTCACAAATAGGACAAATTCCCTTTCATACATCTTAGCAAATAAGACACTTATGGGTGGAAATTTAAGAAATGGAACCAAAATTCACCTAAGCCAAGCTCCAAAAACTATCTTATTTCCATACTACCCTGTTGCCACCTATAGAAAACAAAATGGCTCAACAAGCTGTATCTTTAACATATGCTTTGTCCATGTTCTAGGAAGCTAGTAATCTGGAAAAAAGAATGTGGCCTCAAACTTTATTCTTGAGGCAGATTTTCTAGGATGGATCCTACTTTATCACTGCTAAAATAGTTTTAACAGCTCAGACTCTCCTTTAAACAGACTTTCTTTCCAGCTACGCATTTTCTTATGATTATCTCATTTAAAAAAATCCATGATGGGGGGGCATGGGTGGCTCAGTCCATTAAGCATCCAGCTCTTGATTTCAGCTCAGGTTATGATCTCAGGGTCTTGAGATAGAGGCCCGCATTGGGCTCTGGGCTCAGTGGGGAGTCTGCTTGAGATTTTCTCCCTCTCTCTGCCTCTGTCCCTCTCCACTGCATCCTCTAATTAATTAATTAATTAAAATTAAAATCTAAAAAAAATAATCCAGGATCACCAGAGCAGGTATCTATACAAACTTGCATGCATCTTCATAATTATCAAAAAGAAAACTTTATTGCACAACTATGGCCATTTTACCTATACAGAAAAAATTATTATGAGAATTAAGCTGGAGTAAATGCAGTGAGAGAGAAGCACAGTTTAAATGTTATAGGAGTTTGATGGTGGTAGGCCATCTGACTAACAGAACAGATGGCTTCAAACCAAAAGGGTCATCAATGCTGACCCTGAAAAACAAGCCAAATTTCAACATGACAACGGGTTCAAGAGGATTCCAAATAAAGGGAAAAGTGGGAGTCAAATAAGAGCCAATGATGGGTAAAAAATACACAATGGAGAAAAAGGCTGTAACATGACTCGTTGGTCTTGAATTGCATGCTAACAAGTTCAAGCCCCCATTCAGTAAGCACTGGGGTGTCATGATGTTGGGTTAAGTGGCCCAAACTATCAGATCTGGGATTTAACAAGATAAATGCAGATATAAATGTCCTGTGGGCTAGAGGAGAATAGAGAGAACTGCAGACCAGATACAAAACAAACCTGGGGGCACCTGGGGGCTCAGTGCTTGAGCGTCTCCCTTTGGCTCAGGACATGATCCCAGGGTCCTGAGATCAGGTCCTGCATCAGGCTCCTTGCAGGGAGCCTGCTTCTCCCTCTGCCTGTGGCTCTGCCTCTCTCTGTGAGTCTCTTATGAATAAATAAACAAAATCTATAAAAACAGAATAAAAATAAAACAAACTGACCCATTTTCACCAGCACCAGTTTTCTTCAAAATATTCCCATTGTATAGAAACAATGACTAAGATCAGAACAGGATTTTCTTAGTAAGAGAAATGCTTTCAACTAATGTAGGAAAGTCTAAAATATGAGTAAATTGGCACATGTTTTGGCACAGGAACCAGGCCAGACATTTTAAGCTGTCCCTGCTGTAAATTGCTAGGCTGTAAAATTATCGGCTATAACTGCTACAAAGGTATCTTAGAAACCACCTCATCAAACCCCTTTATATGACATGTGGGAAAACCAAGATCTAGAAAGAAGCCATTGGGCTTGTGCAATAAAGTAAAGCATAGTATGTGGCAATCATTTGGGCCTGCTAATGAATGGGTAATGTTTAACTTTCTCCTGTGCTTATAGTCCAAAGATAGGGACAAATGTTCCTCCTCATACAGGACCATATGGCACAGTGGAGGCCAGTGTTCATATCCCAGATTCTCCACTTGTTACCTGGGTGAGTGAATTACTATCTATACCTGTTTCCTTTTCTCTAAAAGAGAGGGTATAAGGGACGCCTGGGTGGCTCAGTGGTTGAGCATCTGCCTTTGACTCAGGTCGTGATCCTGGAGTCCCAGGATTGAGTCCCATGTCAGACTTTCTGCATGGAGACTGCTTCTCCCTCTGCCTATGTCTCTGCCTCTGTGTCTCTCACGAATAAATAAAAATAAAATATTTTAAAAAGGGGGGGGTCTAAGAGTACCTTCTTCATAGCGTTGTTATGAGTTAGTTTATATATAGTTCTTAGAACAATACTGCCATAGAATTGGTGTTCCGTAAGTGTTAACCATTTGTATCTATAATTCAAGTGACAGATTTGGGTGATCAGTTGCCATATATCTGGAGAAGCCCAGCCAAGATGTTGCAGAGTTTGGAAAATATTTCAGGCTAAAAACAGCAGAGAGGATTGAGGTATAGAAAAGAGAAATATGGTGTGGGGAACAGGGGAGCTGCCCTCAAAAACTGTATCATGGCAGAAAAGGGTATAGGTTCATTCTATTTTCACAGCAGTAGAAAGAACTAAGAAAATGGAAGACATAGGTAGATCCCTATTCATAGAAAGAATTTCTAAGTAGAACTCTTCCAGAAGAGGAGTAGTTAATTCAACCAATAGAGAATGTTCTACCAATGGACATGGTCAAACCCTGAAGATCCAGCAGGATGGTGTCCAGGCGTCAAGTGGTCTGGGTTAAGAGGTTAGCCTGCGCTACTCTCCAGCCTTAAAAATAAGTTCAAAATGTTCAGCATTACTGCTTAATTGAACAAAATAAGAAGATAATAACAATAATAGGACTTTACATAGTTCACAAAACAATTCTGCCTTCAGTATTCAATTGAAACCATAATCTACAAGATTAAGTCTTTTCCCCATTTTACAAAAGGACTCTGAGACATGGAGAGGTAAACTGACGCTACTGGAAGCCACACTATGAGGGTCTTGTGACTATTGTTCAGGGTTTTTTTTTCCCCCTGCTGTACTATGTGCAACCAGGCAAAGGTCACAAGTGAACTTAATCTACGAAGTAGGGCACAGGCCAGACAAGGACATCAAGATGGTGTGCCTCTAAGTCCACAGAAAATTGCCCCTAAGAATTCCAGGGGCTTCTAGGTTGGAAAGTTTCCACCAGGGCTTTGGAATTTTGTTAGCAAAAGAATCTTCCTTATGATGCTGTATCTTAAAAATAGTAAATAGAAGTCTAATTAAGATGCAAAGCAATCATTTAGAATAAAACCTAGTTATTGGGTTCTTGATATAAGTTAAATATTCAATTATGAAGCTTTGAACCAGCTGGGACACTGCTGGCTGTCTCTTTTGGAATTGATGTGTTTCCATATATTACATGATAAACTCAGTTTCTAGGCCATAAAATATTTCAATTTAAATGCATTTCAAAAATCGCTCACATACATGCAAATTCCAATATGGTTCCTAAGTAAGGAAATAACATTTCTTTGTAAAATTCTTTTTAGTTCATAGCATATGTTCCCATCCATCCTAACAACTAAACTCATAACAATACTATGTGATAGGTACTGTCACCCTTAATTTTATGGTCAAAGACCCAAAAAGGGCTTACGCGAGGTCACCCAGATAATTAGGATAAAATCACAGAAGCAAAGTTAAATGCTTCTCTTGCAACAGAGCCACGGTGCAGTGACATGAGTAATCTCTACCAAGCTACGGTTGATACCTGGAACTAGCCAACTCTCAGTGCAATTTTGTCAAGTTCCCATGTCTCTCAGAATTTTTTGGCCACGTTCTGACAGCACTCACCTCACCAGGCTCTGCTGCCCTACCCAAAGGTATGGGACTGGTTTTCTCAATACCAGGTGAATGGGCAGGGCTCTGAAAAAGCAGTAAGTGAGCTGCCACATGCCCGGAGAAATGTGACTCATAGCATTGAGAAGAGGAGGTTGTGAGGGAGCTTGACAAGGCCCCAAGAGGACCGTTATCTTGGTCAATTGGCAGGGCCATGGTCTAGCCCCTCCCTTCTCGGGCTCATAAATTCTTACTGTCAAAGCCACAGATTTGACTGGACCCAGAGCACTGACTCACTCTAACAATGCTCACAGACACATTCATCAAATTAGCTGCCAAATCTTCTAATTCATGGGGAAACTCATTGTCAAGTGGATGGATGCTTGGTGTCAGCCTGACCAGCTGTGGACAGGCCGCATGGAGAGCCAGGTGACTGGCAGGCTCCTTCAGGGCTCTAACCCTGATTAGAGTGAGGGAATTAACTGGGTGATCTAAATGCTGAATGCTACTGGGCCAGAATAACATGGTGAGGCTTCCAATTCACCATGGGGTGGGCCTATGAGGGAGAAAGAAGCACCGAGGCCAGTGCGGCAGGGCACACCATTCCTGGGCCAGCTAGGACGGGCACTGGGTACCTCCCTGACTTACCTTTAGACACATCTAATCTCAGCCAACTCCTTTGCATCAGAGGTACTTCTGAATTGTATTTCCTTCTGTCAAGTTTGATTGTCGCCAGGACTAATTCCGGCCTGTGAATCATTCTGATACTTTAAAGAGATTTCATACCGTTCAACAGTAACACATTCAGTGTTGATTCCTGAATGCAATTCTCAGGGGGCAATCTGAGTTCCTTGTTTCCAAGTCTGCGGTGAGAGTACACTCATCGCTGTCACCCCATGTCAGGGCATTCTGACTCATCCTATCTGCTTTTGCAAAAAATAAAAAATAAACAAACAAAAAAAGCTTTGAAAATTCTAATATTTGAATATTAGAAAACCAATATAAGCACCATACAGGAAAATTAGAAAATACATATGACATGGGGCCCAAATCCCAGGACCCTGAGATCGTGAGCTGAGCTGAAGTCAGACACTTAACTGACTGAGCCGCCTAGGCACCCCTGATATTTTATTGTATGAAGCACCAAAATTATTTAAGGAATCCTCAATGGTTGGATATTTAGGCTGTTTCCAACTTCTGTTTTTACAGAAGTACTGCAATAAAAATCCTTATCATTAATAAAATTATATTTTAATAAACATTTAAATTTTAATTAAATACTTTAATAAACATTTTATTTTAGAATAATTTAATGTTTACAGAAAAGTTGCAAAGAGTACAGAGACTTCCCATGTATTCCGTACAACCCCTACCATTAACATCTTACATTACCATAGTACATTTCCCGTAACTAAGAAAGCAACATTAGTACATTATTATTAACTAAGCTCCATACCTTATTCAGATTTTATTAGTTTTCCACCAATGTCCTTTTTCTGTTCCAGGATCCAATCCAATGTAACATATTGCTTTTAGTATACCTAAATTTTTATGCATACATTCATTACTTCCATTTATGCCTGGAAGTGGAAAAATGAACTCCTGGAAGTACTGAGTCTAAGGGCACACATATTTTTAAGTTGCCCACCAGAAATGTTGTACCAGCACACATTTCTCCAGTAATGCATTAGAATGCCCATTACATGCTGATGACACTGTTCTGTAAAGCAGCTTTGAATCCTAGGCTATTCTGAATTAAGGTATGCCTAAAGTGTAAAATAAATACCAGATTCTGAAAATCCAGTACCAAAACAATGAATGTGCATGATCTCATTAATGATTTTATATTAAATACATGTCATAAAGATAACTTTTTATATAACAGATTATATAAAATATATTATTAAAATTAACATAGGGGATCCCTGGGTGGCTCAGCTGTTTGGTGCCTGCCTTTGGCCCAGGGCGCAATCCTGGAGTCCCGGGATCGAGACCCACGTCGGGCTCCCTGCATGGGGTCTGCTTCTCCCTCTGCCTGTGTCTCTGCCTCTCTCTCTCTCTCTCTCTCTCTCTTTCTCTGTCTATCATGAATAAATAAATAAAATCTTAAAAAAAGGAGCCTCGGTGTCCATCAAAAGATGAATGGATAAAGAGGATGTGGTTTATGTATACAATGGAATATTCCTCAGCTATTAGAAATGACAAATACCCATCATTTGCTTCGACGTGGATGGAACTGGAGGGTATTATGCTGAGTGAAGTAAGTCAATCGGAGAAGGACAAACATTATATGGTCTCATTCATTTGGGGAATATAAATAATAGTGAAAGGGAATAGAAGGGAAGGGAGAAGAAATGGGTAGGAAATATCAGAAAGGGAGACAGAACATAAAGACTCCTAACTCTGGGAAATGAACTAGGGTTGGTGGAAGGGGAGGAGGGCGGGGGGTGGGGGTGGGTGACGGGCACTGAGGGGGGCACTTGACGGGATGAGCACTGGGTGTTATTCTGTATGTTGGCAAATTGAACACCAATAAAAAATAAATTTATTATTAAAAAAATTAAATTAACATCAATTATTTTGTTAATATAGCTAAGAGAAAATTTTAAATTATATATGTGGCTTGCATTATATTTCTACTAGACAGCAGAGTACTAAACTAATTTTATGATCTACTAATGAGTTACAACCCAGTTTGAAAAACACTGCTCTAGTGGGCTCTGGATTCCTGACCAGGAACCACTGCAGAAGGCAAGTTACCATTCCCCCAACACACACACATACCCAGAACACCTTTCTGAGAGCTAGATGCCCAGGGACTGGGCCAGGATTCTCTTGAAATATGTTTTCTTAGTCTGTTCCAATGTCTAGAAGAATGGATGGCCTATGTTCAAAGTTCTACTCCACAGGTCATGTCTAAAATAGTGTAGAATTCACTAGACATTTCTGAAGAAGTTCAGACTTCTCATCAGTATATTTTGAAGATTTGGACACTTCCTTTAAAAGAAGTTAATACCTAAGAAAGTGTGTTTTGGTGATAGAGATGTCCTCAAGCAGGCATTGATAAGCTATCTTGTTACTGTTATTGGTAGATATAGATAAAGCTTTCTGTTTAATGGGAAAAGATACAATCTCTGGGAAATGTTGATGTTAAGATCTAAAGCAGAATGTTGCTGATTTTTAACTATGTGTCATTTAATTTTTGCATGCTTATAAATTCTATTTAATAATGCTCCATTTAACTGTATAGTCAAAAGTATAGTGGAAAAATGCTTTACAATAGTATTAAGTAATACCACATGGAATACTGGAAACTTGCTAAGAGAGTAGATTTCAGGTGCTCTCATGATACACACACAAAAAAAAATGCTAACTATGTGAGGAGAAGATACGTTAATTACCTTGATTTTAGCAAACATTTCATTTTGTATATGTATGTCAAATCATCAGGTTGCACAACTTAAATATACATAATTTTCAGCTGTGAAGATTTTAAAAAGAAAATACACAAATGCCCCAACATTAGTAATATAAAATAAGTCATTTTATTTCTATAACCTCTTTATGAACTAATGAGGGACACGGACAGAGACATTGAAATGGCATGTACATTATTTGTTCAGTAATTTTCACCTGAGAGGTTTTTGTGTAGGTCAAAATCCACCCCGATGTCTCTGAAATGAAAGGAAACGAATAATTCAGGGTGTACTCGGATCTGTTTATTAGATGCCCTTCCGCTCTAGTAAATACTGCCAATGCCATCAAGGGGTTAACCTGATGAGCATAAACGTGGTGACTTCAGTAATGTGCTTATTAACCTTACTAATAAACTTGTGAACTACTTTCCCTTACAGATATCATATGCTATTGACCAAAGGTTTCTTTTTTTATCATCAAAGCTTTGCTTAGTTACGGAAGTTAACACAGGCTTATGTAAGCACATGAGCAATCTAGACATGTATCATGTAACCACCCGGCATCACAGATGCAGAGGCACATTGCCACAATATTGTAATGACCACTCTGCTGGAATCACAATAAGATCACCTCTAGGTTTTGAGGTCTTGGAAGGATGGAGCACCACAAACTGAAATAAAACTGAATTATTCTCTTCATACATATTATGCAATTCTCTTATTAAATTTCTCCTGAATTTTATCATTTCTGTCATTCCTCTATGTTATATAATTTTTCTGTTCCCATTTCTAAGCTATTAATATTCCTAACTGGAACTATTTTTTAAGAAGTTAAATTCTTTTGTGTAAGGCGGACATTTCTACATCCCTCTAGATAGTGAGCTCAGAAGATCTGGTCTTTCTCCCCTCATCAGCCCAGCACAGAAAAGGCACTATCAATACTGGCTGAATACAGAGACTTTGGAATGAAGACTTGTGCTGTGTGTCTACTCCTCACTGGCTTCTGCTTCCATTTGAGATGTTCTTGGGGGGAGAGTGATGTTTGGAACCAACCATGACCACTGACTGGACCAGGAGACAGGCTTCTGGGACTGGGCCTAGCTAGACTGAGTGAAAGAACAGGCATGGGGCTGGTCAGAAACAGAAGCCAAGTGTGAGGAGGGAAGCAGAGAGATGGATGGATTTCACAAGATGCCAGGTTCTCAGCTCTCCTACCTTCATCTAGCCTCAGTGTACAGTCCTGTGAGGAGGATGAATGGGCCACACATAAGACCAATTCCTCAAAGATCTAGGAGTGGCTGGGAAGCTGGCCGGATGACGGGGAGACCCTTCCATATGGTGAAAGTATGGCTCGGGTCTGGCTGTGGGCTGAGGCCCCTCGGCAGGCTTTTCCTGGCCTCTGGGTGTGAGGGAAACGTACAGAGGGCAGTGTGAGGAGTTGATAGCCAGTGTGGGGGTACAAATCTGAAAGCATAAGGACAGAAAAGAAAGGGACTTATGGACACAGATAACACAGAGAGGCTACCCACGAGCTCAGGAGTGGAAAACAGGAAGAATTGTGGAGAAACCCAGAATCTAAGAGAAGTTTCTTTTTTTTTTTTTTCTTTTAAGATTTTATTTATTTATTCATGAGAGACACAGAGAGAGAGGCAGAGACATAGGCAGAGGGAGAAACAGGCTCCATGCAGAGAGCTCCATGTGGGACTCAATCCCAGGACCCCAGGATCACAACCTGAGCCAAAGGCCAATGCTCAACCACTGAGTCACCCAGGTGCCCCCTGAGAGAAGTTTCAAGCTGGAAAAATACAGGTAAGATTGAGGATTGCAGAGGGAGCATCTTGCAGGAGAGAGAGGATGCTGCATTGGTGTTAATGAGGCTGCAAAGGGGCACCACGACCCCCATTTCCTACACGTATGCAGAGAATCAGACTATGCTTCCCAGCTCTTGTGAACTTTAGAGGGAGCTGTGAGGCCCCAAGCTGCTGCAGGAAAGGGTGAGCTGGGTACTTGGGGCCAGGTCTGTGCTCTCTCTCTGGTATCTAAAGTCAGGTGGCCACAGGAGGTGACCCTGACCTCCACTGTGAGTCAACCAACTCTTTCAGGTCACCACACACTTGTGAACATGCCTTCCTGTCTGTCTGGGCTGTGGTTTGCCTTCCCTTGATAGAGAGAAACTGAAATGGGAGGCAAAGGCAGGGGTCTACGCTTCAGAATTTCCGTATCCCATACAAAAGATAATTGCTCGAGGACACCATAAAGGAAGTCAATCAGAAAAATCCACAGGCCCTTCAAGAAACAGAGCTGGGGAGATGCCTGGAATTTTGAGTGACTCAAGGCAAAATGCACAGGAAAAGTTTATCTGTCCACAGGTAGGAGGAGGAAAAAAAAAAAAAGAAAGTAAAGTAAAAGCTCATATGCTTTTGGCTTCCGTGTGCTATCATTAATCATTTTCCTCGGAATGGAGGATCGTTTCCTTGCTGTAAGAGGAAAAGAGAAACAGATTCCTTTGACCAATATGCTACCCAGATGTTCACCAGACTCCAATATCTTTTTCCCCCCCACTTGATTTGGAAAAGTGAAAGCTAAGATGACAATTGAGGGGAAGTGGCTCCTGAAGACAACATCACCAATCACTGCTCAGATGAGGCAACAGTCGCCTTCTGCTGGGGGAAGGGAATTACATGACATCCCAAGAGACTTCAAGAGCAACATCTAGCCACCTTCTGACAGAAGCCATGGAAGTATTTGTTGGACTAACTCTTTGCTGGATCAGCCATGAATTAAACTGCTTCATGAGATGGAGACAGTCTTGTGTGAGGCCTGTTGCCTGCAGGAGTAGCCCCAACCTGGAATGCCTTGACACATCCCAGCTTCACATGGCTTCCCACTGCATCATGTACGGGATTCTTGAGGAGTTCCTTGCCCCGAGGAAAAAATAAGTCAGATACTTGGTGGAAAGAATTCTGGAAGCTTCCAATTATAGAGACAAGGGTGAGATACAAATACTGTGAGGTTCAATAAAATGGGTCTAATTCTGAAGAGAGTGAGGACTGCCTCTTTGTTTTTCACCATGGATTTCCCAGATCCAGAGACTCTTTGGGTATTAATAAATGTTATTATTTTCTCTTGATTAACTTGTATTTTTACTTCTGTAAGTGTTTGTAAGTGAGAACCAACTTAAATAGAAAGTAAATAGCCCTTGCCATGTGTAGATGTGAATCATGAAAAATAAACATAGTGACAAGAGAGGCATTATAAATGCCATTCCAAAGAGAGGGTTATCTACAGATTTTTTTGCCTTAAATTTGCTTTTGCTTCATTGATAAACAAATGAATAAAGAAAAATGATTAGTAAGTAATGGAAAAGTTATATGGATATTTTGGCTCCAAACTGTAGCCTTTTTGGCTGAAAAATTAAAGAAGGCCTCTCATACAAGAGTCAATAGTACTTAGCATTGTAACCAGACACCCCACCAAAATGATCCAAGTACCACCAGGGAGACAATCCCTCACTTTGGGAAACATCAGATTAGATTGTCTTGAATTCTGACAGTCAGTAATCTTGGTTGTTAAAAAAAAAAAAAAAAAAAATCTCGGTCGTTATGGTGATACCTTTTAAACTGTATCATCAATAAAATTATCAATATGACACAGATGAGACTATATAGAATGAACTTCAGAAGTAACAAGCCTGATGTCTTTGCAGCCAAACTCCTTAGCTACGCATCACACAGTGGGGCCCCGTTATGATTTACCAAGTAATTACGTGGACCTGGGTTTCCCAAAACTATGGCTGGTTGGAAGTAAGCCTACAAATCACAAACCATCATTCTCTTGAGACAGATTATGATGTTTCTGGAGTTTAGTTCTTCCCTGAGTTCTTGTCAATAAGGTGAAGAATGTCCTTTTAATAAAAGCAGGATAGGCCCAATGGTGGGACAGCATAAGGAGAGTTCTGGAGAATGGATTGAATTCCTAAGTGTTTTATCCAAGGTAATCCAAGGGAGAGAAGCCACAGCTGGGAGAAGCCATGGTCAAGAGACAAGCTGAATTATTCTCTAGGGAAAACCAGCTGTGAGTATTGGGGGAAAATTTTAATGGGACACTGAGCAGTAAGACGGATCAGGGAAAAAGAATTGCAAAGTAAGGAAGAAGGAGCCAAACTGGTGGTTCAGAAGCTAAGTTGAAGATTAAGACCTCGTACCACAATGTTTCATCTATAAGGCACCTGGCACATAGTGCCCAAGGCAAGCACATGAGCAAAGAAAGAGCCACTTTAAAATTCATAGGCAGTACGTGCCTTTGGCATACTTGGATGCCTATAAGCCTGCACGCATCCATCTCTGCACGTGAGCCCTTCGCATTCCTCACTGCATGAGGCTGTGCTGAGGGAATTCAGAGGTGAACACAGTCTAGATCAAGAGGCTGAGAAGGAAAGAAAGAAACAAGACAGGAGAAACCATGGCACTCAAGGCAGACAGGGTCCAATAGGCCAAGGGAAGAAGGTCAGGGAAGAATGGGGCCCTAGCAGGCTGGGGTGGGGCGGGGCGGGGCAGAGCCCGGAATGCCTAGAGTTCTCAAATATCTCTACCTCCACATGAATGCAACAAAAAAGGAAGGACTAGGGATGAGTCCCACATCAGACTCCCTGCACGGATCCTGCTTCTCCCTCTGCCTGTGTCTCTGCCTCTGTGTGTGTGTGTGTGTGTGTGTGTGTGTGTGTGTGTGTCATGAATGAATAAATAAAATCTTAAAAAAAAAAAAAAAAGGAAGGACTTTCCTGGAAATGGGACCTTTAAGCAGCATTAAAAGGATTAGGGACTGCTTGACGGGCACTGAGGGAGACACTTGATGGGATGAGCACTGGGTGTTATTCTGTGTGTTGGCAAATTGAACACCAATAAAAAAAAAAAAAGAAAGAAAGAAAGAAAGAAAAAATAAAAGGATTAGGGGAGGCCAGGATAGCTGTAACAATGGGGGAAGGCCCAGGGATTTTTCAGGCAGAGAAAACAGTTTCGGCAAAGGCAGGGAAACAATTATTTACAGCTTCCTAGATGTTTTCTAACCGCAGAAACCAAAATGTAAAGAATCTGTCAGCACATTCGAGGATTGCTGACTGAATCTTGAAAATTTATAGGCAACTGACACAGGAGGGTTGAGCAATTCGGTTGATTTTATCAGGGTACCTGTAATCTTACGTGGAGAGCCAGAGGCTCCCAAGAATTTTCTTAGATTCTGCAATTTGAAAATTCTTTTGCAATAAAATACCTTGATGTGTTTATAAATGCCATATTACAGTAAAGTGATCCCTTCCGGACCAGACACTGGGAGGCAGGGGAGTAATATCTTGAATGGAAAATTGGGAAATTTCCTGGAAAAATAAAAACTGAAATGATACTTAAGGCACTCGGTATCTGGTCACATGTTCAAACCACAGCTGGCCTGGACCCCTTTCAACCCCCAAATATTGCAAGGTAGCAGAGCTTACTTCTGCTGATGGTGAATTCTTCTCCTTAACAACATTAGTGCATGGCGACTAATCCTCTCAATATTGAGAGGTGGAATAAAAAGAGGAAATTGTTGATCTTTGGAGAAACATCTTAGGAAAATGGTAAATAAAGGGCATCTTCTTAACTCTGAAATAAAAGTGCTGCCCTTTTTGTTTGTAATTGAAGTATAATTGTAATCGAAGTGTAATTGACGTATAATTAACATACAATGTTATATTAGTTTCAGGTGTATAATATAATGATTCAATATTTCTAGACATCACTCAGTGCTCATCATGATAAGCATACTCTTAATCCTCCTTATCTATCTCACCCATCCCCCTACTCACCTCCCCTCTGGCAGCCACCAGTCTGTTCCCTGACTTTAATTTTTTTTTATTTTGCCTTTTTTTATTTAAATTCAATTTGCCAACATATAATATAACACCCAGTGCTCATCCCATCAAGTGCTCTCCTCAGTGCCTGTCACCCAGTTACTCCATCCCTCCACCCGTCTCCCCTTCTGCAACCCTTTGTTTCCCAGAGTTAGGAGTCTCTCATGGTTTGTCTCCCTCTTTAATTTTTCCCAGTCACTTCCCCTCCTTTCCCTTATAATTTCTTTCTCTATTTCTTATATTCCATGTATGAGTGAAACCATATGATGATTGTCTTTCTCCAAATGACTTATTTCACTCCGCATAATACCCTCTAGATCCATCCATGTCGAAGCAAATGGTGGGTATTTGTCATTTATGATGGCTGAGTAATATGAGTCTGGGTTTTGTTTGTTTGTTTCTATTTTTCTTTGTTTTGTTTCTTAAATTCCACATATGAGTGAAATCATATGGTATTTGTCTTTCTCTGTCTGACTTATTTCACTTTGAATATCCTCTAGATCCATCTACATTATTGCAATAGAAAGATTTTATTCATTTTCATGGCTGAGGAATATATATATATATATATATGTATATATACATATATATAAATTATATATATACACATATATAATATATAAATATATTTGTAATATATAAATATATATATATATAAATTGACATGTGACACCACATCTTTATCCATTCATCTATGGACGGACACTTGGGCTACTTTCATAACTTGGTTATTGTCAATAATGCTGCAAAAAACATAGGGGTTCATATATCTTTTTGGATTAGTGTTTTCCTTTTCTTTGGAAAAGAAATATCCAGTAGTGAAATTACTGGATCATATGATAATTATATTTTTAATTTTTTAGGGAAACTCCATATTGTTTTCCACAGTGGCTGCACTCATTTACATTCCATCAACAGTACATGAGGGTTCCTTTTTCTCCACATCTTCACCAACACTTACTATCTTTTCGACTCTAGTCATTCTGACAAGTGTAAGGTGATACCTCACTGTGGTTTTGATTTACATTTGTCTGATGATTAGTACTGTTAAGCATCTTTCCATGTGTCCTTTGGCCACTTGCATGTCTTCTTTGGAAAAATGTCTATTCAGGTCCTAAAATGTCTATTCAGGTCCTCTGCCCATTCTTAATCAGATTATTTGCTGTTTTTGGAGTGAGTTGTATAAGTTCTTTATATATTTTAGATATTGACCCCTTAAGAGATACGTCATTTGCAAATGTCTTCTCCCATTCAATAGGTTGCTTTGTTGTTTTGTCGATGGTGAATTTTTTTAACTTCTATTTTAAAATGAAACAAATGAGACAAAGAAATTAAGTAAATGGGAAGGAACATTAGAGTGTGTCACCACTAGTTCTGTGTCACTTTTACCCAAGCAATCCTCCTTGGCTCTCCCTCCCTATAACTTTAACTCTTGACCTGGAGCCTCCTATGCTTACCCCTCTCCTCTCCCTTGGCTCTGTAAGCTGGCTCTGAATTCTACTTCCTATAGAATTCCTTTCACTTTACCAACCCCAGAAGATAGAACCAGATGTAGAAAATTTTGTTCTTCTGTCTTCCCCATCCTAGCAAATGATATCACCATCTATTAGGTACCTAAAACTAAAAAACTTAAGAGTTATTCTTGATTTCCTTCTTTCTCTCCATATTAGGTTCCTATAGATGACATAACAAATATATCACAAACTTAATGGCTTAAAACAACAGATATTTGTTCTTTCACAGTTCTGGAGGCCAAAAGTCCAACATCAGATGTTGGCAGAGTTAATTCCTCCTGGTCACTCTAAAGGAGAATCCATTCCATGCCTCTTCTACCTTCTGTTGGCTGTGGGCAACCCCTGGCCCATAGACTCATAGACCCATCACTCTAATCTCTGCTTCTGACTTTACATGACCTTCCCCTTTGATCTACCAGTCTTGTCTCCTTTTTGTCTCTTATAAGGACATTCATCTTTGGATTTAGGACCTGCCCTAATCTAATCTCATCTCAAGATCCTTATCTTTCTTATATCTGCAGAGGCCCTAATTCCAAATAAGGTCACATTGAGAGGTTCCAGGTGCACATATCTTTTAGAGCCCACAATTCAATCCAGTACATCCTCCTTCCCCATCAAATTAGTTCCAACTACCACTGACTTTACTTCACCATATATTCCATTATCTTTTCCTTCTTTCTATCTTCATTACCACCATTCAGGTCGACAGCACCACCAATATGTGTCCCTGGACCACTTCTGTAGCATCCTAACTGGATTCCCTGACTCCACATTTGGGTCTTCCCATTTGTCCTCCCCATCACAGCCTAAATGATGTTTTTGTTTTTGTTTTTTAATTCATCTCTTATTGATCCCCTACTTAAAACTCTCCACTGATCTATCACTATCAGAATAAAACCCAAACTCCTCACCACAGCCTCCTGACATAGGAGTGACTATGATATATGCTCAAGGTAACATTTTAAAACTATACAGCTTTTTTATGACTTAATCTCAATTTAGAGACACCTGACAATGCATGTAATTTAAGAGGGAAAAGAAAAACACAAAAATACATAACATAAGCAAATAAATGAAATATCCACCACTTCCAAATGTTGGTACCAGTATTAGCTGTAGACAGAGCAGAGAGAGTATCCTGGATCTTCTTTTCTACCTTTGATGTGTTGCTCATTGATTTTAAGCCTAAACATCTCTTTTTCCTATAATTTTTCCTGTAATTTTTTAGGCACAATTAGATCACATAATCAACTTATGAGTTCAAAAGCTCTCTATGGGCAAAGACACCTTGTTTCCTATTTCTGTTTTTGTTTTTTTAATGTGGTTCAGCTAGTTGGTTGCAGTCAAATAGAGGCAAAGATAAGTGTTATCTGAGTCCCTCCATGGCCTGCTGCATGGGGTCAATGATGGATGCTTGCTGGGATGCTGAGGTGCATACAGCCCAGGCTCCTCTGGTCAATGGAGCCTGCTCTCTGGGCAGGGAGATGGACACTTGGATAAGTCAGAAAATGAAACAGCATGAAGTAAGTAAGTAAGTATACCCAAACCAGGATAAGGAGAATGCAGAGGAAGGGCTGACTATTCCTGAGTCAGAGCATTAAGAAAAGATTTGTGACATAGGTGGTTTTTAACCTCAGCCTGGAAGGATTTGTAAGAGAAAATGAGGAGGGCATTGCTGACCAGCATGAATGATGACAAAAGTGCCTGACTTGAAGGTTCTTGAGCATCGTGCTCACAAACTTGAGCTTTATTCTATATGCTGTGGACATATTACGAAATACTTTGAGAAGGGATATGATATGAAAGAACTTTGCTTCTGAGAGCTCACACTGGTGCCTGGGCACAGGGCAAATGGGACACAGAGAGACGGAGCAGGGAAACCAGTTAAGGAGCTGCAACCACAATCCTTAGAAGACATAAGGGGCCCTGATCAAGACGGGAATAGACATCTGGGTGGCTCAGCAGTTGAGCTTCTCTGCCTTTGACTCAGGGCCTGATCCCGGGACCCAGGATCGACTCCCACATCAGGCTCCTGTAGAGAGCCTGCTTCTCTCTCTCCTTATGTCTTTGCCTCTCTCTCTATCTCTCTCTCTCTCTCTGTCTCTCATGAATAAATAAATAAAATCTTTTTAAAAAAGACAGGAATAGAAGTACTGCAAGACAGAGACTTTGAGAAAATCAACAGAGTTAAGAATCAATTGGAGATGGAAGAGGAAGTAGAAGGAAGAATTAGGATGACTCTGAGCTTTGAAACAGTGAAAAGAAGGAATTTTGTACTTCTCATTAAAATTGGAAGCAAAAAGATTGGGAGGGGAAAGATAATTTTGCTCTGGGTCATCCTGGCCTTGTGCTCATTACTACTTGGACAGATTACCAGAGCTGAACATCAGCTTTTGCTATGACTGCTGGGATCAGAAACGTTTTTTTTTTTTTTTTTTTCAAATAGATAACACTTAGCACTCGTCTTAGGATAGGTCCATTACCCACACCTTCAGTGACCAGCTCTAGTATCAGCAGCTACAGGGGCTGTCGAGCGCATCATCATATTTCTGCCAACTTACCCTATCTCAATACACTAATTAACCCCTTCCCATCAACCCCAAAGAAGGCAATGAAAAGCACAAAGAATGTAAAACAAAAAGAACACAAGCATTAGAATCAGAAAGGACAGGCCTCCAAAACCAACCTCTTTACCTCCCAGCTGCATGACCTTGGCCAAGTTTCTCAATGGGTCATGACCTTGGCCAAGTTTCTCAATGGGTCTGTGAAGGCTCTAAATGCAATTGTGCTTTTTACTCGCCATCATAAGAGCAAGTAGGGATGGCTACTATGGTCCCCAAGGATGCCTTCCCAGTGGACATTGGCTTCATCCATTCCATGCTTATCATAACAGCATCGTGGACATCAGCTGCCATTGAGGGCTGACCAAACTAGCCCCACTCAGGGCAGCGGAGGCTGAGGAGCGTTTGTCAGCTGATTCCAGGCAGTGAGAGAAGCCAGAACATACAGATTAGGAATGAACTGCTCCCTCAGCAATCACACAACACTGGTTCTTTATGTGTATCTGGGGAATATCTCACTTCGAAGGGGTCATTGTTATCATCATAATTAATATCTTACATCTGTACAATGTTTTGCAGTTTTAAAACACTTTCCTGTTCATCATTTGATCATCACAGAAACCCTCAGAGCTACAGATTTTTATCCTCATTTTGCACTTGTTGGTAATAATTATGATTAGGCAACAATAATGTATTAGGGCAGTTACATCAAATTATTAATTAGTTACCATGTTGCACACCTTGTGCTAAAAGCTTAGCTTGTGTTATCTCATTTAATTCTCACAACTCCAAGTGGTAGGTGAAACTAGTATCCCTGCTTTACCAAGGAAGAAACTGAGACACTGAGAAGGTAAGTCACTTGCACAAGGCCTTGCATAAGGCCCTGCACAAGGTTGCACTGAATCCAGAGCCCTCTGCACCAACCACTGATCAGACTGCCTTTCTAGGAGTAGCAGGAGGCACAGTGTGGTTAAGAGCTGCTTCAGAGGTGATAGGTTTAGTAAGTGCAGCTCTGCAACTCAATCCACTTACTCTAGACCTTATGTAGCCCCTGGACCTCCCCGTGTGTTTGGAAGAACAACATAATGAAGACCAATTCCTGTTATGGAGGTAGGAGATAAGAGGACAAGAAGTGACCACTGGGCATTCGTGAACTCCTCTTAGGTGTCACTAATCTCATAGTCTGTCCTTACCCCTTGACAGATGTTACAGCTGAGGGCTGCCTGCATTGGGACAGTGGCTTCTTCCATTGGATCTCCCACTAATCCTCCCTTGCTTCACTGGGCTTCATGGTCCATAATTTCTGCTGCACTCTCATGACTGCTCCAATCACTTGACCTGCACAGCCCTTCCATGAGCCCTGCCAAATGCAAATCCAGATATTGACCATTCTTCCCAATCTTCCCAAGGTCTGCAAACATTCCTGATAATGAAGTCTCAGCTAGTTTCTGTTTTGTCTTGAATGCCCTACAGAGGCCATGGCCTCTGAGGGGAGTATCTGAGCAGTTGCAGAAGTGGTTACTGCAATAGCCCCCTACATGGGCTCCTTCCATTCCTTCTCCTTGCCCGTCCACATGCCCCCATGATACATGGACGATCTTTCTACAGCACAGATCTGATTTACCATATCCCTTCTCAAAAACCTTCAGTGCCTCCTAGCTGCATAAGAATACATTCCAAACTCCTCATCCCATATTGTTTCAGGACTTGATCCCTGTCTTCTTCCCTTCTGTTCCCACCTGCTACCATCACTTCATGTATTCCTCATGGGCCTTACACTTTCTTGCCCAGTGCCTCTGCTCAGGCTCTTACCTCTGCCTACAGTGTCTTTTCCCCCATGCTTAAATTTGGCCATCATTTGCCAAGGCCTACTTCAAAATACCACCCTTCCCTCAATTCTTTCCAAAACACTCTTACAATTCTTTCTTCCTCATGATTTTCCCAAACATGTTATTTGCACTTACTATAGTATATACTACAAACAGTGCTGTGCTAGAATTATTTTTATAATGAGAGTCATACATAAGTCTATGTATCCCCCACTTGATTGAGAGTTCCTGGAGAGAGGGGATTAGATATTATCTGCTTTTGTCTTTCTTTTCACACATAAAATAATGTGTTATACAGTATAGAGCCTGATGAGGTAGGAGTTAGTAGATGGGAAGATAAAATGTTAGCTGATAATTGATGACCATGAACTAACAGGTTCCTAGTAGAAAAGTGGCTCATGCTCTCTCAGTTTCTTTCCATCCCCACACACAGCCCAGGGGCCCAGGTTGTCCTCAGGGAAGTACCAGAGCTGGTGGGGGATGAGCACTGATCACAGGTCCCTCCCTCCTCATTGCCACACCAGCTTCTGCTGCTTCTCACTGACTCTGGCCACTGTGTAATCACTGATGGTGCCTTGGGAATTGACACCTAACAGGTAGCATTTCAGTCACCAAGCCAGGCAGGACTCCAAGGCAGACTCTCACTCTGTCCTCTAATGATGAGCCCCGGCTAAACAAAGTGATTACTGCTGTAGGAAGCACAGAGGATACTGAGTGGAAGTGTTAGGAGTTCTTTTTCTCTCTCTCTTTTTGAAATTCAAAACAGGCCAGTGTTGATGGCATTCTAAAGAATATCTTCCCCTTTTCGCAATGGGTTTGCCGCCAGAACACAGGTGTCGTGAAAACCACCACTAAACCTAAAACAAAATGGGAAAGGAAAAGACTCACCTCAACATTGTCATCATTGAACATGTAGATTCGGGCAAGTCTACCACTACTGGCCATCTGATCTACAAATGTGGTGGGATCGACAAAAGAACTATTGAAAATTTTGAGAAGGAGGCTGCTGAGATGGGAAAAGGCTTCTTCATGTATGTCTGGGTCTTGGATAAACTGAAAGCTGAACATGAACGTGGTATCACCATTGATATCTCCCTGCGGAAATTCGAGACCGGCAAGTATTATGTGACCATCATTGATGCCCCAGGACACAGAGACTTTATCAAAAACATGATTACAGGCACATCTCAGGCTGACGGTGCTGTCCTGATTGTTGCTGCTGGTGTTGGTGAATTTGAAGCAGGTATCTCCAAGAATGGGCAGACCCGTGAGCATGCCCTTCTGGCTTACACACTGGGTGTAAAACAACTAATTGTTGCTGTTAACAAAATGGAATCCACTGAACCACCCCACAAACAGAAGAGATATGAGGAAATCATTAAGGAAGTCAGCACCTACACTAAGAAAATTGGCTACAACCCCGACACAGTAGCCATTTGTGCCAATTTCTGGTTGGAATGGTGACAACATGCTGGAGCCAAGTGCTAACAAGGGATGGAAAGTCACCCGTAAAGACGGGAATGCCAGTGGAACCACATTGCTTGAGGCTCTGGATTGCAGTCTGCCACCAACTTGTCCAACTGATAAGCCCTTGCATCTGCCCCTCTAGGACGTCTACAAAATCGGTGGTACTGGTCCTGTCCCAGTGGGCCGAGTGGAGACTGCTGTTCTTAAGCCTGGCATGGTGGTCACCTTTGTTCTGGTCAATGTTACAACTGAAGTAAAGTCTGTTGAAATGCACCATGAAGCTTTGAGTGAGGCTCCTCCTGGGGACAGTGTGGGCTTCAATGTCAAGAACGTATCTGTCAAAGATGTTCATCATGGCAATGTGGCTGGTGACAGCAAAAATGACCCACCAATGAAAGGAGCTGGCTTCACAGCTCAGGTGATTATCCTGAACCATCCAGGCCGAATCAGTGCTGGATATGCACCTGTGCTGGATTGTCACACAGCTCATATTGCTTGCAAGTTTGCTGAGCTGAAGGAGAAGATAGATCATCATGGAAAAAAAGCTAGAAGATGGTCCCAAGTTCTTGAAATCTGGTGATGCTGCCATTGTGGATATGGTTCCTGGCAAACCTACTATGTGTGTTGAGAACTTCTCTGACTATCCTCCTCCAGGCCATTTTGATGTTTGTGACATGAGACAGATGGTTGCTGTGGGTGTCATCAAAGCAGTGGACAAGAAGGCAGCTGGAGCTGGCAAAGTCACCAAGTCTGCCCAGAAAGCTCAGAAGGCTAATATTATCCCCAATATCTGCCACCCCAGTCTTAATCAGTGGTGGAAGAACGGTCTCAGAACTGTTTGTGTCAATTGGCCATTTAAAGTTTAATAATAAAAGACTGGTTAATGATAACAATGCATCGTAACACCTTCAGAAGGAAAGGAGAATGTCTTGTGGATCATTGTGTGTGTGTGTGTGTGTGTGTGTGTGTGTGTGTGTGTGGTAGTTTTAAATTACTAGTTTTTAAAATCAGTACTTTTTAATGGGAACAACTTCACCAAAAGGCTGTCACAGAATTTTGAGACCCATTAAAACAAAAGTTTAAAGTGGAAAAAAAAAAAGAATATTTTCCCCTTAATTTGATTTTCAGCAAGGAGAAAACTGGTGATCGTACTTCTCACTCATCTCATTTTAAAAATGCAGAAACTGGGGTACAAAATTAGAGATTACATCCGTCAGCATCTAATTAGGAAAATAGAGCCCAGGATAACTCCAGAAGAAATTAGTCACAAGATTTTCAGAAGAGCCTAAAAGCCAAGTATGGAATAAAAAGTCAAACTAGAGATTATCAATGGCTAAAAGCTACCACCATCCCAAGGGCTAGAGGAATAAAGATAGGAGATGGAGTCACCAAGAGGCAACTGGAATGATGACAGGGCTGCTTGGCAAAAGGGGGGACCACAAGAAGGAGAGGTTATCTGATGGCAGCGAGAACCGTGCAGGAGACTCAGCTACTTTTGGGGACACTTGCCAAAGCAGGGAGAGGAGAGAAATACCCTGGCTTCCACCCCCTCCTCCCTCCAATCTCTCACCAGTGCCTCTGAGCAGCTGATCTAGCCAGAAGCCAGATGATAAGGGTTCTTGGGAAATGTCACTTGCAGAGGTCAGCCCCCCATCACATGAAGCAAAGCGAAGTAAGAACAATAAAAGGATCTGAGACCAAAGTGACAAGTGAATGGTGCAGAGACTTCTCGGTTGTCTTTTCTATTCTACTTCATCTACCCAACATTTCTTATGCTTGCTGCCTGTGCCAATATTTCTTGAGTTTGTTTTCTGCACCAAGCTCCCTGCCAGGCCCTGAGCACAAAGACTTACATAAGACATGGACTTTGCCCATCCTGGAGGGTCTCTGAGTCCTGAGGGGGAGAAAGGAGGAAACAACCTTAATGTGATCAGCACCATAATAGGAATGGGCAGTAAGGGACACATGAGTGGACCCGCAAGGATAAGTGAAGATGGAGATTTTCCACGCATGGGAAACAGCATAAAGCAAAGGTGCAGAAGCCTAAATGTATGTAAAGAATGCAGGGAGGAAGAAGTCACTTTAAGGGACTAGAGGGTGAGATCTGTCTGAGAGTGGCAGGCAGTGAACTGGAACATCAGATAGGGCCAAGAAGCAAAAGGCTCGAATGTGGTAAGGTTGTGACTCCAGGGTGTAGGCAAAAGAGCCCTCTGAGCCTTGTGTGAAAGAGCTTACTTTGTATAAGAATAAGGACTATATAAGGCCACTGTATTCTAGCTTATTCTGTTCTAATTACACTCCCTCTTTGGGTGTCTAGTACTTGATTTTCCAACATTCTTAATGAAATTTTCCAAATGTCCATAAAACTTGAAAGAATTCCATCATATGTAGCCATGACGTCCCCCACTCAGGTTCTATGCTGGCATTGACTACACTGCTTTCATCACAAATCAACCATCTAAAAAAAAAAAAAAAAATCAACCATCTATCCCTGTCTATCCATCCAGTCTTTTACTTCTGGTGCATTTTAAGAAAAGTTATAGACAAGTACATTTTGCTTCTGAATACTTCAATGAGCATATGATTAACGAGAGCTCAATCTTTGCAATTTTTTAGGTTAAATTTATATGCAATGAAATGCACAAACCTTAAATGCACCTTTCAATGAGTTCTGATGAATGTATTTCCCTGCGTGGCCTAGACCCCTATCAGGACACAGAACATTTCCATCACCCCCCAGAAAATCTCCTTATGCCTTTCAAGTCCTACATCCCAGAGATAACCACTGTCCTGTTTTTCCACCCAAATAAGTCTGTTCTAGAGCTTCATTTAAATGGAATAACACAGTATAGTATGTACCCTTGTGAAAAAGTATATAGTCTTGGGTCAGCATTATGGTTTTGAGATCCACCCCTGTTGTTGCATACATCAGTGTTACTTCTTTATTCCTCAGTAATAGTCCAACATGCCACAGGTTGTTTTTCTAGTCTCCTGTTGATGGACACCTGGGTTGCTTTCAGTTTTGCTATTATGAGTGAAGCTACAGGTAATAGTCTTATGCAAGGATATTTGTAGACTTTTATCTCTCTCATGGAAATACCTGAGAGCAAGAGTGCTGGATCACACAGTATCTATGATAATCACGTTTACCTGGCAAGGTTGCTGTGGGGCTTAAACAAGGTGATACAAAGAAAGCACTTGGCATAGGGCCGGGCATGGAGAAATCACCATGCTGATTTAGGAGCAACAGCATTATCAAATGCATTTTCCCGGTAATAATAAAATAGAGTAATAATACAGGATCATGTTGTCACATTCTCATGTTTCAGAGTACTTCAAGACTACTCTTTTTCACAACCACTCACCTACTCTCCCTGTTCCACAGTTGAAGAAATTACAGAGACACAGTCCAGAGCTACCCACTTCTGGACAGAATGTCAGCATGAAACTAGTGGTATTTCCTATTTTAATAGATGAAATCTGTGACCTTTCTTTGAAACGAGAGCACATTTATTCCCAAATATGTCCTCCACGCCTAATAGGTAAAAATCCCCCATCATCTATATGTGCAGGAAGTATCCATACACTGAATTTCAGCAGTAGGGAGTAATAATAGGAAGAAGGAGAGCTCTGGAATTAGCTGCCCTGGTTCAAATCCTGGTCTGTCATTTGAAAGTGTATCACCAGCATTCTGACCAGTGCAAGGTGGTATCTCACTGTGGTTTTGATTTGTATTTCCCTGATGCCGAGTGATGTTGAGGATTTTTTCATGTGTCTGTTGGCCATGTGTATGTCTTCTTTGGAGAAATGTCTGCTCATGTCTTCTGTCCATTTCTTGATTGGATTATTTGTTCTTTCTGTGTTGAGTTTGATAAGTTCTTTATAGATCTTCGATACTAGCCCTTTATCTGATATGTCATTTGCAGATATCTTCTCCTATTCCATCGGTTGCCCTTTGGTTTTGTTGACTGATTCCTTTGCTGTGAAAAAGCTTTTTTTATCTTGATGAAGTTCCAATCATTCATTTTTGCCTTTATTTCCCTTGCCTTTGCATACATGACTACTTAGAAGTTGCTGTGGCCAAGGTTACAAAAGTTGCTGCCTGTGTTCTCCTCTAGGATTTTGATGGATTCCTATCTCACATTTAGGTCTTTTTTTTTAAGATTTTATTTATTTATTCATGATAGTCACACAGAGAGAGAGAGAGAGAGAGGCAGAGACACAGGCAGAGGGAGAAGCAGGCTCCATGCAGGGAGCCCTACGTGGGATTCGATCCCGGGTCTCCAGGATCATGCCCTGGGCCAAAGGCAGGCGCCAAACTGCTGCGCCACCCAGGGATTCCCATTTAGGTCTTTCACTTATTCTGAGTCTACTTTTGTGCATGGTGTGAGGAAATGGTCCAGTCTCATTCATCTGCAAGTGGCTGCCCAATTTTCCCAAAACCATTTGCTGAAGACTCTTTTTTTCATTGGGATATTCATTCCTGCTTTGTCAAAGATTAGTTGACCATAGAATTGAGGGTCCATTTCTGGGTTCTGTATTCTGTTCCATTGATCTACATGTCTGTTTTTTTGTGCCAGTACCACACTGTCTTGATGATTACAGCTTTGTAACAAAGTTTGAAGTCCAGAATTGTGATGCCACCAGTTTTGGTTTTCTTTTTCAACATTCCTTTGGCTATTTGGGCTCTTTTCTGGCTCTATATAAATTTGAGGATTATTTGTTCTAACTCTGTGAAATAAATTGATGGTATTTTGATAGGGATTGCATTGAATATATAGATTGCCCTAGATACATTTTAACAATACTTGTTCTTCCAATCCATGAGCATGGAATGTTTTTCTATTTCTTTGTGCCTTCCTCAATTTCTTTCATGAGTGTTCTCTAGTTTTCTGAGTATAGATCCTTTGCCTCTTTGGTTAGGTTTATTCCTAGGTATCTTATGGTTTTGGGTGCTATTGTAAATGGGATTGACTCCTCAATTTCTCTTTCTAATGTCTCATTGTTAATGTATAGAAATGCAATTAATTTCTGTACATTGATTTTATATCCTGCCACTTTACTGAATTCCTGTATAGTTCTAGCAATTTTAGGGTAGAGTCTTTTGGATTATCCATATAGAATATCATGTCATCTGAAAAGAATGAGAGTTTGACTTCTTCTTTGCTGATTTGGATGCATTTTATTTCTTTTTCTTGTCTAATTGCTGAGGCTAGGACTTCTAGTACTATGTTAAATAGCAGTGGTGATAGTGAACATCCCTGCCATGTTCCTGACCTTAGGGGTAAAGCTCTTGTTTTTTCCCCATTGAAAATGATATTTGCTGTGGGCTTTTAGGATATATATGGCTTTTAGGATATTGAGGTATGTTCCCTCTATCCCTATACTATGGAGAGTTTTAATCAAGAAAGAATGCTGTACTTTGTCAAATGCTTTTTCTGCATGTATTGAGAGGATCATATGGTTCCTGTCCTTTCTTTTATTAATGGAGTATATCACATTGATTGATTTGTGGATGTTGAATCATGCTTGCAGGCAGAAATAAATCCCACTTGGATGTGGTGAATAATCCTTTTAATGTACTGCTGGGTCTTATTGGCTGGTATTTTGGTGAGAATTTTTGCATCCATGTTCATCAGGGATATTGGTCTATGATTCTCCTTTTCGGTAGAGTGTTTTGGTTTTAGGAATAAGGTAATTCTGGCCTCATAGGAAGAGTTTGGAAGTTTTCCTTCAATTTCTATTTTTTGAAAGAAACTTCAAAAGAATAGGTATTAATTCTTCTTTAAATGTTTCGTAGAATTCTCCTGGGAAGCCATCCAGCCCTGGGCTCTTGTTTGTTGGGAGATCTTTAATTATTGTTTCAATTTCCCTGCTGGTTATGAGTCTGTCCAGGTTTTCTATTTCTTCCTGTTTCATTTTGGTAATTCATACACCTCTAAGAATGAATCCATTTCTTCCAGATTATCTAATTTGTTGGCATATAGTTGCTCATAATATGTCCTTATAATTGTATTTCTTCAGTGTTCGTTGTGATCTCTCCTCTTTCATTCATGATTTTATTTGGGTCTTTCTCTTTTCTTTTTGATAAGTCTGGCCAGGAGTTTATCAGGAAATGACATATGTTGACAAGAATGTAGAGAAAGGGGAATTCTCTTACACTACTGGTGGGAATGTAAGCTGGTATAACCGCTCTGGAAAACTTTTGAGATTCCTCAAAAAGGTTGAAAATAGAGCTACCCTATGACCTATGACCCAGCAATTGCACTACTAGGTATTTACCCCAAAGATACAAATGTAGTGATCTGAAGGGGCACCTGCACTCTAATGTTTATAGCAGCAATGTCCACAATAGTCAGACTATGGAAAGATCCCGGATGTCCATTGACAAATGAATAGATAAAGAAGATGTGGTGTATATATACAATGGAATCCTCCTCAGTCATCAAAAAAGAAAAAAGAAAAAAGAAATCTTTATATTTGCAATGACATGGATGGAATTAGAGGGTATTATTATGCGAAGCAAAAAAAACTCAGAGAAAGAAAATCATTATATGGAATTCCACTCATACATGAAATTTAAAAAACAAAATAGAGGATCATAGGGAAAGAGAGAAAAAATTAAACAAGACAAAATCAGAGAGGGAGACAAACCATAAGAGACTCTTAATCATAGGAAACAAACTGAGAATCATTGGGGGGTGGAGGGATGGGGTAATTAGGTGATGTGATGAGCACAGGGTATTATATAAGACTGATGAATCACTGACCTCTCTATGTCTGAAACCAATACTACATTGTATGTTAATTAGTTGAATTTATATATTTTTTAAAAAATTTTAAAAAGGAAAGTGTATCACCAGAGACCACTTAGTTTAAACCTTTCTAAGCCTCACTTGCTCCACCAGCAAAATGGGTATACCAGTAACTACCTCGTAGGATTATTCTGAGGATTAGAAATAATGAATGCAGAGCCTGGCACATGGTAGGACTTCAATCAATGTCGACTACTAATGTGTATAAGCGACAGATAGAAATAAGTAGAAGTCTTTACACCTGTGATAAATACACACTTAATTCTTGAGTGACATCAACTCAGCAAGGAAAAGCTGAGCATATTAGAAAGAGATGTGGCCACTTATTACTTTGCTGATTATCTTCCCAAGGAATTCACTTTCATTTCACCCTCAACCCTTTCCTCAAATGAAAAACAAAATATATGTAGCTATATTCATTCATTCAACAGTCACTGAATGAAGCCCTTCCTTACAACTGGGCTGCGCTAGGCACAGGGTTGACCTAGAGGGCAGGCAGTCTTTGGCCTTGAATAGTTGTTGGTCTACTGGAGGAGTCAGATATATAAAGCAATAGCTAGAATAAGTCACTTCTTACTTGAGGTAGAAGCCATTTGGAGCAACTCTGATACTATTCCTAAAAGGCTACATATCTTGCCTGATGATGAGCAAGAAGCCCTCTGATGATGCTGTTTATGTGCCAGCTAGTCTTAGTCAAACTAGAGCATGTCAGAATAAGCAGTAGAATAAAAGCCAGCACAAAGAGCTTTGGGAGTAGCGTTAACCAACCTGCACAGCAACGTGGAGTTCCCTCCCAGCAGGCAACACAAACAAGGCCCTGGCCTCTAGCTTTTCATGGGAGACTACTTGAGAAAAAAAAAATGTGTCCCCCAAAAAAAAGAGAGAGAGAGAGAGAGAGAAACAAGAGAGCATCGGGGAAGATTTGTACGGGGACAAGGAAAAGAGAAGCACAGTACAGGGTGAAGGAGAGGAAAGGGAAAATAATATAAGTGGAACAAGAAGAAGGTAAGAAAAATAGGACGTGAAGACCCACAGGAAGGAAAGATTGTGCCTGGGGACATTATAGATGAAGGGACATTTGAGCTTGGTTTTGTTGTCTTTTTTTTTTTTTTAAGTTTTAATTTTAATCCCAGTCAACATACAGGGCTCTATTTGTTCCAGGTGTACAATATAGTGATTCAACTCTTCCATACGTCACCTGGTGCGCATCACCATTTGAGCTTGGTTTTGAAGCCTGAGTAGGAGTTTGAGAGAGGAAGATGTTCCAGAGTAAATGGGGTATGATGGTGCATATTTCAGCATGGGAAATGCTTAGTGTAGCTGGAAGATGCTATGGTTTTATTAGGTCATGGGCAGAGGTGAGGAACACTGTCAGAAAGAAAGAATGAAAATTGTGATCAGACTGTAAAAAGACTTGAATGCCGAGGTAAGGGTGGGATCCTTTCTCTACCAGCAGTGGAGAGCCACAGAAGGATTTTCAGCAGCAGCTGGCATTCTTAAACTCGTGTTTTAATAAAAAAAAAATAATAATCTGACTACAGAAGAGAAATAACATGCCACCCAGATCCCACGTTAAGAGTGAAGGACTTGAGATAAAATTGCTGGGAATGCAGTCAGCCCCCTTTTGGGATTACCTCAGCTGAAAAGACTCTCCTCACCCAGTCATGCCCTTTTCCTGAGGTGGCCAGCATCTGGTGTCCTATTGATGTGGCCTATAGGGGTGCAGCCCTATCCCCTGAACTTGGAACAGCTCTGAAGGGTTATTATCTCATCTTGACAGCTCTCCGCTGAGGCTTCCACTGAGCCTGCATCCCCAGCCTGAGCTCTCCCTAGATCCAGTCTTGCTTCCCTCCCACCCCTCTTCTTCCCTCTCCTCTCCACTCCTCCTCTTCCCTTCCCTCCCACCCCTCTTCTCTTCCTTCCCTTCCCTCCCCTTCCCTTCCCCAAGAACACTCTCTAATATACCCTCTGTACACTAAACCGTCAGTCTGCTTCCCAGGAAACCCAACCTAGGACGGGACGGTGGAGTAGGTTGAAAAGAAAAGAGGGAAGAGGCAGGAGGTGAGATCTTATTGGCCTGGGCTGTGTTTGCTCAGGCCACACAGCCCAGACTTCCCAAGACAATCCTCTGCCTGGTTGTAGACCCATCCGGCCACATGTTTCCTGTGTTTTTTCTAACTCCTGGCTGGTCTCCTGGCTCCTGGATTCACCAACATGCTCCAGTGACCGAATTAAGTTGTCATCATTTTTGGAAAGCAGAAAGGAGAGTCTTCCACAGACAAGACACAAAGAGAAGAAAGCAGTGCTCTCCCAGGGTAAGAAAGAATGATGAAGAGGATGCAGCAACCTCTCCAGAAATGGGGGAAATGAAATAAACCAACAGGACAGCTGCTTATGAAACCTATCTTCTTTTCTGAAAACAAATCATTCAAAAGATAATCCCTTTTAAATACTTTCATAGACACTTTCCAAGTCTTTTTCATCTAGGCACAGAAACAAAATGTTTTAACAATAGCAGGATGAAACTATGTGCATAGTTTTATGTCTTGCTTTTTTCTTTCCCCTCATTTCATTCCAGCTTCCCATGTCAGGAAGGGAAATAACCTTTTGATTCAACAGGGACAACTGGGCTCAATTTGTACAGTTGAGTTTTTATTCAAAATATAAATCAATGGCTGATATAAGGAAAGCCAGATTCATATTCATTTGTTGTAAGGTGGCAACCTATCAAATGTCTTTCTTTCAAATGTATGAGCATCAGACACACACCTTTCTCCCTACACAAATCCTACCCTGATTAGTTATAAGAGTTCTATTTGTTTTGTTAAACGTGGTAGATATAATAATATTCATAAAACATATGTAAACACATAAAGAATTGCCATACAATGAACACCTCTGTTCCCACTGCACATTTTTTCTTAAAAAGAACATTATCATTAACTTGAAATCCCTTGTAGAGTGCCCTACCCCATCCCAAACATTAACTCCCTCTCAAAATTAGTAATCATTGTCTCAAATTTTGTGTTTATCATTTCCTTACTTAATTTTATAGTAACATAGATATGTTTTCATCTTTAGGTTGTGCATACGCACATACATATATATTTAGTTATATATTTTTTGAGCTTTAAATGAATGAAATCATTCTGTATTCTTCTCTGGCTTTGTTTTTCCACTCAACAGTATGTTCCTGAGGTTAACCCACTTGTATTTTAATTGAAGGTAGAGTTATTTCAACAACTCTGAATCATAAATACCATGGTGTCCGATGCTAATAAAAGCCCCAGGTAGTCAGAGAAAAGAGACATTTGCAAATCAGTGTCAGGGTTTCCATAATGTAATGGTCCTGCTGGAGAACATTGTTTTTTCCATTCCTCTCACCACTCCACTTCCTGCAGGGACACTGGGCAATGTCACCATGGAAAAATGTGTCTGGAGAAGCATCTCTCTCAGTGAGCCAGGGAATTCATCCTCTGTATCTGCTGCTGTAGGACAGGCTCAGCATATAGCCCCAACCCTCTCCTCTCTGCTCTGCTCCTGTCCTGAAAAATGGACCTGTCCCAGCTCTGCAACCAGCTGATGGGCACCAAACAACCCCCACTCATCTCCTGCCCAAACCACCCTGTACGTCATTGCCTAGGGCTGGACACCTGACCTGCTTTTCTCTCATAATGCACATGAAGAAGATTGATCTTGGGGAAACTACTATCCACTGATGTTCTAGATGCATCAGTTCAGTTAGCATCTGGTTTCTGAGCCAGTTTTCCCAAGTCTAAAAAGCAACACACACCCCCATGGAAGAAAGGTCATATCAAGAGCTATTCCCCCCTCATTTCAGCCAGATAAAATGAGAGTCTGTTCTGTTGACTTTCCACATTTAGCATTTCCACTATAGCCACCGCTGGCAACTCCCCCTCTCTGAAGAAGACCAAATTAGACCCTCAGCCAGGCTGCTGGCATCAGAGCACTCTGGATCCCAAATGTCAAAGATTTCCATCCAAGAGGCTCTCATTTCTCTCTCACATTACTCTGCAAAGGCATAATTAACAAACCATTGACTTCTCCTTTTCAGAGAATCAACTCCCTAGTCTCAGGGAGGAAATCTGGTTCTGTAGGAGGCATACTTTCTTCACATGGGATGTTCCTGGAGACTCAGCACCTTGTCTCTGAGGACTTCCCATCCCCACAACCCTGGCACAAATGACTTGTCCCTTCTCCATGCCCTTCACTCGATCCATATGGATTTATCTTATGATACCCACAACATAGTACTATCTTTAATTATTTAGATAGTTTTCTCCTCTACCAAGTTATAGGCTCCTTTAAGGAAGGAGAGTATCTAATCCATCTCTATATTCCCAGCTTAACCCATGGCATGGCATAGAGGAGTCACCCAAGGAATCCACCATAGTTGTCCTGCATCTCCTCTCCTGATCCATCCCAATAGGTGAAATGGAAGGCCAACCACAATGCCAGACAAGCAAACTGGAGCCAAAGAACAAGTTTCATAAGGCTGACAGGATGTCTTTCTCCAGGAGAGAAGCTAAAGAATATGAAGGAAATCTCACCAAGTCCTTGAGACAAGGGCAATAGTCCAAACTGGGGATATTGACTACTCATGTTGAGTATGAAATGGTGGGGTGGGATCAATTACTAGAGAGGGAGCCAAGTATCAACTGGATAGTAGAGTAGATTACAGCAGATCAAGAACAGGCTAGGAAGTCTTAAAACCATGAGTTAGCCAGGCTTAAACAAGTTTAAAGCAAATAGGTTGTAACTAAAGGTTGAACAGCCTTGCACGCCATGCTATGGAGTTTGGCTATTATTCTGTGGGACAATAGAAAATGGCCCTATGGCACCAGAGATAAACTGGCTTCCTTCAAATAGAGCCTGGTGTGAAGCAAGATTATTTGAGAAGAGCAACATGACCTCTCAGTTTAATAGAAACTTAATTTGAATTCTGTCTTCAACTCTAAGATAGGGGGAGGCACCTATGTAGTTTAAGGAGTCTTGGCATTAACTCCATAAATGTAAACTAAAATGGCAGGTTTCAAATGAGGAAAGAGAGATGGAGTCAGGCCATCACAGCTCTCTCACTCATTCTCTGGACCTCAAGACCATCCTCTGTAGAGTGAGGATATGAAGTCTTCCTCACAAAGCTCATCACTTAGGAAGCTATCAGGCATTTTTTTTAAGAAACAACCTTACAACCTTTTTTTTGTTTTTTGCTTTTTGTTTAAGAAACAACCTTACAAGTCTGCCTGTTTGCTAAGAGTTTCGTGATACATTGGAAGCCTCCATATTCCCAGCCCATCAAATCACGACACAGTACAATGCAGGAGCCATATTACCTCATGCAATGTCTACAGGGATCTGGAGTGGAAATGGCTTTGCCTGAACAACTTCTGAGAAAGCTGGACACCATATAGAGACCATGGCAAAACAAACCATCCTGGCCAGGCCTCCTGGTTACCGTATTCTTCAGTCTAAAACAAGATAATCAAACCCTGGTAAACATTCCTAAACTAAAATGCAAAGACCATTTCAGACCAGGAAGAGCCCTTCTAGGTCATCTAGTCCAATACGCTAATATTACAGGTGAAAAACTCAAAGTCCAGAGGGGGGACCAGGCTTAACCAATGTCACAAATATGTAGAGAAGAACTGGAAACAAAATCATGTCTTCCAACCTCAGATATCATGTCTTAAACACTGACTTAAACATGGTTTTATTTTTTAAACGACAGACTAATAAAAGTATGATAAAATGGGAATAAAATGGAAGAAAAACTCACTCAAATACTAAGAGGGAAAGTAAAACTAACCAACAAGGCAAACTCTCCAAATAGATGATACAAACAATAGAATGCTAAGGCCCCTAGCTAATTGCATTTACGTTATGAAAATATGAAATGAGGGTGATCAAGCCTGGAGATAACCTGAGCTCTCAACTCATCTAAACAACTAATGTTAAGCACCTGGGAAGTTGAAGTGATTAGGTTTGCTAAACTGAAAAGAGATGAAGGAAAAACTGGATGTGATTTTGGATGAGCCCAAAATTTGTGTGTGGCGGGGGGCTTCAAATGAGAACATAGTAGGTAGAAGTAGGTGGACCCAACCCCAGTCCTATTGCTGCCCCTCTGAAACCTGACATGCAAAGACTCTGCACAAATGCTCAGAACACGAGAGTTCTCTTTCTAAGCCTCAGTTTCCACAGCCCTGAAGCCAGGATCATAAGCACCATTTCCCAGAGCATAACAGGAGCATCATGAAAATCCCCCAGTAAACCATGACTTACAGAAGGCATGGTTACTCAAATGTGGATAGGACCAGAAGGTTTGCTTACAATTCTATGATTTTGTGTATCTGCTTTTTGTAACAAATGATGGAAAAAAAGAAAAAAAATTACACAGTGGAATAGCAGAAAAATCTCTTCAGAAGGAAGTAGAGAGAGGTATTTAACAAGCCTAGCAAAACAACCATACATTATGCTGCCTGCCAGACCAGTAACCGAAGCATAAATTTAAATGGCCAAACCAGAAAAAAACACTGTGGAGTTTTTTAGAATTATGGAATTCCAACATGCCATATATCTTCGGTATGATTATCTACACAGTTTCTTGTTTAGGATGATTTTTGGAATGATACCAGTCCCAAAATGCAGCTGCTAACACAAACTGCTTTGTTTCACATTGTTCCCAATGGTGCTACCTGGAGAGGGGCTTTGAACATGGGGGAAGGGAGTTCTAGTTCCAGTTCTGCTCTTACTTCACCGAGTGGCCTCAAACACAGTCCATTTCCTCCCTGGGGTTTAGATTCCTCACCTATAAAATGAATGTTTGATCCAGAGATAATCGTCATTTTTAATGACGAATCTCTCATTTTAGCTATTGAGTTGGCTTTCCAACATGCGTGGTATGTGAAATCTTCTTGTAATGAGAAAGGTTGGGCTGCCCAGGTATGATGCCAAATGGCAGATGGCTTGGCTCCCTCCTCTTCCTTGGGCAATTCCAGATGAAATGAAAAGACAGCCGATTGAGGGTCCTGCCTCCTGCTGCCACACTAGCCACTTCAGAATGTCAGTGCCCCTCAGTGCTGATCATCTACTGCCCTTCTCAAAACCAGGATGTAGAGAACTACACATTTACATATGACATTTGAATTACAAGATGGACCGAAACTAAGATGCAGCTATTGCCTCGTTCATGAGAAGACCCAGGAATCATTTCTAATCTTTGACAGTTAGTCATGGAGACATATTCTGAGTAGCCCCAAGAAGAGAGAACTAGGACCAATTAGTTGCAGGAAAATAGTTTTAACATAATATACACCAGTCTACTTTATGATATTCCTAAACATTCATGCTAGTGAAATCAAATTTTTTTCTCTAAAAAAAAAAAAAAAAAAAAAAAAAAAAAAAAAAACAAATTTTTTTCTCTGATGTATTTTCTAAAAATAAATTAAATATGGATGTAACTATGTAAAAGTGCCCTGTATCTATTTTTTCACATGCTCCAGGTGCTGGTATATGGTTTCAGCCAACAAAAGCTATCAAAGGAAACTCTACCCTCAACCTTGAACTGAGTATACTCTATAATAGGTGTGGTTTATCTATGGTTTATCTACCATAGCCTTCTCTTATGTTTCTACGTGTATGTGCCCACATATATGCACAGTGACAATAATTTTGACCCACCATGGAATGCAAAAGCTACTTCAGAATGGATCTGGATTTTCCAGATTTTCCTTGTTAGTTGTTACTGCAATTAAGTAGCAAATTTTGCCACATATTAATAAGACTTCTTCAAAAAAATAGATGAGGAAACCAATGATGAAGATGAGCAGATAATCAGGAGGGTTTTAGCAGACTGTCCCTATATTTGGTTTGCCTGGACCGAAGGCTGATTGGTGAAGCTCCTGCTCTCTTCTCCAGGCCTTACCACCTAAATCAGCCAAGGTCACTCCTTTTGTCCCACAGAAGTGATCTGCTTGGGCCAATCTTGCAAGCTAGAAGTTGGCTAAGCTGAGCTTAGACACAGAAATTCCAGAGCACTTCACTGCCCTGACCACTTTCCTGTCAGATGTCCAGAATCTTGGCTATACGATAGCCCTGCCAGATAGCCCCACTACATGAACTCCCTACATTTTCTAGCACTCACTCAAGATATTGTGTCTGAACGTCCTTGGCAGGGCATCTTCTGAATGTTCAGAGAAGCTTTCAGAGGCTCTGTTCAGCCTGCCACCTCCTAGGAACCTTTAACTATGAGTGGCTTCGTGCTTTTTCTTACAGTTAACTTCGTGTTTATTAGTCAGCTTTTTTTTTCATTGCTTTTCATTTTCACTTACATGGACATAATCATTGATAAAAGCAATAAAATTTTTGGTTGAGAAAAAAGATGGCAAACTGCCAACTAGAGATTAGTGGAAGACCTTTGACATTATGTGACGTTGTTAACATCGTAAATGATCCTTCAGCCTGGAAGGACTGAACAACCAAAGTCTGATGGAAGAAGCCATAATTGGAAGCATGTGGTTGGTGACTTCAGAGAACATAAAGAGAACAGAAGAGCCATGGGAACACAGTGTGACAGGGACCATGCTACAGATACCCTATATTGTGCAGATTAGGGTCCCATTTCTAGAACCCATACCCTAATTAGATCTTCTGTGGGGTTGGTCAATGGCAGGGGGTTGTTCCCCAATACAGGAGATTTTCAAAGATTGGCTGGGTGTGAAAATACGCTTGTACAAGGATATTCATTAATGCCATTTATATTAGAAAAGATAAATCCAACAACAGCGAATTAGTTACAAAAACTAGGGTAAACCCACACAATGGAACACTATAAAAACCAGATGTAGCTATGAATTTATTTGGAAAAAATGTTTTTAATGTTTTTCTAAGTAAAAAAAAAAAAAAAGTAGAGCACAATCTCTTTCATAGAAGAGACTGAAGAGTTATGCACCTGAGTCCTAACTATACTTATTCCTGAGTGGCAGAATTATGGCTTTTTCCACTTGATTTACATATGTTTTCTCATTTTAAAAAGGGAACACATAGTTTGTATAATATTTTGAGGCTAAAATAAAAAAATACAGGTTGATTGGTCTTAATGGCATTTAAATACTCCTCCAATAATGAGGCTGAAACTGATTCCTGAAATTGTAAATAACTAATGCTATGGCCCCTCCTTCCTTTAACCTACTCCACGTACACACATACACAAACATGCACGTGCATACATACACACATGTGCATATACATAGCTAATCTGGAGGCTCTTTTTCATCCCTGGGATATTGTCACTAGCAATAGCCAGGAAGCCCATTCCTGGGCCATGGGGCTACCATGATCAGCCTCCCACGCAATGGCAAGAAATTCAATAGCCACAACAGCACTGCTGCAGCACATTCAAAATGACAACATGGCTGAAATAACACCAGTGCTCTGCAAATAATAAACAGGATGGAGCACAGCTCAGATTAGGTGAACTCCACAGCTTGTTTTCTTTCTGCTGTATTTCCCCTTTCACAAAACAAGAACTTGCCTTTGGATGTCCCAGGCTGAGCAATACTGTTATTTTGACAGTTGTTTGGTGGCATTGCAGAGGATGAAAGGGTACTTGTTAGTTCTCCATCTAAACACACCGCCCACTCCATGCAGCATAGGCACTATTATTTTGATGGATGAGATTTATAAATACATACGTAGAGGGCAAGTTGAAAATTAGCAAGGAGATGCAGAGAATTATAATGAAGACACAAATAAATGTGATCCATTTTGTCTACAAAATAGACCAAAAATTGTATTTTAAAATGAACTTGTAGAAAGATAAATGCATTTTAACTAGAGGTTGATACCTCCTAACAGGTCAAGGTTAAGGTCAATAACAAACACTAATCCTCATGCTTCTCAGGAATGTTGTGGATTTAGCTCTAAGTGGTTAATGGAGCTGAAAGTCCTTTATACATTTTGTAAGGAGTCGTGATTGTTGTATGAGTAACAGTAAGAAAATAATGTGTAATTATTCTCTGATTTCTTAAGAACACTTACTTACACCAAAGGCCTGTTTTTGCCTGCTGTGTTAAGATACACAAAACCATGCTAGGAACATGATTGTTTTTCTTTGTTGAAAAAACTGAACTCAACATCCAGAACCCTACAGAAATACCCTACAGAAAATATGAGGGAAAACATTTTCATTCAATTGTCCATATAAGTCTTGGCTCTAATATGGTAAACATATTATATCAGAAAGAAAGTTGTCATTCAAAATGGTATCTACACCAAGCCACTTCTGAAACAAATAGTAAGATTTAAGCCTCTAAAAAAATTTTTTTATACAAAGTAATATTTGGAATCCTATATATGGGCACTTCTACATGTTTACCACTGTTGACCTATGCAAGGAATCTCAGAACAATGTTTTACTGAAGAGAATTCTAAAGCTAAAGATGATGAGGGGATCTGTCCAACATTCCACAGGCAGACACTTTCAGGGCCAGGATTCCAGTCCACGTTTTGTTTTTTTTTTTGTTGTTTTTTTTTTTTTAATTCCAAGACTCATGCCTGTTCTGCTTTAAATGAGCTGCCTCCCTTTTTTTGCCATGCTGGGTGGCATCACGACATATAGTATAGGCTTATTACCTGAAAACCCCTAGTTTCTAAAGAGGACCAGCTTATGGAAAATGACTTGTACCAGGCAGGTCACCCTATGCCCCACATATGACCTTCTTGTTGCCTAACTCATGATTGCAGTGAAGTCACAGTTATCCTAATTGCCCATCATCTCATGACCAAGCCATACAGGAAAGGTGTTTCCTCCCAAATACTGATCATTTGGAACATTGTTTATGACGGAAATAATGTGAAGGGCTAATCCAAGATAAAACAATAGTCATGTAATTTAAAGTCACATTCTATTAACAGGAAGATATGCAGGTTACTGATGCATAGGGGTTGATTTGCAACTGTCATTCTTATTCAGGTTCCATTTGAGTTGAAAAAAAAAAACATGGAAATAATGAACAGAGGCCCCTCACTTAGATACTTTGTTAGAATGAAAAGTGTCCTCCACCCCTACCACCAAACCAACCGATAGAAAACATTTGAGAAGTATTTGGGATAATGGAGAAGCCCAAATTCTATAATCCTACCACCTTGGGTTTTACTACTTACTGAGTTATAAGGTCTTGGACCAGTTATTCAACCTTTTTAGTCTGTAATTTCTTCATGTGTTAATGAGTATCTATATATCTCACAGCTAAGTCCTGACAGAGCCAGGACTCAAAATCCAATTCCATCTGACAGAAGCCTGTTGCACATCACCATGCATGTGCATTTCAGAAGACAAGTAAGCCCGAACATGTGGAAGATGTGCTCATATAGAGCAGGGAACCTGAGCCTTCCCCTGGGGGACATCAGAGACCAGGTAATAGTAGAGGGTACATGAAAGAAGTTGTTTTAGGAAAAGAAAATGTTGGTAGAAAGGTAGGTGTCCACATGAGGACTTCTAAGCCAAATCTAGTACAAGACTCAAAGTCCAGAGGTATTTGATGAGGCCCTCAGAAGTTCCAAGGGCATAGGTCTCCAAAGAAAACAGGTACACCAATCTGTGGTGAACCAAAATCCTGAAAGCTCTCTAAGAACATTTCAATCAAATGGATTTCTTTATCTGACATTCATTAAGCATTTATGCTGGGCAGGCACTGAGGGGCCTTGCACACGGGAGAACTTAGAGTCTAGAGGGAGAAACAGACATGTACACAAACAATGTCAAGCTGTTAACTAAGTACAGTGGAAAAATAAGAAACATGAATGAGACCTAAGAAGAAAACTTTAAGTCTCCAAGGTATGTCTCTAGAGTTATGTGAGGTATAAGGTATGTTTTACTTCAGGGGGTAATGTCCTCCTTGATTCCCTTTGCTGCTTCCACATCATTTCTCTTCCCAACTCCTGAATTCCTACTCCAAAATAAACCAACAAACAAAACTCAGCTTCATTGAAGGATGTGCCATTAGACACCGCCTCCCCCCTCCCCCGTCTCACCATTGGTGCCCTCATTCACTGAAGAGTTGAGAACATGTTGACTCTTTTTCTCACCACTTCTCTTAGCATCTGTCCTGGTGACTTCATCACCCATGGAGATCACTCATCCATTGCCTGGCCTCTCGCTGCCATCCTTAGTTACACCTATCAACCAATATCAATGCAGGCTGAAATTTCCCTTCTGAACTGTCGACTCTTGGATGTCTACTTTCTAGCTTACCAGCTCATATCCATGGCCACATCGATGATTCTTTGGCCCAATTTAGAGCTCCAATCCATCCACTGAGTCCACAGATTTGTTCCTTTCCATCACCTCCAATATATTCTCAATTTTTCCATCCCCGGATGAATTTTCATGATGTATTTCATAATGACTCCCTGCTCCTTCCACTCCCTTGCTCTCTCCTTCAAACTCTCCTGTCTAACCCTGGTCCACAGTGCTGGGTAGGGGCTATCAGCACAAACTCTCTACATTTGTGAGGTCAGAGGAATTAGAGGCCTGGAGAGATTCTCTCTGGTGTGGCAATTCCCTCCAGCCAGTGAATTAATTAGCTCTTGCAAATATGTTGTTACATGCAGGTAAAAGAAATTAAAGCATTATTATATACACAGATTAGGTGAAGGAGACTGAGGAGAAGTTAGCAAGGAGGATAATTTGAATTTACAACTGAGAAATAAGTCTCTTTCAAATGTGTTTATACACTCATTTTCATAAGCCTGTGGTTTTGTAATCAAAACTATCTGTTGGCCTTTTCTTCCTTTAAATGTATGTTAGTATATATCTTAATATGCAGGGAATTTATTTAAACTTCCTTATCCGTGTTCCAATGATACTTCCTTCCTACCTCCATCCTCTAGCCCAAGATATCAACATTTGGGTTAAGTCTACTCCACCACCAGACACGAACACTTCACATCGAGCTGGCTTCCTTTTCTACTTGGCTTTCTCTTAGCAAGAATAACAGCAACAATAAGACATTTGTTGAGCCCATAACCAGGTATAAGCCAATGTATGGAAGACTTTTATAAAGATCACCTTGGCTCACTGCCTTGTAGTTCACTGAATGTCACTGAATTTATTAATTTCATCAGTATGTATAAACAGAAAACACACTTTATTTTAAAAGATGAATAACACATCATACATACTGTTCAGGTAAATTTTCAACTCTAACAAACATAAAATAAATAAAATGTGTATCAAAGGCTGTATTCAACATGTTCATTAATGAGCGAACTAGTAAGATGTTATAACAAGTATTTGAGAGGGTAGATATGCAGTCAATAACAGGTTTCTACTTTTGATACAAAAGTGGCCACTGTCCTACAAGGCCATAACCTGTCATCTTTGGGGATATATTTTCCACTAAACAGGAACTATTTGCCTCTCTACCAGACAAAAATCTACAACTTATCCTGATATTCATTCCTACAGAGCTGTAGAGTAGCCCAGTCAATAGAAAGTCTACTGAACTGCACTGACACTCTACTGACAGAATATTGACAGTATCCTCTTTTGCCTATTTGTGAGTTTGCAGTAGTTTTCATGACAACTGAGAGTTAATGAAATATTACAGTGCCATTAATTAGTAAGTGAGTGAGAAATCTTTTCTCAGAAATGTGGCACAAGGACGCCTGGGTGGCTCGGCAGGTGAGTGTCTGCCTTTGGCTCAGGGTGTGCCCCCGAGGTCCTGGGATGGAGGCCTACATCCGCCTCCCTGCGTGGAGCCTGCTTTTCCCCTCTATGTCTCTGCCTCTGTGTGTGTGTGTGTGTGTGTGTGTGTGTGTGTCTGTGTCTCATGAATAAATAAATAAAAATCTCTAAAAAAAGAAAAAAAAATAAAGAACCTTATTTTAAAAAAGAGAAATGTGGCACAGTTTTCCAGGACTAAGTGTGAAAAAAAAATCACAGAAAAAGAGAAAGATAGGGAAGGAGTGAGGAAAGAAAAGAGAAAGAAGGAAAGAGGATTTCAAGTTTTAACCTTCATGTTACATGCCTAGAATCTGGATTCACCCAAAATATTTTACCTAGAGATGATATTCAACAATATTTGTAATTCTGTCAAATTTAAGGCAATTTGAATTGCAGACTAACAATATCTGAATAAATATAGCATTACGCTTAAAGATTAGAGGAAATCTAAACTTATAACAGTTTTGATGTACAAATATTCTGTGGTTAAATCAGATATGCTACATTTTCATTGTTAAGATATTTGTTTAAATTACTTTACCGGGGTTTTGGTATACACACTGCTGTTTGGATTTTTTTAATCCTTTAGGGAGAAGGGCATGACAAGTTTTTGGGAAAAACAGTTTTAATAAGAGTTTCATATATAAATGTTCAGTGCTACATGTTCTAAAATGTATTTAAGAAGCATAGGAAAGTCTGGGAAATGTCGAAATTCCTTCTGATCTGAAAGTGATATCTTCAGAGTGAAGCTGAGTAGAAAAAAGAATCTTATTTTTTTTTCCTGCTATTTGAAACAAATATTCAGACTTTTTAAATGCCTCTAGAATTTAGGTTATTTTTTTCCTTAGAACTTTAAGCTTTTGGTTCATATAGAAGAAAAGAAATACTAGAATAAAACATTTTTGGGGGATCCCCAAAGCCATGACATGTTGGAACAACTGGAAAGAGACAGACAGGCATTTGGATGAGTATCCCATATAAAAACCCACCTTCCAATCTCACAAGGGAAAAAAAAATATCCTTCAGATAGTCCTTGCACAATTTGCTGCGGCTAACCAAAAACACCTTCAAAAGAATCTTTACAGTGGTACCATGAAATCTCTAATGTTGGCCTTCAGTAGAATCAGAAATCACAATGCCAAGGACAAACAGAAATAAAATTAAGCTGTTTTTTTAAAGTGTCCCAATGTCAGTCAACATTTCAATCATCCAACATTTAGTGTAAGGACTAACTCTTCACCATAACATGTCAGCCTTTAGATTCCCACACAAGGAGCTGGCATTGACCCTCATGGGCTCTCCTGTCCCTTTCATGAATGGCTTCATGTGAGCCAAACTTTCAGGGAAGACAGACAGGGTTACTAAATCAGTCTCTTCTACCCTAAATGCTAGAGAGAGACTACAAAAGGAACTGACCATTAGTGAGAACAATTATGGCCAATTATGGCTTTATAAATGCCATTCCCTGTAAGGTACATGTTACCTTCTTCCTTTTACCAAATGAGGAGACCAATGCTCAGAGAACTGAAGAAAACTGCCTAGGATCACAGAGGACTACCCAGCAGGAACACTTGCATGACAAAATTCATGTCAGTTGAAAACGATTCCCTCAGGCTGTGGGCCAGCAGGAAAGCGAAGATGCCTCTTGCATGATCAGTCTTTGAACAAGACAAATCAGAAAAGGGATTTGGACTCTGGTGTTCTGACCCCAATACCAGACACTCTTTGCCCTACTTCAGTGACCTGAGATAGAATGAGAAGACCTCTAAGCACGGTGGATATTCTAGTACCCCCACATCCCTGTTTAGTCTGGGGTTCAGGAGGGAGGGCCAATTCTCTGAACATATTCACATTCTAGGTATGTCCACACAGGAATGTCCAGGTCCACCATATCTGCAGTGCCCTGCCTAAATCCCACACAGGCCTCAGAACTCAAAATGCCCACCCAAGTTTTGGAGAGAGCCTGGAACATGTGTCTATTGTTTTTCTAACAACTGCTTCAATTCTGGATATGAGGCTAATGAGATGTAATGAGAAAATTCATAAAACAATCCCTGCTCCCCATTCACTGAAAGTTCATATTTTAAACCTTTGTAATTAATCATTCGACAGGTATATTACCAATGAGACTTGCCAAATTATAAACAACGACTTGTCAAAGTCCAGAGCTGTGACAGGAAAGAAAAACAACAATTTATCCAGTTATCCAAAAGCAACAAAAAAGATACAACTAACTCTTGAGAAAATTGACAGGCTAAATTTTACTCAGATTTATTTAGGTAGAATGGTCTTGAGATGTGGTTGGTCTTGATGATCTATTGCCAGGAGCAAGAAGTTCTGTATGAATTAGCCTGCAATTCAGTTGTTATACTTGGTGGGTTTTCATCAGGGTTTAAATGGTCAACCTTCAACATCTCAACCAATACCTTAATATGCCTCAACTACTCTGAAATACAATTTGCAGATAAATCAACCTGACTTGGTCTCACAGGGTCTAGTTTCTCAAAACTGGGACTACAGTGCTTCACTGAACGAGCGTGATGGACAACACATCATTCTCTGTTTTTTTTCCAAGATAAACTCTCAACCATGCTTTAGTCATTCTTCTTTGTTCAACTAGCACTTGTTTGGATCCATGAACAGCACTGAGGACACAGAAATAAGCAAGGCACAGTCCTTTCCTCCAAGAAGCATGAAGTCTACTTGGGATACAGTCTAGTAAACCATCAACTGCAGGATAGTCTGATGGCGTAAGTCCAGAGAACTTTGTGGACATTAGACTCAGAACCATCTTCGGCCAAATTCAGGGAAGGTTTTCAAGAAAATGAGGAGTTTGATCACAGTCTTGAAGAGCAAGTAGAAGCCTACCAGATATAGAAGGAAGACTAAAATGGCAGGTAAAGGGAACAGCCTATAGAAAGGCCCAGAGGCGCTTGATGGGATGAGCACTGGGTATTATACTATATGTTGGCAGTTTAATTAAAAAAAAAAAAAAAAAAAGACAACGCCCCGCCAAAAAAAGAGAAAGACCCAGAAGTAGTAGACGATATTGTATGTTTGAATGAAGGATGGTGCAGAGTCGCCTAGCAAACACACAGTGGAGAAATCACATGAGCAAGAAATAAAACTTTGTTGTGCACAGAGAATTTAGGGATTCTTATTACTGCGGTGTAATCTAGACAATGCTGGCTGGTGCAATGGCCACATGTCCTTGGGCATAGGGATCTAAGCCTCAATTTCTTCATCTGTTAAAAAAAAAAAAAGAGTGAGAGAGAGTAATGATACCACTCTCTCTAGAATATATTCATAATAAAAATAAGCTAATAAATGTGAACTTAACTAAAAACTGTTTTTCTTTATTCAGTAAACCTAAGATATTAATATTGCCTTTTTTAAAAACAGAGCAAATAGCAAAAGAGGGAAGAATCACCATCCAAAGCTACTTTTTTTCTTTAAGGTAAAAGGAAACTTTATTTTCCATATTGACTAGTCTTGTACAATGAATGCAAGGTCTTTAGGTAAAACTCTGTATACCTTGAGTGACAATTCCAGGAAGACCCACCTTATCCTTTTCTGACACAATATAAACAGACCTCCAGCAGGCCGGGGCCTCCTTTGATGAGCCTTTCTGAAATGTATATATTAGTATTTGTGGAGACACGCCTCTGTCAGCTTTGGCTAGAACAAAATTTCTTCTGATATGTGATTCTCACTCCCACCATCTTCCCCATTCTACCAAACTTTGAATTCATTTATTTACCCAATTAGTAACACAAATATTGATTGAGTACCTTCCTATGCACAGAACATTGCTATAGTCAGCTGACTATATTTTCTGAAGCTCAAATTAGGACAGATGTCCAGACAATTAAAAATGTATAAACAATAACAGAATGCTTGAAATTGAGCCCATCAGGCATAAGCTGGCATACATGATAGGTAGGAGATATTCATCCATTGATTCATTTAACACCTACTGACTGACTCCCTACAGTCTGCTAGGGCTGCAAATGATAAACAAAAAAAGACACAACTTCTGCCCTTGATTTACTCACCATTTGGATCAGAAAACAGGTATTAATGAAATAATCACAGACACAAGTAAATTGGCAACTGTGATCAGTGACGTGGAAGCTATGATGTCATGAAGTGTCAAGCCATTTAATTTAGTCAGAAATGCCGAGGAAGTAATGCTTCAGCTGAGATTTGAAGGTAACCAAATGTAGACAGGTGGGGACAATGTTCCATGCAGAAGAAAAGCCTGTGCAAAAGCACTGGAGCAAGGTAAGCAGAGGAGATAAAAAGAAAAGTGAACAGAGAATGCTAGGAGGGAAATGATATGAAGGGAGATTGGATCCATAGAAGGCCTTAATGTCCTTATACCAAGAGCAATAAGAAGCCACTGAAAGGATGAAGAGGTATCAGACATGACATCAATCTGATCTCGAGTGGTATATCTCTCAGGAGAACTAGATATGTCCAGCATTAGCAATGAACTATGGGAGATGCCAGAAGGTAAACTCTCCAAAGTCAGGGATCTTTGCTCACTTAGGTACCCCCAAATAACTGAAATAGGAACTGGTTCCTGAGAGGAACTCAATTAATATTTGAGTGGCCAGAAGAAGGAGCATCACTTCCAGAGATCAGATAGGATGTTAGGAGGCAGCATGTGAGCTGGTAAGATCAGGCTAGTGAAGATGAGAGTTCAGGTATTCCAGAGAAATATTCCAGGGGGAAAGACCTGCTTGAGCAAAGGCAGGGAGGCCACCAGGGCACAGACAGGCTGAGCAGTTCCCTTTGGTTGGAACACAGGGTGCATAAAGGGACATCGTGCAAGGGAAATTCCAAAGGTAGGCTAAGGTTAAATACTAGGGGGCCATATTAATTGCTAACGTTATTTCCCAAGCTTATCCATATGTCTTCTCTTGGCACTTGGAATTCCCACTCGTGGAAACGCTGTGTGCTGTAGCTGGAGGAGCCAGGCCCCAGGAAATCCAATTCTTGAGAAGCAAGAACTCTACACCAATGTGATGATAGGTTTTTTTGTTTGTTTTTATTTGGGAATTCCAATACATGAGCCAGCCCTCTTCAGCACATTCCCCAGGGAGCCACCGGGACTCTATCTGACACGTGGCTCTCACCACCCTAGCCTGCATTCATCCTACCCTTTGGGACACAGAGAAGGGGATATGAAAGTGAACACATGTAATCCGGAATTCCGGGCACCATCTAGGAGGAGCGTGTGCAGCAGCTCAATCATGCAGAACTTCTGAAAAAGTGTTTCTCCCATGGAGACTCCAGACTGTGTCTACTTGCCACTATTAATATATGTTGAACCACACTTGGAGAAATCAGAGCTGTTGGAATGAATTACTGATCACAAGAGTTATGAGTGTTAGCTGGAGGCAGGAATGAAATTCAAGATATGCTGTTCTTCTCTGTGTGTGGGTGTATCTCATTCCTTTCTTAATTTTTAGATACTGGGTTCACTAAAAGAGTAACGCTCAGGAGCCCTGGATGGTGATCCTGGGTTGCCACAAATCGGGTTAAGACTTAGTTACTTAACCTTTCTGGGTTTCCTCATGTATTAAAAACAAAGTGGGGGCATTAGGGAACTGGGGTAGGAGGGAGGATAATAAGAGGCCCATGGTGTCTGGACTATGCCAGAATCTTTCAATATGAAACTAGCATTTGGGTGAGGGATGCTCTGGGGCAGCAGAAAGTACATGTTGTGTGGCCTCGGATCTGGCTTTGAGGCCTTGCCCCCTACTTGCCAACTATCTGTCCTTCCAAGTTAAGTTCAACTGAGCACTCTCTCTACATCTATTCCAAATGCGGGGATTCCAAATGAGGGGAATTATCCCATTTTACAGATGAGTAAACCGAGGCCAGAGATGACAACTTGTCCAGGGTAAGTAGAAGTGATTTTAGACTCTACTCTTCTGCACTATAGGGCAGATGGTGAGTAACTCACTGAACCTCTGTTAAGATTTTATTTTCCCATAAGGTATATGATTAATGATAATAACAGCAATACCCACCTTATGGGATTATTATAAAGGTTAAATGAGATAGTGGATTCCAAAAGTGTTTCTTAAACACTATTAAAGAAATAGTATACAAAGATGAGTTGGAAAACACTTTAGTTAGATCATAAGCTGACCTCGAAAGGACCTTCCAACTCCAATTCAACAACATCAATGATCACATCTATTGACCATCTAACATGCTCCACTACTATAAGGTAGGCATCTTACCTCTTCTTTTTAGAGAAGGAAATTGAGGCAGCTGGTAAGCACTACTACTAGCATCTTAGAAGCATCTGAACCCTAGTCTGCTTGGGTCCTGCAGGCCATACTCTTAGGATTCAATGCTAAGACCCTCCAGAAAAGCCAGAAATTTTGACACAAAGAGGCCTGAGTACACACAGAACAACTGGGCCAATATGTGCCTCTCATGTTTCTAGAACTCCTTGAGCTTCAAACCCCTCTGAGGTGAGAAATGAGAATGGCAAGGAATGTCCCCAGACCATTCAGTTGGGGAAGACAGATGTCCTCAGAGACATTCAGAAGATGCTCTACCTGCCTTCTACAGTCATGGGAGGACAGACAGGTCTCCATCCGGGGACCTGAGCCCTATTTTCATTCACACAGTCACCAGTCTGGATAATAAAACTGAACACACAGAGGGCTAGAATATGGCTGGCTCAGGTTGATCTCCTGCCTACACCATGATAAGCAGCAGCTCTCAGGCCCCTACATGTGTAAGATAGCGCAAGCAGATGACCTTGTGCCAAGTGGGTGCTAAGAGCCAAGCACCAAGAGTCTGCTCAGGTGTGTGTCCCAGGGGAGATGTGTAGGCCTGGTACAGCAGCCTGAGCCAGTTCCTGTCATACCCCTGCCAAGAGGCCAACTTGACGCAGTGTAAGGATGACCAAATCTTTGGAGCTAGATGGATTGAGATGTTCCAAACCCCTCCATACCACTTACCAGCTTATGTCCTTGCGCAAATGATTTACCAATAAGAAAGTCAGCTTCCTCATTAGTAAAAGTCCTTATACCAGCTTGACAGGGTTTCCTGGCACACAGCAAGTGCCCAATGAATGTTCATCATCTCCTCTTCCCTGGTGAGGAAGAAAAGCTAATAACACTTGGTCCAGATCAGAAAATAAGAGGTGATCAGGGAACTTGTTGCTATTATACATTTGAAACTAATGTAACATTGTGTGTTGACTATACTTCAGTTCAAAAAAAAAAAATCAGATATTGGGCTTAAAAAGAAAATGGAGTGACCAGAAAGGCCTAAGGGAGAATAGCAACTTTCTCAGGGTTGATATCAGTTGTTTAATACTTGTTCATTCCTCATTCATTTATTCAGTGAGGATTTACTGAGCACCTACTATGTGCTGAGCACTACATTTATGCATGAGAGGAATCGGACATGGCACCTTGCCAACACCATCCCCACACCACACTTTGTACACCAT